>NC_091669.1:22612592-22920555 GCF_042453785.1 Malus domestica
GCCCAATAGGAAAAACACGTCTTAATATGATTAAACGCATAACTAAAATCAATCACCATCCCTAGACCGAGATTCAACACTAGGCTCGTGTTGGATCTAATCAAAGGTTCATAGTCATCCTAAGGCCCTAAGGCAACTATATAGTCCATCAATGAATGCAAACCTTATGCTAGTAGTACCATATACTCTTGCTTTAAAAACCATTTTACAAGCTTAGTGGGAGTATTATATACTACTAAATCAATCACATGGACCAATAGTTGTAATAGGACCAAATTGTTTTAATAAGATTAAAATGAATGTTTATATATGATGAGACCTAAAACCCTTAACCAAACCATTATTAAGTTGATAAGCGTGAGAGTGCTTTGAACACTCTTTCGTGGCCTTCCACCGTGGTAGGCTCCGATCATTTGTGACTCGAACACCGACTTCACCCTATCATGAGGGAGTACAAAGTGCGTGCTTACACTCAGGATGAATCCTATACGCATACATGATGTTGTGAAGGTAGGCAACGAGAATGATCAACATCATATCATTGTGAGGTTGTTCTTATACCCCTACCCGAACTTGCATGGTGGGAATGACTTAACTAAGTGCAATGGAGCCAACATCATATCATTGTGAGGCTTCATTCTCTAGAGGCCAAATAAGATGGGTACTTGCAAGAGATGCAAATGAGTAAGTGTACTTTCTCATTATTATTGATGCTAGCCAACATCATATCATTGTGAGGTGGGCTTGGTAATGATGAGTCTCCCATACCCTACTAAGAGTTTCCTCCAAAACTCTCGAATTTCGATGAGGGATATGGAATTCTCCAAAAATA
The DNA here is from genome assembly GCF_042453785.1 of Malus domestica. Classification (NCBI taxonomy): domain Eukaryota; kingdom Viridiplantae; phylum Streptophyta; class Magnoliopsida; order Rosales; family Rosaceae; genus Malus; species Malus domestica. Next base: position 22,613,425 of record NC_091669.1, read on the forward strand.
GTGGGTGGTGCTATTTGATTTAAAGACCCGAATCAAATGGCTTAAAATCAATCAATTTATATTCGTTATGTATTTGTTTACCGATATATTTGCAAACGCTATCCAAAACTTGACTAAGAAAAGCCGAATGCTTTAGTTTCCGGACTTGGTACCACAATCCCAAAGATTGTCTTAAATGGATTGTATATGTACCTAAGTAGTCTAATCCTCACAATCTTCCTATTGATAATGTATTATTGGAAGAACATGTTAGATAAGTCTATCATAAAGAGGACAACACTTTTAATGTCATAGTTCTTCAATTACAAATCGTTGTATGAAGAAATAAGAGTTGCTTTGAACAACCTTTAGCTAATGCAAACACTAGTGCTTGTTTCTTTGTTAAATGAACAAAGAACTTGAGAAGAAAGCACAAGGGCATGGACACTTTATGTGCCATGATTCTTCACTTACAAATTGTTGTATGAAGAAATGAGAGTTGCCTTGAACAACTCTTGAAAGTTTGTAATTATGTTTAGAACATAATGGTTGGTTGACAAAAATAGTCCATCAACATGGACTTATGATGATTTTGAATCATTGAGTGTTGAAGTGTTAAACGACTTCTAGAAACGGAAACTAGGCAAGGACTTCACTTTTGTGTCCCTATCCAAATGGTTCACTAAGTTTATTGTAAACTATATAGTGAACAATAACCACACACTCTCCAAATCGTTTGATGTGTATAACACAATTGAAATAAGTTTCAAGAGAGATAGTGGGAGTTTAGGGACCATGACTATTGTAGTCAAAGGAGAAGTCAAATGAAGAAAGCGAAATAAACTCCAAGGGAACAAACTTTCTTTATGAAAGGATGGACATTGGAAGGGGTATTTGCAAGAAATGTCTTGCAAGTGTCAAGAACACACCTTTCGAAGGTGTTGTAAATTGTTCTTGAAAAGTTCAAAACAGTTGGTTCTTCTACTTGAATGCTTGATTTCGTATTAGTAACTATGTTTTACAATCATTGTAAAAGTGTGGCTAATAAAAGGTAGAAGATTAATGAGAGAAGAGAAAGTACTTCACATTCGGAACGTGAATCAAATGTAGATCTCTGCGAAATCAGATGGTACTTACTTCCTCATATGAACTACCAAAGAAATTGGAAAAACCAAAGATTGTCTTTACATTCCAATTTTAAGGAACTTAATTCCATCACTATAAGGGATGGATGAATGTTTTGTTTGACAAAACATTGTTCTTTATTAATGATTGATTAGATTATTGTAATCTAATTGATTGTCTCTATATTAGAGATGATATGGTAGTGTTAACTGTTTAGAATATAATGATGCTTAAAACCCAAAAGGTTGCAAGGTAGTGACTAATCCCAACTGAGTTGTGATACCTCAAAAACATAAAATACGAGTTGGTCATAGATGGATGCTTTGGAAGATCCGGATCCAATGCCTTCTTGTTAAAATTGTATAGAGGCAAAATGTTTGAATCTTTATTCTTTTGGAAAGGAAGAAAGAATCACAAAGTTGTTGAGGTTAATTCACTTAGATGTTAGTGGCACTTGTCCACAACATAATACTACTCATGTTGTATGACATTCACCGAAGATCGCTCTCGGTTGGACTATCATTTATTTTGAATAAACACAAGTCCGAATACTTTGCAAAAGGTTTCAAAGAATTCAAGAAATGTAAGTTGATGAGTAAGATGTCTAAAGTATTTACCTCTTTAGATTTGATCCAAGGGAAGGTAACACTTTAGAACAGTTTCCTTGAAAGATATCAAGGAAAGAAGCATCATATGATAATGGATTTCTCCATTAAGAGAAGAACGAACTCGAATAAGATTTAGTTCGTTGGATGTTATCAATTACCCATATATAGGATATATACTTCTAAAACAATATGATTGTCAATTAGAAGATCTACCAAAATTTTCATGACTCCATAGGATATAGTTGGAAAGAAAGACAAATCTTAATCATGTTAAGATTTGGGGTTGTGTGCTAATAAGCAATATTTGTTTAAAAATTATCTTGTGGGTATCCTTAAATTAACATTTGGATATCACTTCTATAAACCAACTAACAAATGTTGTTTGTTGGGTAGTTCATTGTAATCCTACACTAGGATTTGCCTAAGATAGAGCAAATGAATGAGGGATAGAACTCAAAGAATGGGTTCTTTGAGAAACAAGATAGTGATCAACAAATATAACAACCTAGTTCCTATACCACAAGCTCCAAGGTAGTCGAGAAGGATTTATAAACCGTCTCAGTTGAATGGTTTAAACTTTATGACTATGTCATAGAGTTGCACCTTTTAATTCGAAAGAAAGAAGAATGAAAATCCTTATGACTACATTGAGTGTATATACGATATATACTCAAGGAAATGGTAAAGTACCATTTGACCCGAAATAATGAAACCTCCATAGCTAATTGGTAGCTTAAGGTGACTACAATTAAAGAGATTGGTTGACTTGGAAGAAACCATCTTTGACGTAGTCTTGGTTTCAATTAATTCGAAGATTGCTAGCTACAACTAAATGGTGATTCAATGTTCGGACATAATATGGGTTTCCGAAACCATTATTAAGATAGTCCTGATAATATATGTCTAAAACTATGAATCACAAGACATGTAATTTGTAGAGATCCAACCATCATGGATCTTAGCAAGCTAGTGGGAGTTATAAGCGTCTTATGAGAGAAAGATCAAATCAATTGTTTTCTCATAAAGATGTAAATTAATCTTTTGTTTACTAAGTTTACAAAAGATTAGTGGGAGTTAATCATATTCCTAAAATTGAATATATATAGTATATTAATTTTGGAAATGAAAAGAATACTTCTTCGTTAACGATAGAATGTATAAGGGAGACATAGTCTATAAACATGGGATGTAAATCTATAATGATAGATTTCAGGATATAATTGGATTATATCAAGCCCTAATGATAGACAAAAGATGCTAGAAAGTTTCTCATATGATGATAAACTTCAATCAGAAGAACAACTCCAGTAAGACTAGGAGGTAGCTCTTCTCAAAGGGAACATACGCTTTGACTCCCAAAGAAATAATGCGTATATAGAATCCTTTATGCATACGCAGAAAAATGATTTACGTAGTTCATATTATATGAAAACATTGATATGAGTTGTACCTAGAACGGTACAACACGATATCAGTGCAAGCCCAGGATCAGAACCATGGTAATTGTCAAGTGAGTCCTTAAGTATTTAAGAAATACTAAAGGATAGATTCCTCAAACAATGAGGAATAATTAGAGTAACGAAATGGAAGCGTAAATGTATTAGATTATGAATCTAATCCATCATTGGATGTTTCTTCATTTTGAATGAAGAGATAATCAGATATCTCTTTATTATGACTAAAGGGATATTTGGATGGAAACATTAAAAGTAATGACTTTAGTGTGTTCCATTGTGAATGCAAAATATATTGCCATATAGAAGCTTACAACAATGTTGTTTGGATGGGAAAGTTCATTTATGAACTCTCTATTCGGTTCCAACCAGAAAGTGTCTCTAGTGTACCGACACTACGACACTAATGGGGCGATAGCTCAAGCCAGGGAATCAAGGTCTCATCACGATCCGAACTCAAATGAGAGACTGAACCACATGATTGAAAATCATGTATAATGGTGACGTCGTTATTCTCAAGTTTGCTTCTATGGATAACATATAGATATCCATTGTCTAGGCCTACTACTCAGCCATTTTTTAAATGACTACAGAAGAGGTATCATCACTAATGACCAAGCTGATTGGCTCTAGTGCAAGTGGGAGATTGTTGGAAATGTGCCCTAAAACCAATCATATGATGATACTTTACGGACATTTCACATGTTAAACTAATCTAGTTTAATATCAAGGGCATAGATTATTGTTTTAAGCCGTCTCATATAAATGTTATATGCTTAAACAATAAGTCCAAGGAATATGTAATTAGGAGAATGTAATTTAAACAAGTTAGATTTATGAGACCACTCTCTTTCGTATACATATCCTAAACGTTCCTGATCATAGGATTGCCAATTGGGCATTGACAATCCGTTAAGATCAGTATGTGCTATGTCTTCTCTTAGTGAGAGTGACTGGTCTCGAGTCATTGGTGTGACTGACACCAAGACAAGTACGTAGGTGCTCAATAAGGAATGAGTTCACTGAACACGATCAACGAAGAGTTCTCATACTCATGTCACATGAGAACTCATGGTTAGGATAATGCAAAGTAGTCCTTTGACCTGAGGCATCATAGTTGTCTTGTGGTTAGGTCCTTGATCTTTGATTATGTCAAAGTCACTCCATTCGCGGGTGTCCATGGCATAGTTGGGGTTAAGCCACTTAACCATGGAGGCAAGTGAATGCGCAACAAGGGATCTCTAACCTTCAAACCGTTTGAGGGAGAATACTCTATGATATGATTAAGAATCTCTGGCCAGAGTATGAATGAGATTTAGGAAGTCATTCCAAATCACATTCAAGGTAATCATATAAGTAAATGAATCACATTGGATAGTAGACATGAATAAACTATCAAACCAAACAATGTGGTCAAGAGTATTGTATTAGAGAAATACCGTATTCCATTGTAATCCTAAACTGAATAGGTTCTCCACCTCTTCTGATTAGCTTGGGTAACCATGACATACTGCTAGGTGTCACTCATAGTTTGTGGAAGCCCTAAACGTGTATAATCACTAAAGGGAGAATTGAAAGTAAGTTTCAATTCACAATCGATTTGAAAGAGTTCCAATCGCCCACTGCCTCGCTAAAAGGAACCTAATGGATCGTACACCGTGTAAGGTAGAGATTGAAGAAACAACGGAGATGTGTAAGGATAATTAAATGGTTTAATTATTTATTTATGGCTAGGATTAATTAATATGTTAATTAATCAAACGAATAAGTTCGTTATAGACCTAGGGTTAGTTTTGGGCCGCAAGGCCCAATGGGATTTGAATGTCAAGCCCATTAACTCAAGTTGTATAACAACTTGAATAAACAAAGGGCTTGAAAGCCCAATAAACCCTTAAGGCCGGCCATTTAGAGGAGTGTACTGAACTTGCTTTAATTACAAGTTTGCCACTCCAATGAAGGAATGTATAAATATGACTTTATAGCCAAAATTCATTTAGGGTTTTCTTTTGGGGAAAGGATGAGAACACACGCTCTCTTTTCTCTCTAAAGAGGCCGGCCACCCTAGAGGAAAATAGCTAGCAATCTTACTTCCTCTAGGTCACTCATTTCTTCATCAATATTTCCTTGGTGTGGAGACTTAGAGGTTCTTAACTTTGAGAACTTAGAGAAACCAATTCTTCCATCCAAATCCATGGAGAGCAAGGAATGAAGGCCCTATCTCTTGGGTGATTATCCTTTGCTTATCCAAAGAGGAATCAACAAAGGTATAATTTCTCAACTCACTTTGCTTTGAGTTGAGTCTTGGTTCACCTAACTACTAGGCTTTGAATTTAATGGGTAATGTTTTGTTTTGATTGCATGCAAGCATGATTCCGCCTTTAATTTGTTAATTGCATGCTATAGATGTTGCTCAAATGAACATGTTTTTCACAAAATTTCCTTCATGATACTCATTATTCTATTTATCACCCGTTAGACCATCTTCAACACATGGGATAAAACTTAAAATATAAGCTTTAAAACCACCCAAACCATATCCAGTCATGGGTTACATGACACATCCCGACCCAGAATGTCCACTTAGACTCCGAATCGAGTTGTGCTGGCCAACACCTGGATGGTGACGAAGCCATAAAGTGTAGTGTAATGGAAAAAGGATGTGAATAAATTTAAATAATCAAAAGAGTGCGCGAGTGAGCAAGATTGAACCCATTTCACACGTGATGTCAGAGTATAAGACAATATAGTAAATAGGATGAGGGTTATACCATTGAAGATAACCATCTCTTGAGATTTGCCAGAATCCTTGTTTACATATAAGCATAGCTACTAAACCTGAAGGGACGAAAAACAAAGTTGAGTGGGTCAGCAAAAACAACGTTTGTCAGAAAACCTTTATTTTCGAACATAGTAACCCCTCGCTGTAAAACAAGTATAGTTTCCTTAAAACATACTACGTAAGTATGTAAACAACAGTACAACAACAATGTAACCATAAATATGCCAAGTCATGATATATCAAATGCCACAGTAATATAATAATGTGATAATCAAATATAACTAAGTGCTCATCCCTTTAAGCTGACACACGAGTTCGTACAGATAATTTTTGACATGAATAGGACTGGGTGTAATCAATACTTTCTAGTACTACGATCACGTGAAGGCTGGTGCAGAAGCACATTCACATCTGAGTCGCAATTGCTTAATGCAAACTGTACGATAGGACTGACACCTAACTTAGATCCAAGGCGAGCGACCGAACGATGTGGATGTGAACATACACATGAAAGACTCACCCTAGCCCTGGGGCGAGTTTTAACACCGGGTGTAGCAAGATGAGCATGTACAAGTATGTATGAATGTCATGACAGTAATATCCTAACTGTATAGCAACATTTATCACAATTAATATCACAATAACGATACTTGGCAATATAAGTGTAAAAGTGAAGTAAATACGCATTTATGGAAACTATAATTATGTATAGGTATAAAAACAAACTACCCACTCACAGATACGCAGTCAAAACGAAGCCTCCAAGCCTTGCCTAACCCCGTACGTCCTCGGGATACGTTTCCCCTAGCTATGAAATTACTAATTAACTTAGTTTAATAACACATAAATGGAAACTTAAATAAAACCTCCGTAGATTTCTCAAACATAGGGTTTGAATATACGAAATCGATCTACTCGACGTCATGAACCTAGACAAATTGACAGAAGGTCAATCGGAGGATGGACGCGACACCTAGGGCACGGCCATACGCACCACCATTTGCAAGCTAACCCTAATAGCCGTTAGGAATATTCCATTAAAAGGTAACAGAAGTTAACAGCGTTACTTAACGCTGTTAGAATATTCCATCAACTTTGACGAAATATTCCGTTGTCTCCTCCAGCTAGCCTCGCCAGTCGATGCCATCTGGTTCGCTAGAATTTGGAAAAATGCGTCGGAAACTGGGTAATTTTTCAAACCTTCATATCTTCTTCATTTCTGAATCATTTTTCACAAAATTTATATGAAAATGAAGCTTATGAAGAGTAGAATCGCGTTACACCTTTTTGGAGTCCAAAAATGGACGGGAAAAGTCCTGAAATTGGCTCAATAGGTACGGCTAAACTGGAACTTCTCCAAACCTCATGTTTTTTACGTCAACTCTTCACCAAAACTAGTCTAGGATCTTTAAGGAGTTGAGTAGTAGCTTCCTTGAGTCTTAAAACGCTGTGACTCGGTTTGAAAATCGTCAATCCGGAACTCACCGAGTCGGAGCTTCCGAGTTAGGGAGTCAAACCTCAACCAAATCAAGATCTGGTTACACGATTGTGTCCGTGGAGTTAATGGGAGTTCAAAGGTGGAGATTACAAGTCACGTTTGGGTGGTTTGGATGTCAGTTTAGAGAGTTGTAAAGGGAGGGTAAGAGAGAGTCTTCGAGGAGAAGAAGAAGAGAAAGAGTAAGGTTGAGTGTTTTGATTAGTGACTGGGTCTGTGGAGGTGTTCACTTATTGGGTGCCAGTTTTGAGGATGGCACTTGATTGGTGAAAAGGAAAACAAGGGAAAGGAATGGAGGGGATGAAATGGTGGAATGTGATTAGTGAAAAACAAATTGAATAATTTGATTGGTGGAAAAGTTGAAATTGATTGGTGGATGGAATGGGGGACATATATTCACCAATTAGGGAAGGGAAATGATTTTTTAGATTTTGTACAATTTCAAATGTACAAAATCTGTATCCTTAACAGTGCTGCAGACACTGATATTTTTGTACGCACGTGGACAAAAATACCCATGGCTAATGTACTTTAACGGAGCTTAACTTTTTCGTTACAAATCTGATTCGGGTCTAACTCGCGTCTAAGCGTTCGTGACGACGAGTACTAATTAAGTACAAAACCAAGGAAATGAAACTGAAAGCGGAAAACCACGTCCACGTCAGATTCCACTTTTGTCCAAAAAGGGTAAAATCGCCAACTCACACCAACGGAAAAGAAATTACAGTGAAAAGTAGGGATGGGTCGTCACACTAAAATAAGTCATGGGGAGAAAATATATCTCTGGGCTAGATTCTCCCTAGGATTTAAGCTTGGCTTAAATTATTTTAGACCCACCAAATTGTCATATTTTAAACATTTTTTTTTTTTACTTATAATATACCGGCTATGTTAAAATGAGATCAAATCTAATAGTAAAAACAAAGATTTGACAACCCAAAATTAAGTCTAATGTCTAAAATAATTTAAGAAAATTATTTCAATCAAATTTAACTTAAATTTTTATAAATACCTATGTATTTGTAAGTTTTTTTAATTATTTAACGGAATTTAAATATTTTAAGACTAAAATGTTCATAAAAATAAATTAAGATAATCTACATAAATTTTATTTTAAAAAAAAGTTACTGAAAATAAAAAGTTAGGCTAAAATCATTATTTAATCATCACGGGCCAAAATTTTAAGCCACAAGGGTTGGAGGAGAAATATAGTTTATGGCTTATGACTTAAAATTTTCTACCTTAAAATTTTAAGTTTATCCCCCAAGGATTGGAGATGGTCTTAGTGTGGAGAAAAGTATATCCTAAAATTTATGGAGTTGCCAAGTGGACTTTTTGCCAAAGTAGACAAGAAAGCCCTTGTTAAATTGATGAGGCCCGATTTAATCCACACACAGTTCAACATCTCTGAAGACATGAGTAGCCTAATACGACGTCTCCTGCCATGGTAGTGGGAAAAGTTAAATGCATTAAAGATAGGATTAATTACCAAATCCTCTTTAATACTCTCATAATTGAAGATCAACAGAAACATGGAAGGCATCCCAATCTTATCAAATAAAGAAAACTATCCATCCTCAAGAGGAACAGGATGTCTTCCAGATGCATAATTAGGGGCAATTGTGATACAGAGCTGGATTAGACAGAGCAACGGTGCCACCATTATCCTATTCCGAGGCAATAAACAAAGTTCGAGCGTTTCCCTTGGAATGACCATGCTTGTTCCGTAAGACACGAGATCTGATCCATGGAATTAATCAAATCTTCTATATGTCTTGGTGTTCCTACAATCTAGGAATTGGCGTTGGTTGCAAGTAATCACATTCCTAAGAGGGCACAATATGTACTTCTAGATATCTTCTAGGATTCTCCTGATTTAGTACAAGGATTCTATCCTGAAAATGTCTATCTCCCGGTTAGTATAAATACACTTGCCTAGTATTTGTCTCTGGTAACGCAATCTCTGCACTCTAATTCTCTTACCTACTGCTTGAATCTAAAACTACTTGCTAACTTGACTGTCGGAGAGCCTTTGTGTAACATCCCACATCGCCCAGGGGTGTGGATCCTATAAGCCTTATATGTATATTCCCATTTCTACCTAGAGTTCGCACGAGAACAATCCCATGATGGGTGACCCACTAGGAAGTTCTCGTGTTACGATGGAGTCAAGCCAGGGATGTGGTTGGGGCTCGGGCCGGGATGTGATAATTTGGTATCAAAGCCAATCCCTGACCGGATGTGTGCCAACGAGGACATCGGGCCTGGGATGTGGTTGGGGCCTGGGCCGGGATGTGACTGAAGGAAATTTTGTGAAAAACATGTTCATTTGAGCAACATCTATGGCATGCAATTAACAATTAAAGGCGAAATTGTCACAGCCCGTCCCCGATTTTACAAAAATGCACTAGAGGTGAAGGGTTTTTGCCTTTCGTTGACCAACGCATAGTGAGAAGTATGAAATTATTTCAGTGTATTCCTGAAGTACTCAACAATACGAGCAGAAGAGGATTTGGAATTACGGTTAAAATTTTATGGAACTATAACCTGAGAAGTACTTTTACTTTGGTTAATATATATGTGTATATATATATATATATATATTTATAAGTATTATTATTTTATTAGTTGTTATTAGAATGATTAGAATATGGGAAAGAAAGAGGGCAGTCGGGAAGGAAGAAGAAAAGAAAAATGGGATTGGGCAAAACTGCCCAATCTGAAAGAAGAAGGAGGGGACGAATCAGGAGAAGAGAGAAAGAGAATCTGACCAATCAGGAAGAGAAGAAAGAAGGAGAAAGGAGGGAAGGGAGAAACGGGGGATCACGACCCGCAAATTGGTAACCCCACCCGGTCGGTGTTCTTGCCATTTCCGACGAGTTTTGGCCATTTTTCCAACAAATTGCATCAAACCAACCCTTGTAAAACCCTCCACGACCTTCCCTCTATCCATTCCATCTCAAATTTGGAGATATTTGGCCTTGAAAATGGAGGAACACGCAAGGAGGGGTGTGGCGGCTTTGGCTTCGAATCACCTAATCCCGAAGCAATTTCTTTCAATTGCCACCACTCATGGCATCCTCTTGAGGCCTAGAACAAAGCCCAAGTATTAGTTGGAGCATCGGAGTTGATTTGAGGACGAATTGGAACTCACCCAATTATAGGGTTTCACACGGGTTTGAGCAAATTGGAGCCTTTCCAGGCCAAATTGGCCTTGACCTCAGGTATAAAGTTTACTCTACTCATTTAGATCTTCATTTCTGTATTTTTTTAGAATTTTTTGAAATAGTTGGATTTTCCGGCGAGCCGGGGCGGCCAACCGCCACCCGCGGCGGCCCGTGCGGCGGCGCGTGGCCAGTGGCCCGCCAATGTCATTATTAGCATGTGTTTAATGTTCTAGGTTCAGTTTTGATAATTGATTGACGTAAATTGAGTAATTGAACCTAAGTTCGTTACGATTCGTGGTTAAGTGAAAATGTGAATTGACGATCTGACCGTTGGATCGTCACCAAACTTTGATACGTTGTAATACGTAATATTTGAGGATTATAGGAACTTACGGATTGGGAATCCGATTTACGGATCTTCTGAAATTGGAGTTGTAAGTTCATAAAATAGAATGTTAACCGTCACATGGTTTTGACAATTGACGGAGATCCGACCGTTGGATGGTAAGGGAATTTTAGTTTGTTGTTCTAGAGATATATTGTGGACCTTTGGAAGTTATGGATTGGAAATCTGAGTTGCAGATCTTCCGGATCGAACTACGTAGTGACGTGTTTTATATAAGTTTTATATTCTATCGATATGATTTCTGAGGTTTGATTTGATGATTGTTCTAGGCGCCGATCGTCATGACACCTTGATGTGTTGTGCTAGGGAGTTGTAGGGCGAACTCCAGGTGAGTGGGCAGTTTTGTTTTCCGTATATACCTATATAAATGAGATTTTTCCCAGAAAATCAATTTAAGTGAAATGCGATATGAAATGCCATGCAAAATATATGCCTATTTATTTATGCATTAGTAATTGCATACATGTATGATTGGTGCTGCGGACGCACAGATAAGTGCCAGGTAAGTTCATAAATTTAATTATGTAATTGTGAAGTTGATATGATGGAAAGCTCATAAACCTGCACTAGGGTGATTGTGATTTGGTAGAGATGATTCAGGCTTGTACATATATAGTCACCCCCGCACCATATGCTCACAATTGGATCCAATTTAGGTGCCCAGTCTTGTCGTATAGACCACTAGAGGTGGTTCTAATTCGTAGGTGACTAGCGATTTATCGCATAGCTATCAGGAGAGGATAGTGTGAGCATAACTATATTCGCCCAGTCGTACAGACCTTTCCATGGGTTCCGACTCGTGTGCAGTGTAGTGCCATACAGGTCACTTGCGATGACTCCGGCTAGATTGATTGATGAGATTGATTATGAGCTATAGTTTCAGCCGTACAGGCCACTATAGGTGGATCCAGTTGTCATATTATTTTTCATGAGCTACTTATATGTTTTGTTGAGATATATTTTGGCATGGCATATAATTCACATATCACTACTTCTGAGTATGGTTTTGAGACAAGTATACGTATTACATATTTTTGGGAAAGTATACGGGTTTTACAGCGAGGGGTTAGCGTTTTGATAATGAGATAATTTTCGAAAAACTTTGTTTTGCTAACCCACTCAACTTTGTTTTGCGCCTCTCCAGGTTCAAGATAGTAGAGCTTTGGTGGCCATGAGGAATCCAACGGTGTTCTGACAGAATTCATAAAAGTAAGACTCACCCTCGGGTGTTACATCTTAGTAATTGTATCTATAAACCTTCCGAACTGTGTAAATGGTTACCTCACTCTCACGTGACGGCCAGCGTGCCCTCCTTCGGGACGGGGTGTGTCAGGAATCATGCTTGTATGCACTCAAAACAAAACATTACCCATGAAATTCAAAGCCTAGTAGAAAGGTGAACCATGACTCAACTCAAGAACATAGTGAGTTGAGATATTTTATACCCTTGTCGATTCCTTTTTGCATAAGCAAAGGCTAATCACCCAAGGAGAGGGCCTTCATTCCTTGCTTCTTAGTTCCATTGATTTCTTAGAGGAGGATGGTAGAAAGGATTCTCCAAATTCCCAAAATTGAGAACCTCTAATTTTTCCACACCAAGGAGGGACTTGAAGAAGAGACGAGTGACCGTGGAGGATAAGAGATTGCTAGCTAATCTCCTCCAAAGGGGTTGGCCTCTTAGAGAGAAAAGGAGAGCATTGTGTTCTCATCCTTTCCCCAAAAGAAAACCCTAAGGATGAAATGGCTATAAAGTTTCCTTTATACCACCTCATAATGGAGTGGCAAACTTGCAATTAAAGCAAATTCACTACCCTCCTCTATTTGGCCGGCCTTAAGGGTTTATTGGGCTTTCAAGCCCTTTGTTTATTCAAGTTGTCATACAACTTGAGTTAATGGGCTTGACATTCAAATCCCATTGGGCCTTACAGCTCAAAACTAACCTTAGGTCTATAATGAACTTATTCGTTTGATTAATTAACATATTAATTAATCATAGCCATAAATAATTAAACCATTTAATTATCCTTACTCATCTCCATTGTTTCTTCAATCTTTACCTTACATGGTGTACGATCCATTAGGTTCCTTTTAGCGAGGCAGTGGGCGATTTTACTCTTAGTGATCGATTGTGAATTGAAACTTACTTTCAATTCTCCCTTTAGTGATTATACACGTTTAGGGCTTCAACAAACCATGAGTGACACCTAGCAGTATGTCATGGTTACCCAAGCTAATCAGAAGAGGTGGAGAACCTATTCAATTTAGGATTACAATGCAATACGGTCTTTCTCTAATACAATACTCTTGACCATATTGTTTGGTTTGATAGTTTAATCATGTCTACTATCCAATGTGATTCATTTACTTATATGATTACCTTGAATGTGATTTGGAACGACTTCCTATATCTCATTCATACTCTGGCCAGAGATTCTTAATCATATCATAGAGTATTCACCCTCAAACGGTTTGAAGGTTAGAGATCCCTTATTGCGCATTCACTTGCCTGCATGGCTAAGTGGCTTAACCCCAACTATGTCGTGGACACCCTCTGACAGAGTGACTTTGACATAGTCAAAGATCAAGGACCTAACCACAAGACAACTATGATGCCTCAGGTCAAAAGACTACTTTGCATTATCCTAACCATGAGTTCTCATGTGACATGAGTATGAGAACTCTTCGTTGATCGTGTTCAGTGGACTCATTCTCTATTGAGCACCTACACACTTGTCTTGGTGTCAATCACACCAATGACTCGAGACCAGTCACTCTCCATGAGAGAAGACATAGCACGTGCTGATCTTAACGGACTGTCAATGCCCAATTGGCAATCCTATGATCAGTAATGTTTGGGATATGTATACGAAAGAGAATGGTCTCATGAATCTAACTTATTTAAATTACATTCTCCTAATTACATATTCCTTGGACTTATCATTTAAGCATATAACATTTATATGAGACAACTTAAAACAATAATCTTTGCCCTTGATATTAAACTAGATTAGTTTAACATGTGAAATGTCCGTAAAGTATCATCATATGATTGCTTTTAGGGCACATTTTCAACAATCTCCCATTTGCACTTGAGCCAATCAGCTTGGTCATCAATGATGATACCTCTTTTGTAGTCATTTCAAAAAATGGCTGAGTGGTAGGCCTAGACAATGGATATCTATATGTTATCCATAGAAGCAACCTTGAGAATAACGACGTCACCCTTATACATGATTCTTAATCATGTGGTTTAATCTCTCATTTGAGTTCGGATCATGATGAGACCTTGATTCCCTGGCTTGAGCTATCGCCCCATTAGTGTCGTAGTGTCGGTACACTAGAGACACTTTCTGGTTGGAACCGAATAGAGAGTTCATGAATGAACTTTCTCATCCAAACAACATTGTTGTAAGCTTTTATATGGCAATATATTTTGCATTCACAATGGAACATACTAAAGTCATTACTTTTAATGTTTCCATCCAAATATCTATTTAGTCATAATAAAGAGATACTTGATTATCTCTTCATTCATAATGAAGAAACATCCAATGATGGATTAGATTCATAATCTAATACATTTACGCTTCCATTACGTTACTCTAATTCTTCCTCATTCTTGAGGAATCCATCCTTTATTATTTCTCAAATACTTAAGGATTCACTTGACAGTTGCCATGTTTCTGATCCTGGACTTGCATTTATATCATCTTGTACCGATCTTGGTACAACTCATATCAAGGTTTTTCATACAATATGAAATACATAAATCGCCCTTTTGCGTATACATAAAGGATTCTATTTACGCATTATTTCTTTGGGAGTCAAAGGGTACGTTCCCTTTGAGAAGAGCTACCTCCTAGTCTTACTAGATTTTTTTCTTCTGATTGAAGTTTATCATCATATGAGAAACTTCCTAGCATCTTTTGTCTATCATTAGGGCTTGATATAATCCAATTATATCCTGAAATCTATCATTATAGATTTCCATCCCATGTTTATAGACTATGTCTCCCATATACATTCTATCGTTATAGAATGTTTAAAGTCATAACTTTAATGAAGAAGTACTCTTTTCATTTCCAAAATTAATATATCATATATGTGTATATATATATATATATTCAAATTTAGGAACATGATTAACTCCCACTAATCTTTTGTAAACCTAGTAAACAAAAGATTCATTTACATCTTTATGAGAAATCAAACGATTTGATATTTTCTCTCATAAGACGCTTATAGCTCCCACTAGCTTGGTAAGATTCATGATGGATGGATCTCTACAACTTACATGTCTTGTGATTCATAGTTTTAGACATATATTATCAAGACTATCTTAATAATGGTTTCGGAAACCCATATTATGTCCAAATATTGAATCACCATTTAGTTGTAGCTAGCAATCTTCGAATTAATTGAAACCAAGACTACGTCAAAGATGGTTTCTTCAAAGTCTCTTTGACCTTAAGCTACCAATTAGCTATAAAGGTTTCATTATTTCGGGTCAAATGGTACTTTACCATTTCCTTGAGTATATGTCGTATATACACTCAATGTAGTCATAAGGTTTTTCATTCTTATTTCTTTCGAATTAAGAGGTGTAACTCTATGACATAATCATAAAGTTCAAACCATTCAACTGAGACAGTTTATAAATCCTTCTCGACTACCTTGGACCTTGTGGTATAGGAACTAGGTTGTTATATTTGTTTATCACTATCTTGTCTCTCAAAGAACCCATTCTTTGAGTTCTATCCCTCGTTCATTTGCTCTATCTTAGGCAAATCCTAGTGTAGGATTACAATGAACTACCCAACAAACAACATTTGTTAGTTGGTTTATAGAAGTGATATCCAAATGTTAATTTAAGGATACACACAATATAATTCTTTAAACAAATATTGCTTATTAGCACACAACCCCAAATCTTAACATGATTAAGATTTGTCTTTCTTTCCAACTACATCCTATGGAGTCATGAAAATTTTGGAAGATCTTCTAATTGACAATCATATTGTCTTAGATGTATATATATCCTATATATGGGTAATTGATAACATCCAATGAACTAAATCTTATTCGAGTTCGTTCTTCTCTTAATGGAGAAATCCATTATCTTATGATGCTTCTTTCCTTGATATCTTTCAAGGAAACTGTTCTAAAGTGTTACCTTTCTTTGGATCAAATCTAAGGAGGTAAATACTTTAGACGTCTTACTCATCAACTTACATTCTTGAATTCTTTGAAACCTTTTGCAAAGTATTCGGACTTGTGTTTATTCAAAATAAATGATAGTCCAACCGAGAGCGATCTTCGGTGAATGTCATACAACATGAGTAGTATTTGTTGTGGACAAGTGCCACTAACATCTAAGTGAATTAACCTCAACAACTTTGTGATTCTTTCTTCCTTTCCAAAAGAATAAAGATTCAAACATTTTGCCTCTATACAATTTTAACAAGAAGGCATTGGATCCGGATCTAACGATCCAAAGCATCCATCTATGACCAACTCGTAATTTATGTTTTAGAGGTATCACAACTCAGTTGGGATTAGTCACTACCTTGCAACCTTTTGGGTTTTAAGCATCGTTATATTCTAAACAGTTAACACTATCATATGATCTCTACTATAGAGATAATCAATTAGATTACAATAATCTAATCATTCATTAATAAAGAACAATGTTTTGTCAAACAAAGCATTCATCCATTTCTCATACGGAATTAAGTTCCTTTATTCAAATTGGAATGTAAAGACGATCTTTGTTTTTCCATTTTCTTTGGTAGTTCATATGAGGAAGTAAGTACTACCTGCTTTCGGAGAGATCTATATTTGATTCACGTTTCAAACGTGAAGTACTTTCTCTTCTCTCATTAATCTTCTACTTCTTATTAGCCACACTTTTACAACGATTGTAAAACATAGTTACTAATATGGAATCAAGCATTCAAGTAGAAGAACCAACTGTTTTGAACTTTTCAAGAACAATTTACAACACCTTCGAAAGGTGTGTTCTTGGCACTTGCAAGACATTTCTTGCAAATATCCCTTCCAATGTCCATCCTTTCATAAAGAAAGTTTGTTCCCTTGGAATTATTTTGCCTTCTTCATTTCACTTCTCCTTTGACTACAATAGTCATGGTCCCTAAACTCCCACTATCTCTCTTGAAACTTATTTCAATTGTGTTATATACATCAAACAATTTGGAGAGCGTGTGGTTATTTGTTCACTATATAGTTTACAATAAACTTAGTGAACCATTTGGATAGGACACAAAAGTGAAGTCCTTGCCAAGTTTCCGTCTCTAGAAGTGGTTTAACACTTCAACACTCAATGATTCAAAATCATCATAAGTCCATGTTGATGGACTATTTTTGTCAACCAACCATTATGTTCTAAACACAATTACAAACTTTCAAGAGTTGTTCATGGCAACTCTCATTTCTTCATACAACAATTTGTAAGTGAAGAATCATGGCACATAAAGTGGCCATGCCCTTGTGCTTACTTCTCAAGTTCCTTGTTCATGTAACAAAGAAACGAGCATTAATGTTTGCGTTAACTAAGGGTTGTTCAAAGCAACTCTTACTTATTCATACAACAATTTGTAATTGAAGAATTATGACATTAAAAGTGTTGTCCTCTTTATGATAGACTTATCTAACATGTTCTTCCAATGATACATTATCAATAGGAAGATTGCGAGGATGAGGACTACTTAGGTACTTATACAAGCCATAATAGACAATCTATGGAATTGTAGTACCAAGTCTAGAAACTAAAGCTTTCGGCTTTTTCTTTGCCAAGTTTTGGATAGCGTTTGCAAATATATTGGTAAATAAATACATAACGAATATAAATTGATTGATTTTAAGCCATTTGATCCGGGTCTTTAAATCAAATAGCACCACCCACTATTTTTGGCAAATTCCATATCCCTCATCGGAATTCGAGAGTTTTGGAGGAAACTCTTAGTAGGGTATGGGAGACTCATCATTACCAAGCCCACCTCACAATGATATGATGTTGGCTAGCATCAATAATAATGAGAGAGTACGCTTACTCATTTGCATCTCTTGCAAGTACCCATCTTATTTGGCCTCTAGAGAATGAAGTCTCACAATGATATGATGTTGGCTCCGTTGCACTTAGTTAAGTCATTCCCACCATGCAAGTTCGAGTAGGGGTTCAAGAACAACCTCACAATGATATGATGTTGATCATTCTCGTTGCCTACCTTCACAACAACATGTATGCATATAGAACTCCTCCTAAGTGTAAGCACGCACTTTGTACTCCCCCATGATAGGGTGAAGTCGGTGTACGAGTCACAAACGATCGGAGCCTACCACGGTGGAAGGCCACGAAAGAGTGTTCAAAGCACTCTCACGCTTATCAACTTAATAATGGTTTGGTTGAGGGTTTTAGGTCTCATCACATTTAAGCATGCATTTTAATCTAATTAAAACAATTTGGTCCTATTACAACTATTGGTCCATGTGATCGATTTAGTACTATATAATACTCCCACTAAGCTTGTAAAACGGTTTTAAAGCAAGAGTATATGGTACTACTAACATAAGGTTTGCATTCATTGATAGACTATATAGTTCCCTTAGGGCCTTAGGATGAATATGAACCTTTGATTAGATCCAACACGAGCCTAGTGTTAAATCTCGGTCTAGGGATGGTGATTGATTTTAGTTACGCGTTTAATCATATTAAGGCTTGTTTTTCTTATTGGGCGTTGGACCCAACTACTCCAATTTCATGCATATCAAATAAAACAAGAAAAGAGTACTTCAAAGTAAAGAAGAGCTTATGCTCTTTTACAACATTTGATCAAAACAAATTACTTTAAAGTAAAGAAGAGCTTATGCTCTTTTAGAACATTTGATCATATCAAATTACAACCAAAGTCTAATCTACACATTCCCATGGTTCAAACAAATTTGAGACGGCCTTTCACATGGCTCAATTATCGTAGGCTTAGGTTCATAATCACCCTTTCCTAAACTAATTAACGCTTTAACTAATTAAACTTGAATGCAACATTTTCATTTGGTTTTTGTTTCCATAGAATTGATTTAAATTGAGCTAAATGAAATGAAAATTCAATTCTCATTTAAAGATACAAAACTATTTTGTTCTCAACTAATTTGGGCCAAATACAATAACCTCAACTTTTTGGGCTATGTTGCAAAACACAAACTTTTGAGGTCACTTTGTAAGAACACAAAAGTCCACTACTTCATGTAATTACAACTAGAACCAAAAAATTTCATCAAATACAAAAACTTCATTAAAGGAGCAAAACAATTTGTCCTTTAGTGATTTTGGGCCTTTACGTAAAAACATAAACTTTCGGGTCAAAGTACAAACACACAAAAGTATATGCAATTGCATAAAAGCCCTAAAAGTACCCTACATGTAGGGTGGCCGGTCATGGTAGTGTGAGGGAGTGGTTTTTTGATAAAAAAAACAAAGTCATAAAGTCATGCAAGTTGAAAAGGATGGGTGATGGGTTGGTGTGAAAAAGTAGGTGTAGGTGTGTAAGAAAAAAGTACCAATCATGTACAAAAAATTCAAACACTCTATCAACATTTCAATCACCTTTTCAAATAAATGACTTGTTGATAGAAAAGTCACACCAACCAACACAAAACAAAGACTTTATGTAATCAACCAAAAACTTTGAATCAAAAACACCGAACTTTTTGTTCTTGGTAAGAACATCAAGAACATTGAAGAACACATATGAAAACTCATAAGAGCTCCATGAATGTTTTCACTCAATAAAATTCAAAATTTCACTACTCAAAAGGGGGTTAACATCCTAGGGTACTTAGGGGTTCCAAAAGTCACCTTAAAAAACTTTTAACAAGACAAACAAGAACCCAAAAATCTACCCTTTGGATTGGCCGAATTTCCCCAAAAACATGGCACCAAATTTTAGCTCCAAAATTCATGCTCATATGAACTACATCTACAACATTTGAGATGGCAAATTTTCTAACAAAATTTACATTCAAAGAAGCAAGAATAAAGCTTGTAACAATTACAACATTCAAATCAAAGACTATGAACTACAAAACCCAAAAGGATTCACCAACTACTAGACCTAGGCTCGGATACCACTTGAAGGAAATTTTGTGAAAAACATGTTCATTTGAGCAACATCTATGGCATGAAATTAACAATTAAAGGCGGAATCATGCTTGTATGCACTCAAAACAAAACATTACCCATGAATTTCAAAGCCTAGTAGAAAGGTGAACCATGACTCAACTCAAGAACATAGTGAGTTGAGATATTTTATACCTTTGTTGATTCCTCTTTGCATAAGCAAAGGCTAATCACCCAAGGAGAGGGCCTTCATTCCTTGCTTCTTAGTTCCATCGATTTCTTGGAGGAGGATGGTAGAAAGGATTCTCCAAGTTCCCAAAATTGAGAACCTCTAATTTTTCCACACCAAGGAGGGACTTGAAGAACAGATGAGTGACCTTGGAGGATGAGAGATTGCTAGCTAATCTCCTCCAAGGGGGCCGGCATCTTAGAGAGAAAATGAGAGCATTGTGTTCTCATCCTTTCCCCAAAAGAAAACCCTAAGGATGAAATGGCTATAAAGTTGCCTTTATACCACCTCATAATGGAGTGGCAAACTTGCAATTAAAGCAAGTTCACTACCCTCCTCTATTTGGCCGGCCTTAAGGGTTTATTGGGCTTTCAAGCCCTTTGTTTATTCAAGTTGTCATACAACTTGAGTTAATGAGCTTGATATTCAAATCCCATTGGGCCTTGCGGCCCAAAACTAACCCTAGGTCTATAACAAACTTATTCGTTTGATAATTAACATATTAATTAATCCTAGCTAATCAGAAGAGGTGGAGAACCTATTCAGTTTAGGATTACAATGCAATACGGTCTTTCTCTAATACAATACTCTTGACCACATTGTTTGGTTTGATAGTTTAATCATGTCTACTATCCAATGTGATTCATTTACTTATATGATTACCTTGAATGTGATTTGGAACGACTTCCTAAATCTCATTCATACTTTGGCCAGAGATTCTTAATCATATCATAGAGTATTTACCCTTAAACGATTTGAAGGTTAGAGATCCCTTGTTGCGCATTCACTTGCCTGCATGGCTAAGTGGCTTAACCCCAACTATGTCGTGGACACCCTCTGACAGAGTGACTTTGACATAGTCAAAGATCAAGGACCTAACCACAAGACAACTATGATGCCTCAGGTCAAATGACTACTTTGCATTATCCCAACCATGAGTTCTCATGTCACATGAGTATGAGACCTCCTCGTTGATTGTGTTCAGTGGACTCATTCTCTATTGAGCACCTACATGCTTGTCTTGGTGTCAATCACACCAATAACTCGATACCAGTCACCAATGACTCGAGACCAGTCACTCTCCATGAGAGAAGACACAGCACGTGCTGATCTTAACGGACTGTCAATGCCCAATTGGCAATCCTATGATCAGGAACGTTTAGGATATGTATACGAAAGAGAATGGTCTCATGAATCTAACTTCCTTAAATTACATTCTCCTAATTACATATTCCTTGGACTTATCGTTTAAGCATATAACATTTATATGAGACAGCTTAAAACAATAATCTTTGCCCTTGATATTAAACTAGATTAGTTTAACATGTGAAATGTCCGTAAAGTATCATCATATGATTGGTTCACATTTCTAACAGTGACACTTTGGTCGGCACACACCCT
Source organism: Malus domestica (assembly GCF_042453785.1). Classification (NCBI taxonomy): domain Eukaryota; kingdom Viridiplantae; phylum Streptophyta; class Magnoliopsida; order Rosales; family Rosaceae; genus Malus; species Malus domestica. The sequence goes on from NC_091669.1 coordinate 22,635,201, forward strand.
TGACCTTAGGCTTGCTCACGGTTGTTATCTGACTCGCATGTTGCTTGGATGTGCTTCCACCATTAACAAGAGTGTGCAAATTTGGTTCCAACATATATTGCACTCACGAGTGTGATTCCTATATAATATATGACAATAGAGAGAATAGATAATAATCATAAAAAATAGAGGGAAAAAATAGACGAGTCTCATACTTTATATATAAATTTTACATATCAAACTCACATTACCATGAAAATAGTGTACGAATGAACTTATAGTGTATTTCTTATAGATTGACATCACACTCACCTAATTAGATGTGGAAGACCTAATGGGAGAAAGATTAGGCTAACTGTATATGTCATAGTTATTCAAATGAATCGAACAAAAGACGTCTAACCTACAAATCATAGCTATACGGTAATATTAGTTGATACCTTGACCAATACTATGGACGAAGTGTATCAAAAGCATTTCAATGTGCCCAAATTTAGGGTGGTAAAATGTAAAACTTGTTGTGACATATGTTCTAATACATATTGTGATTGTGTAAATCCCAAGTAGAGATACATTAGGAATCCTTTGGGATCTAGAAGATCTTCCCTAATAGACTTTGTATTATTTGGAGAGCAAGTTTCTCTCCTCCTTATTACTATAAATAAAGGCACGAGGACTGGGGAATTAACACACAATTCCTTAAGCCTATTCTCCATTCTCTTTCTCTCTATGTTGCACCCCTCAGTTAAATTTAGGCCATAACACGTTATCAGCACACTCTTCATGATGTGCTAAAGAGAATTTATTCATCGTCAATCAGGGGAGTATTACGTTTCAATTATTTTAGTTGACTAAATTTTGATTTTATTGAATTCATATATTTTTATTGATTCAATGTTTTTTTTTCTTGTGCTGAACATGATACAAGTTTTGAAGATAGAAAGATGAAATTGAAGAAATAATTTTCTGCATCAAACCAGTTCATCAATATCATCACGTAATCAAGTTCTTCCAAAACAACGGTTTTTATCTTGATTTTTGCTGACACACCCTGATCTTAGAATCAAGGCGTGCTGGCCGTCACGTGAGCGTGACGTAACCAAAGGTACGATGCGGAAGTAAAAGATAAAAGAATTACGAAGGAATAAAAACCAACTACTAGCAATAATAACCAACTAGCATACTAGAGTGAGTTTAAGTGTGAAACACACATATTCAGAGCATAAGTACTAGGTGCAATCAAGTAGGACCATAACTAAATTACAACACCCGAAGGTGAGTCCTACATTTATGTAGTCCGTTAGTAAGCCATGGAAATCCTCATGGGCCACCAACACCGCTAACTAGAACCTGGAGGGGCGCAAAACAAAATTGAGTGGGTCAGTAAAACAAAGCTTTTCGAAAACATTTCAAATAATAACATTTCTAACCCCTCGCTGTAAAACCTGTATACTTTCCTAGAAAATAACATAATATGCGTATAATTCTTCAAATATCTCAAATCACCAATCTTTATGAAAACCAGAAAGTATGCCATGCAATAAGCGGCAATAACAAAATAAGGATGGAACATTATAACAGGTGAAATAAGGAATCAACCGGAGACCCTACAGTTGGTCCTGTATGGTTAATTCTATAGCTCAATATCCAACCAACCGGAGTCACCACAGTGACCTGTACGGCACTACTCTGCACATACATCGGAACTACCTGAAGTAGTTTGTACGATAAGAAAGGTGTAAGAATACGCTCTAGTGCTTCTCTCATCAACAGCTGTATAATAATCTAAAATCACCTCCAAGTCGGAACCACCTCTCATGGTCTGTATGACATGTCGGAACCCTTTAATGGTCTGTACGACATGCACCTACTTGGATCCAAGGTGAGCGTGTGGTGTGGGGTGAATAATATAAGCACTAACACCAGGGGTGCAAGTTATGAGCTCTTAACGCAATTCACATCATCAATAAACCATATGAATAACATAAAACTCACCTGATACTCACATGTGCGTCCACAGCACCAATTCACATATATGCATCAAATACTAATTCATATATTTCATATAATATGCATGCATGGCATTTTAAAACATACTTTCATTTAAATTCAATTTCTGGGAAAAATCAGTAGTATATAGGTAAATACAGAAAATATTGCCCACTCACTGGTATGTCGAAGGGTCGTAACCCCTATGACGTCCTTGAATGCGCTCGTCCTCGGGATAGGTATCACCTATATGCGAAACAACTATAAAAACATTATTTAAAGCACATAACCGACAATACATAATAACTTCTCATACGATGCTCAAATTGGGTATATGAATATACCACAGTGACCTACTCGACGTCACGGACGTCGAGGTATTTTTAGAAAAAAATTTGGACTTGCCACGCGCCCCCACGCGCGTCATCCCCTACCTCCAGTCGCCGGACTGGTTTCGCCGACGTCGGAAAACTAGAGATTTTTCAATCTCCTTGTTCTCCGTCATTTCTCAACCATTTTCTACGTATTTTATACCAAAATGAAGCCCTAAACATGTAGAATCACGATGCACTACTTTAAGGCTAAAAAACACACGAAATCTCACTGGAGAAAATCCAAGAAAACCGGCCAACTTTGAACCCTAAGATCCCGACGTCCAAAACCTTTAAACTAAGTACTCCAAGCTTCCTGGGACCTCACTAAGCTCCCTGTAAGCTTAAAATTCCCTGAAAATCTACATTTCACATGTGCATGAACAGTGATTTCAAAATGGGTTACGGGTTCGACGTGATTTCGAAGATTTCTAGTTCTAAAAATGGTACCTTCAACTCAAGAGGTTGCAAGGATGAAGAAACTCACCTTTTTGGCATCGATCCGTGAAGATTTAAGGGTTTGGTGCCTTGTCCGTACAATTCGAAGGGAGGAAGAGAGAGTGAACTGCGAGGGATGAGAGAGAGGGCACAGGGTGAGGGTATGTCCCGTGTGTGTGTGTGTGGTCCACCCAAAACAACCATACTTTAATTCCCTAACCACACAAATTGTAAACAACTCTTAATCCAACTTGATTTTAAAACTTAGGAAAGTATACAATAATCAACTTATGTGTCACACGTACCTTAGTCACCTTAAGGGTAATTCTGTCATTTCACATCCACAATAACAAAAATTTGGGACGGGCTGTGACATTTGCAGCCCTGATAGCATGAACATTCATCATAATGCATGACCCAACTTTACGATTTTGAATTTTAGATTCTATATAAATTGTGGATGCATTATACTCATAATTTTAAATTTTGTGAATTGATATTATTATGAATTACATTGTTATATATGCATATAATTGAATTGAAAACAAAAAAAACAAAAAAAAATTAGGGTTTATTCAACCCAGGCGAGTTGGGGCTTGGAGCCGTCAAGCCACTAGCATGTTAGGCCATCAACTTATGTTGCTGGAGTCGCTGGAGCCATAAGCCGGAGCACAATACCTCCCTTGGAACCCAGAAACCCATGATGCTGTTTTGACGTTTTCACCCGTAAATGCGCACATGCAACAATGACCCCTGCCATAACCGCTATCCCCAATGACCTGAAGTCATCCCCGACGGACACCTGGCTGAGATTTCTTTGAATCTCACCGAATTTTGAAATACCGATATTGAACCCATTTTTTTTTTCTGCTCTTGGGCGTTAAAAGTAATCTTTTCTGTTACTCATGCGTGGTTTTCCTTTGGAACCTAACTTTCCTTGATGGTCCCAACCTTAAACTTTACCGCGCAGAAACAGTGGTGCTGGTCTTCCTTTCCGACAATCACTCTTAGCGGCGTTAGGGTGTTCTTTGGTCCAGTACAAGCCGAAATTGGTTTTTTGGTCCAGTACAAGCCCAAATTGGGCTTTGTTTTTCCTTCGGCCTATAACAACAACCTTCTAGGCTTCTCCCAGGGTCTGCCTACAACAGCCCAGCCCACTGTTGTTGGCTTTTTTTCTTCATTTAGCCCGTGACACCACAAAGCCCAACCCTGGGCATTTCCCCCACTGCGCTTGTATTCTACAGCCCATGCACGTGTGAGATAGGGCTTGCAGCCCTTACCCCTCGCTAAGCCCACATCTATCCCAGCCCAATATTGGGCTTGGGCCTTTTTTTTACAACCCATGTGGGCTTTGGTTGAATTTTGGACTTGAAGCTCCATACTTTTAGGGCTGTTTCACTCAACTTTCAAATAATGGGTCTCAAAGCTACCCATTATTAATATCTTTGTTTTCTTTTACCAAGCCTGAAACTACAAGTAAGCTTCAAGTGAAATTGATACATTACCTTGTGCATCTCCACCAGTTAAAGATACCACCCCTGGATGGAGGAAGAGTACTTCCAGAGAAGATGCCACATCTACCTATGAGACAGATAAGGCAAGTCAAGACGACACCACACTCCGATACTTAGAAGTTTCGTGATTACGAGATCATTCTCCCACAATATTTCCTAATGTCATTTGTACTAAATCATTCACTTGTACTCACTAAAGGAGAGCTTGAACCTATGTACTTGTGTAAACCCTTCACAATTAATGAGAACTCTTCTATTCCGTGGACGTAGCCAATCTGGGTGAACCACGTACATCTTGTGTTTTCTTTCCTATCTCTATCCATTTATATACTTATCCACGCTAATGACCGGAGCAATCTAGCGAAGATCACAAAAAGCGACCGTTTTCGCTACCTAGGATCTATCTTGCAAGAGAACGGAGAATTAGATGGAGATCTCAACCATAGAATACGAGCTGGATGGATGAAGTGTAAGAATGCATCCGGCGTGTTGTGTGACCGTCGTAGGCCACTGAAGCTCAAGGGAAAATTTTATAGGACGGCAATAAGGCCAGCGATGTTGTATGACACAGAATGTTGGGCGGTGAAGCATCAACACGTACACAAAATGGGTGTAGCGGAGATGAGGATGCTTCGTGGGATGTGTGGGCACACGAGAAAGGATAAGATTGGGAATGAGGATATCCGAGGTAAAGTAGGAGTAGCCGAAATTGTAGGAAAGATGAGAGAAAATCGGCTCCGATGATTTGGACATGTGCAAAGAAGGCCGAATGACGCTCCGGTTCGAAGATGTGACTACGGGACAGAGGTTCAGGGCCGAAGGGGTAGAGGAAGACCTAGGAAAACTTTGGAAGAGACTCTAAGAAAAGACTTAGAGTACTTGGATCTAACGAAGGACATGACACAAAACCGAGCGCAATGGCGTTCTAGGATTCATATAGCCGACCCCACTTAGTGGGAAAAGGCTTTGTTGTTGTTGTTGTTGTATATATTGCGTTTGTTTGCAGGTTTTATGAACCCGAAGTTCATACTTCCGAGCCCGAAGTTTTAAAAAAATGCCATAGAAACCTGAAGTTTCTTAACGCGCAACACTCATGTTGAGACCCAAAGTTCTCCATGCTTAAATCCATTTAAATCAAATCATGTCTTAGAACCTGAATATTCTAACTTTGATGTTTATGGAAATTTTATTTCCTAAAACACCAATCACATTCTTGTTTCCACCATTCAACGTAATGTCTAACTATAACAAGTTCGATTTCATTGATTTGGAAGTTTCGAACAAGAAACTACTTTATGTGGATACAAGACGTAACACCCCACTTGACTACGGGCTGGTTTGGTATTGCTGTGCTTTGAAAAAAAGCTGATGTGAGAATAAGCGGCTGTGCTGTGAGAATAAGCGGCTGTGAAATAAATCAGCAGAGTGTTTGGTAAACTTTTTTGTAAAAGTGCTTTTGGAAAAAAAAGTAGTCTAATAGTGGGTCTTTTCATTAAAGAAGCACTGTAGCTCCGTGTGCTTTGAAAAAAAGCCAGTTTTCCAAAGCTACAAATAGCAGCTTCAGCTTTTTCCTTTGATTTCAGCTTATTCTCACAGTAGCTTCCAAAATAAGCCCTTTTTTTTCAGTTTACCAAACACCTAAAACCCTAACAGCTTTTTTTCATGTGTGCTTTTTTTTAAGCACCTCACTCCCAAACTAGGTCTACGACTAGTTGCAAAATCATTGTAGCCATTTATGGTGTGGAAAAGCTGAATAAGCCTCTGCCATGATCGTCATTTGAAGACTTATGCTTGAAGCATATCAAATGGAAGTACCTCACTGCCGAGGACTACATGGCTCTTTAAATCGCTATGGACTATTTTAAATCATGCAAAGATGAATTCTTGCTCGAAGCAAAGCATGATTGAAACCTTTTTTTTACATCCATGAATAAGTGCAATTCTGAAGTTTATATTCAATTAAATTTTGACTAGAAGAAAATATTTCTTGTCCTTTTATATCTAAATTTCTCATGAAATAGCAGTATAGAAAGTGACATTTGACATGGAAGGTCGTATTGGCCGAACCCCCTTGTATATTTGGTTTACTTTGTGCATAGTTTATTTTGTTCTTCGATTTAAGATTGGTGTTTGGATGTCACTATTATTCTCGAATAAGAGTTAATTAACGAAAATTACCACATGTGACTAATACAATTAACTTATGCTTAGGTATGTTTTGTGGGGAAGTTAGCAGTTTGGTTCTATGTTAACTTCATACCTAATCATCCCCTGACAACCTTTCAGGCTTATCCAACCTGATTGTGGGGCATGAGACTACCCTATATTGTCCAATGGTACTAATTTTACCATAAAGGAAAGCCTTATACTCACTTGTTATAGAAGAACGCCTTTTGAGCTTTAAGGATATTCGAAAGCATTATTACCATATTGAAACCAATGTAGAAAATAGAGTAAAATTCCTTCACATATTACCATAATGCACTTCTTACGAATATAGCCAGAAGTTTATTATAGAGAAGATGGAACACATAACAAGTGCATTACACCTATTCAAGCACACTATATGGCTGGCCAGAAGCCTGAGAGCATATTTATGCAACTTAGTTAGCTTGTTTTCTTGCATTTTCATAGCAAGTTTGTGTTTATTATAGTGTTTTAAGCTATTTTCATGTGTTTGTAGGTCCAAATGGCAAAGTTGGCCAGAAAGTGCATTTTGGTGCAGTTTTGGGCTGAATTAGATTGCATGCATGTGGAGCAAGTTGGATGGATGTTTTTGGTGCTTAAATGAGGCTAGGAATGTGCTACAAATCTGGAGAAATTATTTCAAGACTTGGAAGATAAGGAATTAGCAAGAAAGAAGGAACATTATCCAAACCTTATCCAAACTGTAACTAACCTTATCTCATCCTATCTTATCCTAATCTTTTCCTAACTTAATTCCTGCTGCAAGGGGGAGTTAATTTCTGATTTAAATCACCTAGAAACCTTTCTAGAAGGCTTTATCTGTTCCTACATTGGTGCTGCATGTTTTTAGGCCTTGTTCTTTTAGAAATCAACCATATAACATTGTTTCTAGAATTCCCTACAAAAGTGGCGCCCCAAACCCTTCTAGAAACCATAAAATCTTCACAAACCCTAGTTCTTTTCCCCCTTGGATTGAGGCCCAAGCCTTTGCCGAAAATCCTAAACCTTTTCCCATCAGAATTTGTCAAAACCCTAGGCTATAAATATGTGTTTTTAGCCATAATTTTGCACCACCACCCTTATATAATTCTACACCCCTTTTAGCCGTAAAAACACCACCCACCACACCATAATTCGTTCTACACCACCACCCATTCAGAAATCCTTATTTTGCCGCAGCGGAGAGAAGACAAGACCTTGTCGTGGCTTCCATTGGAGAAAGAGGAATGTGCCGCAAGCCTACCTGCATCCTTTGGAGTTTCTAGAGTTCTTTCTTCCCTTGTTTTGTTTCCATGTTTATTTCAGATTGCTTTTCAATTGTTATGAACATGTGTAACTAGTTTTCTTATTAGTCAGAGGTGAATTCGAAGCCATGGACATATGTTTGATATGAATTGATTACCTTCAGTTTTTGTTTCGTAAAACATGAATGTGGTTTACTTATCTGATTGATTGAGAACTTATTTGTGTATGTTGACTAAGGGTGCACACTTAATTTGCATGCATGAATCTGATGCTAAAATATAAGGGAGTTTCACCTAATCATTATGAACTTATAATTATAAGTAGTGAAGGTTGCTAGTCACAATCGTGTTAGGTAAATCCATGGCAGAAGTATCAAGCAGTTCATAGTTACAAATGTCATGTCAATGCTTATGATTTTCATAGAACTTAATGATCTTTGATTGTATCTCTATCATGTTGTTCATATAGGGAACTTGAGAAGAATAATTTGGTTGCCGATGCGTATTCCATCCAATTCAATGAACTTGGGAAAATCTGAAAGTTAATTTGTGCTTTTCACGATTAATTTGGGGCATTGTCATTCATGGTTTAAAGAAACAATATTGAAAATCAATTTTTGTTGCATATGTTTCATGTGTGGAGAAGAATCCTCTAGCTAGTTTTTCACCATCCAGTTCACCTAATTTCGTGCCTAGTTTGATTTAGTTTTGCAATCTATTCGATTTAATTAATTTCGTTCAATTCAATTCCCCCTTTACTTAGGTGTGTTAGATTAGTTTAAAAAGTGTTTTAGTCTGTCCAATTGAGTGTTTTGAGTCTTATTAGTCTTAAATTCGTTCAGATAACTCTTTAGAGTCTGTTTTGAGTATAATTGTTAGTATTGTGTTGTTTTAAGTCATTTAAGTCAATTTTGAGTTTATAGAGTCTAGTTTAGTGTTTTTTAGTCATATTTGCATTAATTAGCAGCCCTAGTTAATCTCCTATTTAGAACGATCCCTACTTGCTTAATACTACAATTACATGTTTAATAGGGTTTAATTTGTGTGCCAAGTTGACTAATACATTTAACTTATGCTTAGGTATGTTTTGTGGGGAAGTTAGCAGTTTGGTTCTATGTTAACTTCATACCTAATTATCCCCTGACAACCTTTCAGGCTTATCCAACCTGATTGTGAGGCATGGCACTACCCTATATTGTCCAATGGTACTAATTTTACCATAAAGGAAAGCCTTATACTCACTTGTTCTGGAAGAACGCCTTTTGAGCTTTAAGGATATTCGAAAGCATTATTACCATATTGAAACAAATGTATAAAATAGAGTAAAATTCCTTCGCATATTACCATAATGCACTTCTTACGAATATAGCCAGAAGTGTATTCTAGAGAAGATGGAACACGTAACGAGTGGATTACACCTATTCAAGCCCACTATATGGCTGGCCAGAAGCCTGAGATTCAAAAGGAATTTTTGCTATGGATGTACATTTGGGATATCTAGGATGATTTGTGATACGCCGTTTTGAGCATCCTTTTACTAGAAGTAAAGACATCATATCTGGAAGCGTATCATGCCTTAGCACCCTCCATCTTTTCTACAAAGATTTCAAGGGGACATTTATGGACTGATTTAACCACCCTGCGGATACTTTATAGTAGTAGTTGATGCTTCTGCACATTGGTCACACGTGTGGTTGTTGTCCACAAGCTGCATTATCCACACTGATGGCTTAAATTAATAAGCTTAGGGCTCACCACCCTGATTATTTGATCAAATCTATTTGATTTGATAAGTTGGAGAATTTATATCAAAAACTTTCGATAGATATTGCATGTCAATTGGTTTTTGATGTTGAACATCAAGTACCCCATGTTCATACCCAGAACGACCTAGCAGAATCAATCATTAAACACCTTCAAATGATTGCGCGATCGTTAGTCATACATACCAAGTTCCTAATCTTTGCTTGGGACCATTCAATATTGCAAGCAATCATGTTGGTCTGCTTGAGGCCCATGACGAACCAACCTTATAAAGCGTGTGTTAGTTGGTTACTACATACAAACTCGACATATTGCATCTACGCGCATTTGGTTGTGTGGTCTATGTGCCATTTGCGCCACCCTTACGTACAAAAGAAAAAAAGAGGTCCTCAGGGAAGGATGAGAATTTATGCCGATTATGATTCTCATTCCAATATTTGTTACTTAGAACCTTTGACAGGTAATCTCTTTACCGCTCGTTTTGCAGATTATCACTTTTATGAGACAGTCATCCCATCGTTAGGGGGAGATAAGAACGTCAACGTTCCTATAGAATGATGCGAATTATCTTGGACGTTCCCACTATGTCTCATCTTGATCCTAATCCAGATTGTCAAAGTATAACCAGACATTTCCTCTAATGTAGTAAAAAGTGACGAGATCGCATATACCAGCTGTAAATGTGCCTGCAAAGATGTGTACCAAATGTACGACGGAGCTTCATCCCGAAAGCAGGAATGCCATTGCTGTGGTCAACCCTTGTACATTGGCGGCTAGCCAATCAATTTGTCTTGCGCCAGAACTGTGGTAGATCACTCAGTTCGAGGATTCACTTCCCCCAAATTGGAGGAACATGGCATGAATAAATCCGCTTCTGGATCCCTATCTTAATCTTTTCTATCTCATGAGATTAAATTCGGATTACTCTCGAGACCTGAAGTTCTTGGTCCAGTATACTAGTTTGGATGATATATGAAATTGGAATGAGATTATCATAGATGATGTTTCATTTATATGGTAACTGCCGACATAAATGAAAAGTGACGATAACAAACCGCGTTCCGTTGATTAGTGTCGACGTAGAACTGATTGGTTAACTAGAAGAATCAATTGATGACGAATGAGATGAATAAAATAGTGCGATATGACGCCTTATGGCGCAAGGTTTCTCTCGTAAGCCATGTGATTGATTGCAACATTACAAACGTGGTTGTAGTATCTATGAGATCCTAATACGAAACCTACATGGAGTTTCCAAAGGACTTACATGTACTGATTCAAATAGTTCTAGACCATAAGAACACCCTTTCGTTTCTCAAAAGGCCTGCACTTTACGGATGCAGAGCTTTTCGAGCGGATGTGGTATACTTGTCTAAGTGAATATTTGATCAGTTAGGGATATATGCCCCTGCATGTACAAAATCCGAAATGGCTAGAGTTGAGAAAACTAACTTACACCTAAAGTCGGACTTTGAGATGAATGATCTTGGGAAAATGATGCGAAATATATAAGCACACAAATTAAACCCTCTTTTTGACAATTGTAGTAAAGTATGTAAGTAGGGTATCGTTCTAGGCCGGGGATTAGGAGGGATTGCTAATCTATTCTAAATTAATTTAAAAATATTAAACAAGACTCAAGGACACAAAACTAGGCTAAAAACTCTAATAACTCGAAACACACTTAGAATGACTCAACATAATGAAAACAATCAATTTAGACACTAGGAACTGAAATGGACGGAAATTGAATTAAAAGACTAACAACAATGAAAACTAACTAAATAATATAATTTAATAATGGGGGGGGTTTTGGTTTTGACGAGAAGTAAATTAAACTTAAATAAATTACAGAATTGACAAAAGCATGAATTAAGGTGAAAGGATAGGTGACGGACTAGCTAGAGGGTTCTTCTCCACACATGACACATATGCAACCTAAATTGATTTTCAGTTATTCTTTCAATAAATTGTGAATGACAATGTTCCAAGTTAATTAGGTCCGCTTAAATTAACTCTTAGATTTCCCTAGATTCATTGGATTGAATGGAATACGCATTACAACCAAATTATTCCTCATCAAAGTCCCTAACTATGGAATACGCATGATAGAGACATTCAACAAAGATCATTAAGTTCAACGGAAATCATAACATTGACTAGGCATTCTTAACTATGGAATACGCATGTTAATCCAGCCTATAATTCACTTAACACGATTGTGGATAACAACCTTCACTACTTGTGAATATAAGTTCATAACGATTAGGTGAAATTCACTTATATTCTAGCATCAAATTCATGCATGTAAATTAAGTATGCATTCTTAATCGACATACAAAAATAAGTTATCAATCAAGCAGTTAAGCAAATTAAATCACAACTCAGAAATCACAACTGAAGGTAATCAATTCATATTACAAATATATTCATGGCTTTGAATTAACCTCTAGCCAAAATAAATTTAGTTACACATTATTTTCAAATTAAACCAAAAGTAAAACATGGGTTTGAGAAGATAAAACCAAGAAAAATGGAGTGAAACTTTGCTCTCTGTGTTGCTCCCGTCAGTTTCTCCTTGCCTTTGCCTTCTCTCCCCTCTGTCCTGCCTCTGCGAGCTGCCTTTCCTTCTGTCCAGTCAGCGCGTCTCTCCTCTCTCTCACGCTGCCAAAGGCAGCTTTTCTTCTTCCCCCTCCAGTCAGTCCATGCTGCTCCTTTATATCGTGTCCATGCACTGCCCTCTCTTCTTCTTTTCTTTCTGTCCGCACTCAGTCCCGCACTACCTCTTTCATTTTATATTTTTCTTTCTTTCCCAGCTGCTGTCCACTTCCTCTAACAGACTCTCTCCTATCTCCCGTCCCCTTTTTTATTTCTTTATTTTACTTTTCTTCTATTGCCAATGCTTTGCTGTATTTGTTGCCTTTCAGACAAAACCAAAGGGCAGCCTTAATCATTCATCATGATTTTATGCTTTATGCTCTTCTTTGTCATCTTTGTCTGCTTTCAATTCCAATCTGCAAGTTGTCGTCAGCTAGACCTTCCCTTACTCAAATGCCCATAACTTCTTCTAGAAAAATGATATTAACAATCCGCGAAATGTTCTAGAAAATAGACATCTGTAGCTTTCCAAGAATATAAGGCTCATTCTCTAATTCATTCTGAGCTGTTCGAAATTTGCTCCCAAAGTCAGCTGATCTACACAGGCAGTTTTGACGAATTTATTACTTAAAATTTCACTTGTTCTATTTTTATTTTCTTTGCTAGACAAATCCTATAATACGCAAAAAAAAAGTAAATAGCTCAATAATATAAGGAACTAACTAAGAAAAGACGAGTGAATTCGAAGTAAAAATATATATAAATATGATCCGATCAAATACCCCCACACTTAACTTTTGCTAGTCCTCGAGCAAAACAAAGAAAACAAGAACAAGAAGTAACAAGAAAAACATTAGCTTCCCTCTATGTGACCCTCATAGAATTTCATTCGAGAACACAAATCAACAAGAACCATAGCTGGCACCAAACAAGCTAATCCAAGTTCATCTTCCTAATTCAAATATTAGCAGTAATCTTTAAATCATCCTTGAAGTGTAGTGTGTGAGATAGCCATGCTAATGTAATTTCAAGTTTTTATTTTTAAAATCATCATATGCAAACTAGCGACCTTCTCACGGGATATGCACTCAATCACACATGTGTTTAGTTTTAATGTGTTTCGCTCAAAGAATCAAATGTGAAATTTCTACCATAAGCTTGCATAAAGATCTCATCTCCACAATCATAATTGCAAAACTTAAATCAAGAGGACTTTTATTAGATGTAATGAGATTTAGGGAGAGGGTTATTGAAATGAAAGAATAGGTAAACACAAGTTCCAAGCTACATTGCAAGCAATTCTTTTCTTTAGATTTATAAGAACTCAATCTTTCCAACGATTCTTTTAGCACCTCCAACCACACTCTTAAACTGAAACTTGAACAACTTTTTTTTTTCTTTGTGTACAATCTTTCTTTTTCTTTTCTTTTCTTCTCTTTTCTCTTTTTTTTTTTTTTTTTTAAATACAAACATGAAATACCCCCAAACTTATTCTTTTGCCAAACACCTTCAAAGTACTTCACAAACGTTTCTCATAAGACAATCTCGCATTGCTCGCTTGGAAAGGGTAAGGAAAAATGTTTCAGGTATAAGGGTAGACATATCTGGTGATAAGAAATAAAAGGCTCAACATACACGGCTCAAATTGGCAATCTAATGATATCATTTTTTCTTTGGGAAACATGGTTATTTGGGCCATAGTGGTAAACCTAATGCCTCTATCATTTCCAAATTCATGCAATCAATGACAAACATTTCAAAAGTTCGTTACGCAAGTTCTAGAGATGTATCTCACATAAGTTCATCACACATGAAAGAATAGGAGTGTATGAAAAATGCACACACTTTCAATAGGCTCAAAAACTCACATAGGATGTATATGGTCACTAAATTCACATATGAAGCTTTAAGTCATACTTTAGTTTCACATTAACAAGGCTATGTGCATTTGGTTTTTTCAAAGATGATCAAACATGTACAAAACTAACAAGAGAATTAGGAATTTCACAAAACACATGTCAACTAAGTTCTTGATGATCATGGTTCAAATTTGATCCAATTATATCATTGGGTCGGGAAACTAATAAAAATACAATTCAAAACAATAAGGGAAACAAGACAATATTTTTGGATTTTTAAATTTTCCGATTTTTTTTTTTTAAATTTTATTTTATTTTATTTTATTTTTTTAAAAAGAAAACAAAACTAATTAAGAAAACAAAAAGCAACAACATGGAAACAAATGAAACTCGTTCGTAGTTGAAGGTACAAAAAAAATTTCAATTTGGTCATTTTTTTTTTATACTCTTTACCCCCAAACTTAAACTGGACATTGTCTCCAATGTCAGAAAACACTATAATGCAAATAAAAATAAAATAAATAAATAATAAAAAACAAAATAAAGCAATTGGACTGAAAACTTCCCTAGTTTGCAGTAAAACCAAGCGATGACCCCCCCAAGCTAAAATTCTGCAATCAACTTCAAGGGTGGAAATAACCAAAAATTCCTGCAAAGAAAAGAGATAATTCAGTTAAGTAACGCAAGAAAATGTAAAAAAAAAAAAAAAATTGCAAACGAAAAATCGAAAATCACGATAAAAGACAATGAATAGAACTAATAAGTGATCATTGGTCGTGCTTGTTGACTTTCCACAGCTTTCCTCTTGAACGGGGTGACACTTAGCTTTTTACTTGCAAGTGATGATTTGATGATATTGTACGGCGAAGCTTTGCTCTTTGGCGATGTTGTTGAAGCTTCTTGAGTTCTTCAACTCAGATTCCTTCTGCTCTCGAGTTGATTGTGCATGCTCAATTCCTTATTTGTTCTCCAAGCAGATGTGGCAGCTTCTCTAGTTCTTCATCTCAGACTCCTTCCGCTGGGATGATTGTGCAAGCTGCATTCTTCTCTGCTTGTTTCTTCTGCACGACGGGCAGGCACGAGGGAGAAGTGTTGGTCTGTTTCTTTCTTCAATCTTTCCAAGTGCCCACCTCTTGCTCTCTTTCTCCTTGTCCTTAGTTGAGGATGAATCAGCACGTTGTCTCCACATGCTTCGAGGTATCATCTTCACTTCCCTTATAAGTGAGAGACAAAGAGAAAGCATAAGATGATGAGTACTCGAGAGCAAGAGCTGGCTGGAGAAAGGACAGGGAGAAAGCATGATATGAGATACTCTTGCTTTCAACCTTCATGATATGAAATACTTTTGCTTTGGATGGGTTGTTTGCAGAGGTACCCCAAGGAATAAGGAATACAGAGTAACTCGAAAGGTTTCTTTGGGAATACATTCTCGGAGATGAAGAAGTGTTGAGAGGGTGTGCCTTTGCTGTGGGAAGGCGAAGGTAGATACTTATAGGACTTTTCTTCACAACCGGAACTATTCCCTCACTCATTGTCGGCAGCCGGTGGATGGATGAATAGTACAAATTACGCGCTTTCTGACAAAGCTGCCCGTAATTTCCGCAAAGCTGCCAGTTGCATGTGACGAGTGACGACACGTCTGGACAAATTGATCTTTTGAAATCCGGGGTTCGGCTCGTGGTTTCTGAGTAAGCCCAACTTTTAAGAAATGAAACGCCTCTTTTGAGAAAAGAATCCGGCTTTTGAGAAAGGAGCCCCGACTCTTCGATTTGCGAGAGGACGCTTCTTCGATTTCTGAGGAGCGCCTCTTTGATTTCTTCTTTTTATAGAGGCGTTAATTTTGTTCCACAACACACTTAAGCTCCCTCCTGTAAACACTCCCTTCTTGCACTTCCAAAATCTTAATCTGTCCGATCTTTTCTTTCTTTAACACCTCTGAAAAATGTCTGGCCCTTCCGACCGTCGTTTTGACTTGAACATTGGTGAAGAGGCAGCTCCGCCTTCACCAGACAACATATGGCGCCCATCCTTCATATCCCCAACCGGTCCCCTTACCGTGGGGGATTCGGTGATGAAAAATGACATGACCGCTGCGGTGGTGGCCCGGAACCTTGTCACCCCCAGAGATAACAGACTGCTCGCTAGACGGTCTGATGAATTGGCGGTTAAGGAGTCTCTGGCTCTTAGCGTGCAGTGTGCGGGTTCTGTGTCCAACATGGCCCAACGCCTATTTGCTCGAACCCGTCACGTTGAATCGTTGGTGGCTGAAATACAGAGTCTCAAAGAGGAGATTAGAGGACTCAAGCATGAAAATAAACAATTGCACAAGCTTGCACACAATTATGCCACAAACATGAAGAGGAAAATTGACCAGCTGCAGGAAAATGATGGTCAGATTTTACTTGCTCACCGGAGGTTTGTGGGTTTGTTCCAACCGCATCTGCCTTCGTCTTCTGGGGCAGCACCGCGTAGTGAAGCTCCAACTGATCAACCTCCGATACCTCCTCCTTCCGTGGCCCCGCCGACTGCTGAAGCTCCGCCGACTACTGAAGCACCACCTGACCAATGAATGCTATTAGTTTACACATCATTGTAAAATATTTTTACTTTTATGTTTTTTTTTTTTTTTTTTTTTTTAGGTGTGTTTTGTTTTTTTTTTTTTTTTTAAATCAATGTAAAATATGTAAATCAATGTAAAAAGACTTTGTTTAACCTTCCCCCACACTTAAACTAAATAACACAAACTCACAGAAATCAACCAAATAACACAACTAACTAAACAAAACAAAATGAAAGCAGTAAAGATAAGGGTGTAAGTTGAATGCTTGGGTTGCCTCCCAAGAAGTGTTTGCTTTAACGTCCGCAGTCGGACGAATCTTTCCTTTAAACTCCCTTCGGCTCCAAAGCATGGAATTTATCTTTTAATGGGAGGTGATACTTGAAATGATTCGGCAATGGTTTAAATTCAAGAGTGGGTGCCTGAATCATCAAAATCAGAAACATGTTAGTATAAATTAAAATTAAAATTGGAGAAGATGGCTTACTTTCTTTTTCCGACACAAACTCAATGACAAACACCACATCTTTGAACATTTCCGGGACTTTGAACTTGGCCAGGTTTACTATGATGGTTGTGGCTTGTCCCGTGTCATCAAACTCAACTGCTTTGGGCTTGATTGTCTCATGCACAGCCTCTTGGATGTATTCTTGATATGCTTCAACCACTTCATTTTCTTGAATCCCTTTTCTTGGTGTGCAAGGTTCTTTGAACGTTTCAATACCATCAGGAACTTGTTTTGGTGCACCAAGAATTGGGATATCACTTTGCACCTTTGGAAGAGCTTCCACAATGTCTTTTTCACTCTCTTTGATATTTGGAATAAAAAACCTGCAAGGACAAAGGACATTCGGTGGAATAATGTTAGAATAAAGTGAATTTAGAACTTCCTTACCTGAGTTGGATGACATAGGGATTTGAGGAGCTTGCAGCAAGAATTCTTCTAAACTGCCCAGGTCGTCCTCCTCCTCTTCTGCTTGCAGCAGCAATTCATCCATGGTCGGGCTGTGTTTGGATGGTTCTGGGACAGCTTCATCCTTCATGTCACCTTCCAAAGTGATGGCTTCATCGATTTCACTTTCTGCCTTTGAATTTGCAATGTTTGAGTTGGAAAATTCACTTTGATCTCGAATCTGTGCCATGAATTCCACAATCTGCCCAACTTGCATATCCAATTCGTCCACTCTTTTGACTCGGTCTTGCATCTCCTGGTTTTGATTTTCTACTCCCTGATTCAAAGAGGTGAGTAACTTATTAAGTGTATCATTATTCAAGGACGTACCTGAATTGAATTGGGCTGATTGTTGTGGTGGCTGTGACGGTTCATATGGCCACTGATAGAACTCTTCTGATGGCGGCAATTGTTCTTCTTTTTGTGAACCCTGCGTCAAAGAAATTAGTCCTTCAAGAATTTCATTATAATTCACGGGCCTACTTTGATTTGATTGGAATTGTTGTGGGGGATACTGTGGTGGCTGCATAGGTCTTGAATAGAACTCGTCTTGCTGCCAATATCCACCTTGTTGAAATTGTTGAGGTTCATCCCACATATAATATGAATTACCTCTCCAATCTGAATTGCAAGCGTTGGAAAACATGTTGCCCCTTGATTGGTTATGGCCTTGATATCCCCAAACATCTTCATTTGCAAAAAATTGAGGACTTTGATATCCTTGCCCATAGGGCACATCAAGTGTAGGGACACTTGGCATTGTGGTCCTTTCGGCATTATGAGTCAATTGAGCAGTGAGCTGTGCCAATTGAGCTTGAATGGTCGCAAGTGCCATGTCTTGCTCCATTTGTACCTAAAATCAAAGAAAGAAAAATAAATCAAAAATCAAAAGTAAAATACACAAACACCAATGTAAACATAAACAAAAACAAAAATAAAGGGATTAGCAAAGTTGCTAATCCTCGGCAACGGCGCCAAAATTTGATGCGAAATATATAAGCACACAAATTAAACCCTCTTTTTGACAATTGTAGTAAAGTATGTAAGTAGGGTATCGTTCTAGGCCGGGGATTAGGAGGGATTGCTAATCTATTCTAAATTAATTTAAAAATATTAAACAAGACTCAAGGACACAAAACTAGGCTAAAAACTCTAATAACTCGAAACACACTTAGAATGACTCAACATAATGAAAACAATCACTTTAGACACTAGGAACTGAAATGGATGGAAATTGAATTAAAAGACTAACAACAATGAAAACTAACTAAATAATATAATTTAATAATGGGGGGGGTTTGGTTTTGACGAGAAGTAAATTAAACTTAAATAAATTACAGAATTGACAAAAGCATGAATTAAGGTGAAAGGATAGGTGACGGACTAGCTAGAGGGTTCTTCTCCACACATGACACATATGCAACCTAAATTGATTTTCAGTTATTCTTTCAATAAATTGTGAATGAAAATGTTCCAAGTTAATTAGGTCCGCTTAAATTAACTCTTAGATTTCCCTAGATTCATTGGATTGAATGGAATACGCATTACAACCAAATTATTCCTCATCAAAGTCCCTAACTATGGAATACGCATGATAGAGACATTCAACAAAGATCATTAAGTTCAACGGAAATCATAACATTGACTAGGCATTCTTAACTATGGAATACACATGTTAATCCAGCCTAGAATTCACTTAACACGATTGTGGATAACAACCTTCACTACTTGTGAATATAAGTTCATAACGATTAGGTGAAATTCACTTATATTCTAGCATCAAATTCATGCATGTAAATTAAGTATGCATTCTTAATCGACATACAAAAATAAGTTATCAATCAAGCAGTTAAGCAAATTAAATCACAACTCAGAAATCACAACTGAAGGTAATCAATTCATATTACAAATATATTCATGGCTTTGAATTAACCTCTAGCCAAAATAAATTTAGTTACACATTATTTTCAAATTAAACCAAAAGTAAAACATGGGTTTGAGAAGATAAAACCAAGAAAAATGGAGTGAAACTTTGCTCTCTGTGTTGCTCCCGTTAGTTTCTCCTTGCCTTTGCCTTCTCTCCCCTCTGTCCTGCCTCTGCGAGCTGCCTTTCCTTCTGTCCAGTCAGCGCGTCTCTCCTCTCTCTCACGCTGCCAAAGGCAGCTTTTCTTCTTCCCCCTCCAGTCAGTCCATGCTGCTCCTTTATATCGTGTCCATGCACTGCCCTCTCTTCTTCTTTTCTTTCTGTCCGCACTCAGTCCCGCACTACCTCTTTCATTTTATATTTTTCTTTCTTTCCCAGCTGCTGTCCACTTCCTCTAACAGACTCTCTCCTATCTCCCGTCCCCTTTTTTATTTCTTTATTTTACTTTTCTTCTATTGCCAATGCTTTGCTGTATTTGTTGCCTTTCAGACAAAACCAAAGGGCAGCCTTAATCATTCATCATGATTTTATGCTTTATGCTCTTCTTTGTCATCTTTGTCTGCTTTCAATTCCAATCTGCAAGTTGTCGTCAGCTAGACCTTCCCTTACTCAAATGCCCATAACTTCTTCTAGAAAAATGATATTAACAATCCGCGAAATGTTCTAGAAAATAGACATCTGTAGCTTTCCAAGCATATAAGGCTAATTCTCTAATTCATTCTGAGCTGTTCGCAATTTGCTCCCAAAGTCAGCTGATCTACACATGCAGTTTTGACGAATTTATTACTTAAAATTTCACTTGTTCTATTTTTATTTTCTTTGCTAGACAAATCCTATAATACGCAAAAACAAAGTAAATAGCTCAATAATATAAGGAACTAACTAAGAAAAGACGAGTGAATTCGAAGTAAAAATATATATAAATATGATCCGATCAGAAAACTCGACATTACTTCGACTTGAAGTTTTGAGCTAGTTCTGATGGTATTTTGGTCCACCACTCGAACTAGACCGAAAAGATGTTCTGTTCGAGTATACCCTGATCGTCTATACGCTAGATGCAAATGAGACCTTTACAGAGGATATGAAGCATAAGGTTACATATTGGAACATAAGGCAACCATATCTAAGTACAATTGCCACTTGTTGTACTTAGCTCAATGCATTAGATCGAACATCTTATGTGCTGATAATCTTTTGGCATAAAGTAGCACTGCGCCCACACGTTACCACCAAATTAGTGTTAAAGACGTTTTTTCATTACTACGGATTTGGGCTTATCTATCCCTATGCATCTTAGAATAAATCACACCTCCTTGATCTTCAAAATGATGCATACCTTGTGGGATTCGCCGAATCAAACTATCGATATGACCGCATAAGGTACATTCCCAAATGGTTATGTTTTTACCATTAAGGAACACTGCAATATCTTGGAGGTTAACCAAATAGACCTTTATTGCGGAACCTTTGAATCGTTCGAAGACTCACTATATCTCATCACGTGAAAGATACGATCACGAACTCTTGTTGAGCGTATTCGAACTCCTTGCAATCCGTATGTATCGACCAGATTATGATACATCCCAACAAGTCAACGCCAAGCATATTGTGCCTACATCAACATGAGCATCATAAAATTGAAGTCAAGCAATCTAATCCCAGACAACCTTGCCGACCTCTACACGACGTCACTGCTGAATTATACCTTTCAGAGGCTTGTATAAGGAATTGGTATGCTAACTTTCTCACTTACGATGCTTGTAGTTTCATTTGGAAGTTTTGTCAAATTTAAGGGAAATATCCAGAAGTATACTCACTTGACCTTAATGTACTCTTTTTCCTTACGATTACGAGCATTTTTCCTACTGGATTTTTGTTACCTGACTAGGTTTTAACGAAGCACCCATCCTGGGTTGGTCGTACCCTTGTGTACGTTCTACTTGCGTCCTGAAGACGTATAGTTTTGACTTAATGCAACTTCTTACTTTTCTCCACTCTCTTTCTCTCTATGTCGCACCCCTCAGTTAAATATAGGCCACAACAAAAACATATATGGTAAGTTAGGGAACACAAGTCCAAGCCCTATTTTAAATGTTTGTTTACAAGCCAGGATGATCCTCTTTGTGAGGATTCTTAAATCATGTCCGTTCATTGTATATTGTGTGGTCAATTTTCATCAGATACTATTTATATTTAATTTAAAATAATTTCTGACCATATAATTTACGATAAATCGATAGGAATTAAGAATATCCAGCATGAGTCCAAGCCATTTGGATTATGTAAACCTTCCATCTCAGTCGTACGTTTTTTCTTCCGCTTCCCAATAATTGTCATTCGCCATCGAAGAACCAGAAGAAGGGAAACTCGAACAATCCAAAGGGCCATCCCTTCTGGGCTTGTTTGCTTCAGGAAGTGTGTGCCTTTGGATTTCGATATCAGGAATGAGAGCAAGAGACTGATATCAAAGCAGAAATATTTTCTCACAGGTCAGTTGCTGTTCATCAAATATTCTTTTATTTTTTTCTTTCCATCTTTTGTTTTTGATTAGTTTCAATCGTTGGGTTGAGACCCATGCGTTACTTTCTTCTTTGGATTCTCAGGAGGGGCTCTCTGATTTTCTTTCCTGCAATCTGTTTTCCGTCGGATTTTGTTGCTGATTTTACATTTTCCTAGGAAAATCCTTGGAGTAGATCTGATTTTGCTTTCTGGGTCTTCCTTGTATTGCATGCATGGGGTAAGTTTTCTGACTCCTTTTTTGGATTTGGTAATTCCATTGGATTGAGTGGTTTAATGGGATTTCTGGGGTTTCTCCATTTTTGTTATCTTTGTGAGTTAATTAGATACTGTTGTACTTGATTTGGTTGGGAGGCGAGGAAGAGTAAATGGATTGCATTGTTGCGTCGAAAATTGATGAATCGGAATTGGGATTTTGGGTTTTATACTGGAATTTTAGTTTTAGACCAACTTATTATGATTGTATGTGGTTAAGTAAAGTTAAGAATCATTTCAGACTGTATTCAATTTAGATTTTAATTTTAAATGAATCTGTCAAACTCTAGTAGTATTCAATCTTGATTTTTAAAGAGTCTGTCAAAATCTGGTGGTATTCAATCCCGAGTTCTTAAAAATGTTTCAAAATCTGGTTGTATTTAAAATTCAGTGAATTTGTAGGAATCTAGAAGTTGGAGGATTTTGGTGGATTCTAGAGTAGAAACTATAAATACCAAAAGCCCTCACAAATCATGCCTCTACAGCTCTACCCTAAGATTTCATTGTGATTCCTCCCTCTATAAAATACGAGCAGACTTGGATATGAACGAACTCTTCTTCTAAGCAGACATGTAGTGGTAACACGTCCAGAAATATACAAACTTCTTTTTCAAATTTTCTGTCTTCTTTGTATGGCCAAATCTTTATCTTGTTTCTCTTCAAGGAAGACAACAAGTAATCAACAATTTTCTTGTCTTCTACTCATGGCCAATTTTGTTTATTATTTGTTTTAGAGAACCCTAAAATCCCAATTCAACTTGATCAATTTCTAATCATCAATTTCCTTGCCTAATCTTTTTTTGTATTCAATTTCCTTGCCTGATCTTGGTATGCCATAATCACCCATATACATGTTTTACTTGGCAATATCACTCCCCTTCATCACTGAAGAAATCTTCCCTTCTTGTTTGCTTTCCTTTTGGCATCCTCATTGTGACTTTTGGAGACACTTATTTACTTGATAGGATCCTCCATAAATGCTATAAAAGCTTCATTAATATCCACTAAACTTCATAACAAAATCCATATAAAATTTCTTAAAAATTCATGTGGAGTCTAAGTGAATCCATTAAAATTCATGTGGAGTACATATGAATCCATTAAAATTCAGACTCCGATTCTGTTAAAATACATCAAAATTTCAATTGAGTACACCCCTCTTAGTCTTTTGTGAAAACAGAGAGACATGGCATTTGGGAATTTATACAGTTGGACTCGATAAAAAAGTATCAATAGTTGAATTCAGTTAGATTAAAGTCAATTCAATCAGATGCCAATCGGCAAAGATTTAACATCTCTTTGGTCATTGGGATGTTGATTGAATGACTATATTTGGATGATATCTAATAGAGCCGTTGCATAATGTTTCTTTTGTTGAATTGGCTTTTGGAATTTGGCTGTAAGCATATTCTGATTAAGAGTTTTAGCAAAGTACTCTTGGCTAGTACTGATACCAGGAGCTGGAGTAATGTCAGTGCGATGGAATTGTGTTCTTTTTTTGCTTATTTTGAGCCCTTTTTAATTATCGTCAAGGACATTTTTCTGTTCAGTGGTCACTTCATACTATACATGCCAGTTCTTATCATTTTGAAGGGAAAAAAAAGTTTTTTTTTTTTTTTAAATTTAAATTTAAATTTTTTTATCTTTTCCTTTTCTATTGTTTGGAGAAACTTTCTTGTGGTGATGGTTTGCAAATTTATCATGGGGACTTTGACTAGGGTCCTGTAGTTTTTACTGTATTGTACAGGTTTGGTTTTATGTTTAGTTAGTATTGTTGGTGTTGTTAAATTTTAGAATTATTATTTTTATTTCTAACAGAATGAGATGTGGTTTGTAACAGAGCAGTGGTTGTCTAGCATGCCATAGTAAGACCGCACTGAAAACTTCAGTGAATGAGCCACCGAAAGGGTTATTAAACGAAGGTCGGACTGTAAAGAAACCAAGCATATCAGAGGATTTTTGGACCACCAGCACGTGGGATATGGACAACAGTGCAGTTCAGTCCAAGGGAAGCATCTTATCAATCAGCACAAACCAGACCCTTGATCTGCATGGTGGCTCTGGCAGCAGTAGCACCCCTGCCGAATTTGTAAATCATGGCAAGTTTTTTATTTATTTGTTTTTCTTATGTTTTTATCAATTTCTGGGAATTTTATGTTCAAATTTCTGAGATAGTTTCTGCACGTTGGAAATTGGTTTAATGACTCACTATCAGGTGGGTCTTATACGGACTCTTCATGGACATTCCAAAGGACAGCTGCTTTGGCAGTATGATCATTACCTGTAATGGAGTCAAATAATTATGTGTTACTAGTAGCCCGTTTCTCAATTTTTTCTGAACTTTTGCCTACCAAATTTCATTGCAGATGTGATCTAGCAAGGTTTTATTTACAGTCACTGTGCTTTCTATGATTTCAAGAATGGTTAAACACTGTTGTTCTTGTCAGTTTTTGTATCTTGCTATAGCATGTTTTTTTTTTTTTTTTTTTTGCTTTGACAAATGTGTGTGTGGAGCCTTGTTAAAGTTATATTACATGGTATCTGTGGTGCAGGTCTTCTTCTGTGGAGCCAGACTAGGCACCTTTGGGTAGGGAATAAAAAGTCTGAGAGCCCGTCAAAGAAAATTCGAGAACCCAAATTAGGGTAGGTTGCTTCTTCTATTCTTTATCGACTCAAACTCATTGTACCTCTTATGTTTAGATCTGCCAGAAAGAATTATTTTGCTCATTGGACCTCTTACTTATGTTAGACAATTGAGGACAATTTCACATTTTCATCAGTGCATTGTACAAAAATAAACAAATTAAAAGTATTTTTTCCCCAATAATGCTAGTTTTTTATTTATGATAACACTATACAAGGATTTCTTCATTCTAAGTTTCGTTGCATGTCATAAATGGGAACTGGGAAGTTGTCCAAGCACGTTGAGTGCTTGGTTCACTGTAAGGTGTAAAGTGGGCAATGGGTATTCATGAGTACCTTTCTGTACATTGTCAGCACTCATTGTCTCAGCATGGTTAAATTATTCTGCCTTTGCAGTTGGAATGCGTCGTATGAAAGTTTACTTGGGAGTACAAAGCCTTTCCCTCAGCCTATTCCTCTCCCAGTGAGCCCCTGCCCCTGCCTGCCCGCTGTTATCCTTGCACACTATCTAATTTTTTTTCCTGGTTCCGACATTAACAGGAAATGGTAGATTTTCTCGTGGATATTTGGGAGCAAGAAGGGTTGTACGATTGAGCGGCAAAGGTACTAGAGATTTTTAAGTAGGCTAGAAGTTGATTCAAGTGTATGTAACATCATTACTGCCTCCCAGAAAATAGGAAGCAATAGCATGGCTTGTACGTGATCAACTATCACATCATTTTGTTCTTGCTTGTTCTTGGATTTTAACTTCCGGGGCCTTTTAGTCGCGCCCTTTTGTTACTATTCAAACTGATTTTACAGGATTGGTTTCTTCCACTGCTCTTTGTGGCCGGCTTTGCAAGACTAAGATGACCTTTGTCTACACTTCCGTTTCGTTTTCACCCTCCTCCCCCTTGCGGTATCTGCGTGCTTCGGTGTTCATTTCTGTTTATATTTGGGACCTAACAAGTAAAAAGGAATACTATAGACAGTAGGACTAAGTGGCTATGTTCTTTAATATATGAAATTATATTTTTATCGAGTCCTTCTATCCAATAAATGATTTTCCTGGGCAAGCCTTCGTTGCATGTAATTTTGGGGGTAATTGTCAAAACGTCATTTCATTTATGATTAAAAAAAAAATTAATGTTGTTAGCGCTCTAAAAATCTTATTAGCTATCCAACCAAATCGGAAATTGGATAAGTAAAATAGGTGGTACACGTAGGTTATTTTCAATACGAGATTCAAAATGCCTTGAAGTTGGCATTTTACATCTTTTTTATTTGCCGAAAAATGTAAATTATCTATCTTCATCGAAAGATTAAATAAAAATCTAAATTTAACGTCATTATTACTTCTTTTGGTGCGAGTCTCACTAATCAAAGAGTAAATAAGATCTCAAATTTACATTCTTCCCATTGGAGTAGATTTGTCATTACATATGCAGGAAATATAATGTGGGATGTAAATATGTTTATGGCATCTCAAATTGCAATCCCCAATTGGAGATGCCTTATAGCTTAAAGCATCTCCAAGGGAAGTTCTAAATTTTTGTTAAACTAGCAAGTGAATAGTCAAACAACTATTTTTGCTACTCAGTTAATTCAAACTCAACCTGCTCATTTTCTAAAACAGCTACTCTCTCTACCTTTTCTCATTGCTCAACAGTCCACCCTTTCAATATTTAACTAATGAACAGTTGCTCTGTAAATTTAAAGAGTGAGTATTCGTTTTGCTATAATAGACGCTCTTTTCTAGAGTTGGTTGGAGATATATTTTTTATTTTTGTTTAATTTGACTCTTTAAAATAGAGTTTTGGTTGTAAAAATTTTACAGCATCTTTATGAGATGCTCTAAACGAATAAGAGCTGAACGCTTAAAAGTGTACAAGTGCCAGCTTGATACTTTGTAGGAAATGACCAAAAAGAAGGTAAGTGAAAGCCAAGGTTGTCACTTCCCCACGAACAAAGTTGCTCATTGTGTTAGATGGGGATTGTACAGATGGATAACTAACTCCAATCTGATACCTGCAATACAATATAACATATTATACACATGTGTATATGTATGTATGTATGTATGTATGTGTGTGTGTGTGTATACAATATAACATATTATACACGTGTATATGTATGTATATATGTATGTATGTATGTATATACTGTGTGTGTGTGTGTGTAGGGATGGGCAAAATACCCGCGGTTATGGATAACCGCGGTTACCCGCCCATTTAAACTTCACGGTTACGGTTATGGGTAACCGTTTAGATTATTAAACGGTTATGGGTATAACTGTTTACCCGTGAAATTTAAATGGGTGGTTATGAGTATTAACCGCGGTTATAAACGGGTAACCGTTTACCTATTTATTTTATATATGTAATGTTGAATATTTAAAAAAAAATAAATAAAAATATATATATATATATATATATAGACACACGCATACGGGGCTGTTTGACAAGGGATGGGAATATATATATACACACACACACACACACACACACACACAAACACATACGAGGCTGTTTGACAGGGGATGGGAAGTTGGGTTATTAACCCAACAATCACCTCTCTTCAATTTGAATACTGCATCTTTCTATTATTATTATTTTTTTTATGGAAAACTGGAACAACAGAACCTGGGCTAAGAAGCCAACCAAACAGAAAGCCAACACAAGGCAAACAACAAGCAGAAGCTAGAAAATCCTTGCAGGGATTAATATTATGACAATTTTTTTTTTTAATTTTCAAGTTGTTAAAAAACATATAGACGGATGAAAAAGGGGTTATGGTTAAAAAAAAAAGGATAAATGGGTTAAAAAGGGTAAATGGGTAAACGGGTATTAAACGGTTACGGTTAAATGGGTATGGTTAACCGTTTATAAATGGTTATGGGTATGGATATAACTTTTTAGGCAATTACCCAACGGGTAAACGGTTATGCGGGTATGAGCATAAACGGTTATGGGTAAATAACCGCGTTTACCCGCCCGCCATAACCGTTGCCCATCCCTGTGTGTGTGTGTGTGTGTGTGTGTAAGAGTATTCTCTTTGAAACCGAGTCAATAACCATTAAACCCATCACTAGTCATACATATGAAAACAACATCCTCTGTGTGTGTGTGTGAGTATTCTCTTTGAAACCGAGTCAATAACCATTCAACCCTTCACTAGTCATACATATGAAAACAACATCCTTTACCATAATTTTCACATTGGAAAAATCATGACAGAAAAGGAATGAGGAATCCCCATTTATAAACACAAGTCCCTTCATACTCAACCACCAAATATTCCAGTATAATTATTATGATTACATCAATGCATGGACCAACATTTCCCTCTATCAGAATGAGGATTCAGTCACTCTTGGTTTATCAACTTCGACAAGAAATTTCAACCAATACTCCTAGCTTGGTTCTCCAAGTGGTGGTCAGTTCATGGCCCAACAACAGTCTCATCCCATAATTGTTCATGCACATTGTCAACCATTTCCAGTCAAGATTTGATAGAAGTCAGTTCAATAAGAAAATACTTCTTTTAATTTTCATTGCCAAATATGAAGTTCCATGATTTCAAAATGGACGTATGAATCAGACAATGAAGAAGTTCATAGAGTCAGATCAGTGAAATGGTGGGACAAGTTCCATGAGCAAAGAATCATCGATCAGGTTCTCAATGAATTCCCTATTAACTCACAACCAGTTGTTGCAACACAATCATTATCAGACATCTCCCCATCTTCCTCACTGGTGGGACTAGTTCCATGAGCAAAGAATCATCGATCAGGTTCTCAATGAATTCCCTATTAACTCACAACCAATTGTTGCAACACAATCATTATCAGACATCTCCCCATCTTCCTCACTAAAAGGAAAATCAAAATCTTCCAAGTCATCAACATCGAACCACAAAGTTGTAGAAATTGAAGACCTTGGGCAAAAAAATTTCGTTTAAGCAGCACAGTTACAGTCACAAACAGCTCTATTACTGTTGCAATTAAACCAGCCTAGCTAGTCTGATGAAGACAAAGAATCTTCAAATGCATCATCACAACAACTAATAAAGCCAAACAATCAAAATACCAGGTGGGCCGACTACCATGATGCACAAGATCAATTCAAATTATCAAACCATGTGAATCACAAGTTAGCCATCATGTGAAAGTCACCATGTGAAGCACAAGTCAATCATCACATGAAACACAAGTCAGTCACCATGTGAAACACAGTCAGTCACCACGGGAAGCACTCAGGCCATCATGTGAAGCAAAGTTAGTCACCATGTGAAACACAATCAGTCACCACATGAAGCACTCAGTCACCACGAAATTGCAACAATTATTCAGGCATTTTACTATTCATAAGAAAAAAGTAGCAGCTCCCCATGATTCAATAGTAAAAAACTTAATCATTCAAGTTTCTTTTCTTAAATCTATAAAAGAAAGGTTCCAAGGAAGAAGTTAAACAAGTTAATTTCCAAATCTTTTCTGTAGTCAAAATTTTCTTTGAGTTCTCATTATATTTAAAGAAAACAAACACTGCAAACACTTTAATTTTTAGAAGAAGAAGGATGTCTGCGTGCACCAATTTTCAGTCCATTTAGTAAATTGTACCACAGTCAACATTTGTAAGTCTTTCAGATTTACAAAAGAAGTAATTTCAAAAAATCTATTTTCAATAATTATATTGCATCATTAATTTAAATTCATTATTTTCATTATAATATAAATGAAGTACAAGTAAATCTGTAGACATGTAAATTTCGTTGCATGCAAATAATGCATCACAAAGCCCCACGTGACATATGACTCATCACAAATGGACAAGTTATCAATGACATGTGGCACAAATCAAGCAAAGGAATCTCAAAAGCATTCCTAAAATGCGGCAAAGGGGAAGAAATCTCCTTAAAATCAGCAAGGGGCCCAAATTGCTCCCAAAACCGAAGTGAAAACTAAAGCATCTTCACAAAACAAGCAAGAATTGAAGACTGTTTGCAAAATAGGCAACAAAGCTCTATAGATTTCGGCCAAGCAAGGGAAAGGGGCTGAAATTAAGACACAAAACATGCCTAAATTCTCCCATGGACAAATCAAGACACAAATCAAAGCCAAATCCATCTAAAGGCAAGCTTTGAGAAGTCTATAAATACAAGGTCCTAGGACAAACAAAGGTCGATAATTTCTACATTCAGAATTCTCACACAAGGAGAACCTCTGCCAAATCTTTGAAGACTAATATGCTGCCAAAGCTCTCTTCGAATAACGTACAACCAAAGCCGAAACATTCAATTGAAGAATTAATAAACACTTGTGCCGATTCCTTCAAGACTTTGTTACAAGCTCAAAACTTGTAACGAAGTTCGATTCAAGATCAAGTCACCAAGACCCTTGAATCAATAAAGTCTACATCCACATTACCTTTGCCACAACCGTAAACCTGTGGTGAAGACTATCGACGCATTATTTCAAGCTCAAAACTTGAAGCAATCGTTCAATCGTTCGTTCAAGATTAAGTCATCGTGACCCTTCGATCAACAACCTACTATTCAACATCAAATTTAAAGGCTGAATCAAAGGAAAATTGTAAACAGAGATTGTAACTCTACAAATTCATCAATACATATCTACTTTGTACACGTGTTCTTGTTTCATTCGATACAGAATTTTCATGTTTACAAATTTGGCTCGCCTGGTGGGACATTTCTGCCTCTCGTCTCTGTCTTCAAATCCGCGAAAAGCACAAATGGCATCAAGAAAGGATCAACCTGTTCCCGCAACCAACAGGAAGAACAAGAACATCCTTGTCGGCAAAAGCTTTCTCTGCCGTGCCCTTCACTCCTACATCAACCCTGCTGAAGGAGTAAGAGTACTCGAGGCACGAGTCTGTGATCACCCTGGCTTCGCTAAGGGCGCTAAGGGAAGAAAGCCCGATGAGGTACTCCAAGTCGTTAACTTCTGATGCTGACTCAAGCAGCAGCTCATATCCCGTAGCCATGCAAATCATGACTACTGGTACGATTTCCATTGAAGAGCAGCTAACAAAAATGAGTGAAGCAATCGCAAGGTTGACAAGGACTGTTGAGGAATAGGACTTACAGATTACTACACTCGTCAACTGCCTGGAGGTGTGCAGCATGACGAGAAAGCTAACCCAAGGGTTGATTTGCAAAAGGAGGAAACCGACAAGAAAGATGAGCCTCTAGTGGAGAGAGCTGAGGAAAAGCTGGAGGTGGAACGAGCTGCGATGCTGATAGGAGCATATTTATGCAACCTAGTTAG
Organism: Malus domestica; assembly: GCF_042453785.1. Taxonomy (NCBI): domain Eukaryota; kingdom Viridiplantae; phylum Streptophyta; class Magnoliopsida; order Rosales; family Rosaceae; genus Malus; species Malus domestica. Next base: position 22,666,260 of record NC_091669.1, read on the forward strand.
CTTGTTTCTTGGCATTTATGTTGTTAGTTCGTAGTTATTTTAGTATTTTAAGCTATTTTCATGTGTTTGTAGGTCCAAAGGGTTAATGTGGCAAATAAGTGCATTTTGGAGCATTTTTGGGCATGGAATGGATAACATATGCTTGGAGCAAAAGGAATGGACGAAATTTGAAGTTTGTGCATCATCCTCTCCCTATAAATAACCATTTTAGCACACTCATTTCACCCAACACATCCACTCATTACAGCCACCCAACACATTCACCTACCACTACATCCATTCATTTCACCCAACACATCCATTCACCTACCACTACATCTACTCATTTCACCCAACACATCCACTCATTACAACCACCCAACACATTCACCTACCACTACATCTACTCATTTCACCCAACACATCCACTCATTTCAACCACCTAACACATTCACCTACCACTACATTCACTCATTACCACCACCCACTACATCCTCTCCCTAGCCTATAAATATATCCATCCAAAGACACATTCGGGGGGACAGTTGATGGAGAAGGGAGGAAGACACATTCTGCCGCAAGGCAGAGTCTTTTCTTCTTAACCATTCTACACATTCCCACAACAAAAACACAATTCCATGCACCTTCATTTCCCTTTCCTTGCCGTGACCTCCATCCAACCTAAACACATTCAGCCATTCCTCCATACAAATAAACCTTCAAACACTTACCAACACCTTGTGCCGTAGCAAAGGAAGGGAAGGAAAGTGCTTGGACGTGCTTGCTGTCCAACTTGGATCGTTGGAGCGTTTAGGTGTTTTCTTTCTTTTGTTTCTAATGTTTAAATTCATTTCCTTTCTTTTTGTTGTAAATATGAGTGGCTAAACCCCTCTTGGCTAAGGGGGATTTCAAGGCCATGATTATGTGTGCAATATAATTTGATAAATTCCAGTTATGAACTCTTGAATCGTGAATGCAATTGGCTTTACTATTTGATTGATAACTTATTTGTATTTGTTAATTAAGGGTCGACACTTAATTGGCATGCATAAATCCGTTGCTAGAATATAAGGAAGTTTCACATAATCGATACAAACTTATATTCACATGTAGTGAAGGTCGCTTATAAACGATCGCGTTAAGTTCAATTCCTAGCATGAGTGACATGATGTCATAGTTGCAAGTGCTTTGTCAATGCTTATGATTTTCATTAAACGTAATGATCTTTTATTGTATCTCTATTATGATGTCATTTAGGGAACTTTAGAAGAATGTTTTGGGTTGTCGAATGATGTCATCCAATCCAATAAAACAAGGAAAATCTAAGAGTTAACTAGTGATGTCACGGTTAATTTGGAGCATTGTGGTTCATAATTCAATGAAGTAGTAACTGGAAATCGAGTTGTTTGCATACATGTCATGTGTGGAGAAAAAGCCTCTAGCTATCTCATCCATCATCTTGTTTCTCAAATTTGTTTTACAATCTGTCTAATTTTTCATACTTGTTTGTTTGTTTCAACTTCATCCAAATCAAAACCCCGTTCTAGTTTTTTGTTTCAAAGTGTTTCAAATCTGTTTTAGTTGTGTTCTTAAGTGTTTTGATTCAAGTAAAAGTCAATTTTCATCCAAAGTCATTCCTAGTGTCTAGTTTAAGTTTATTTGGTAGTTTTAAGCTGTTTTGAGTATTTTAAGTTTGTTTTGAGTCTTGTGAGTCTTGTTTAGTGTTTTTAAATTTAGTTCTATGTTTTTGAATTAGTTTAGAGGTTATTAGCAAGCCCTCCTAATCTCCGGTCCAGAACGATCCCTACTTATACTTGTACTACAATTGTCAAAAGAGGGTTAAATTTGTGTGTTAAGATAATTTTCGCATCAAGTTTTTGGCGCCGCTGCCGAGGATTAGCAACTATGCCAACTATACTAGTCCCTTGTTATTTCTTTTTGTTTATTTTCGTGTCTTTTGTTTTTAGTTACTGACTTTGTTTCTGTTTGTGTTTTTTTTTTTTTTTTTTACTTTTGATATTTGATTTAGTTTTGTTTCCTTGATTTCAAGTACTAGAGAAGAAAGACATGGATTTTGCTACCATTCAAGCTCAATTGGCAAAACTTATTTCTCAATTGTCACAATATGCTGAAAGGACCACAATGCAAATTGTCCCTACATGTGGTGTGTCCTATGGGCAAGGATATCCAACTCAGCAATATTCTCAATTCGCTGCAAATGAAGATGCTTGGGGTTATCAAGGCCATAGCCAATCATGGGACAACATGTTTTCAAACGCTTACAATTCGGATTGGAGAGATTATTCAGATTACATAGAACCTCAACAATTCCAACAAGATGGATATTGGCAACAAAAAGGGGAGTTCCATTCAAGACATATGCAGCCATCACAACCTAATATACAATATGCTCAATCAAACTCAGGTTCGTCAATAGATTATGATCGAATTTTTTATGAAATAATTCCAATCAAATTCAAGTATGTCCACGGATAGTGATCAAAATTTTCAATTACTAACCTCTTTAGTGCAGGGGCAGCAAAATCAAAATGAAACAATGCTCAATCAAGCTAAGGAGATGAGCGAATTGAAAAATCAACTTGGAGAGATTATGGAGTTCACGGCACAAATTCAAGAGCAAAATGAACTTTCCAACTCAACTATTGAAACTTTGAAGGAAGATTTTGAAATCCATGATGCTATCACTTTGGGAAATGCTATAGAGGTTGGAGGTGAACCCAAGACATCCAAACCAAGCCAAAACATGGATGAACAGCTGATGCTCGAAGAACAGGAGAATAACAAGGCCACGCCAAAGGAAGAACCACCCTTGTCGCAACCCCATATGCCCTATATGCCATCCATTACAACCAAGGAAAGCCTAAATTCAATTCGTCTTGACCTCGTTTTACCAAATGTCCTTATTCATTGCAGGATCATGCAATCCAAGAAAGAAGAGGGTGAGAAAGGCATCTTTGAAACCTTTCCAAAGAATCAAGAGCAAGAAGTGGATGGGGAATGTCTAGAATTCATCAAAGAAGATACACTTGAGATGAAAAATCCCAAAGAAGTTGGATTTTATGACATGGGACAAGTCATAACTCTCAAAACACCAAATCTGGCCAAGTCCCATATCCCTGCAACCTTCAAAGATGTAGTGTTCGTAATTGAGTCTGTGTCGGAGCAAGCAAGTAAGCCATCTTCTCCAACTTCGATTTTATTTTATACTAACTTGCTGATTTTGATGATTTAGGCACCTACACTAGAATTTAAACCATTGCCGGATCATGTTAAGTATCACCTTCCATTCAAGGATCAATTCCATGCTATGGGCCCTATCCAAGCTTAGAAGGAAGTTTCGTCTGGTTGGAAGACGTTAAAGCAAGCGGTTCTTGGGAGGCAATCCATATATTCAAAAATAAGGAAGATTTCTGAATCGCTCCACAATCAGTTTTGCATTTCTAAAAACCTTCCCTTTTCTGCATTTTATTTTGCCATGATTGTCATTTTTATTTGTTGCTTGTTTAATTGTTTTTGGTGTGAGTTTATTTTTGAAACATTGACAGATATGCAAGGTATTTTTACATTCATTTTCATAAAAAAAAAAGGAACATTAAGCAGAAAATACAAGAGGAAGCCTTCACAAAGGCTGCTTAGGAGAAGTCTCAGTAGTCGGCGGAGCCCCAAAAGGATGAGGCATCGGAGGTTGATCATTTGGAGCTTCATTACGTGGTATAGCCCCAGAAGACGAAGGCAAATGCTGTTGGAACAAACCCACAAACCTCTGATGAGTAAAATCTGACCATCAGATTCCTACATCTGGTCAATCTTCCTCTTCATGTTTGTAGCATAGTTATGTGCGAGCTTGTGCAACTGCTTATTCTCATGCTTGAGCCCTCTAATCTCCTGTTTGAGACTCATCACTTCAGCCGCCAATGATTCAACTTGACGGGTTCGAGCAAATAGGCGTTGGGCCATATTAGACACAGAACCTACACTGGACACTGAGAGCCAGAGAATCCTTAACAGCCAACTCATCAACCCGTTTGGAAAGCAGTCTGTTATCTTTGGGAGTGATAAGGTTCTGGGCCACCACCGCAGCGATCATATCATTCTTCATTACCGAATCCCTAACGGTAACAGGACCAGTAAGGGATATAAAGGATGGGTGCCATATGTTGTCTGGAGAAGGCATGGCTACCTCTTCACCAAGGTTCAAGTCAAAACGATGGTTGGAAGGGCCAGACATTTTCAAAGGTGTTGAAGAAAGAAGAGGTTGGACAAGTCAAGATCGTAGAAGTGCAAGAAGGGAGTTTCTACAAGCAGAAATTCAAGTGTGCTTTGAAACGTACTGCGCGCCTCTATAAAAACCAGCACTAGACGGGATTTCAGATATCGAAGGGGCGAGCTCAGAAATTGAAAAGGCCAATTCAAAAATCGAAGATGCGCTAGCTTTCTCAAAAGCTGAGCTTGCTCAGAAACCACGGGCCAATCTTCTTTTCCAGATTTGTTTGCACTTGTCACATGCAACCTCTGCACTCGACGGAGCTCAGAACTCAAAGAGGCAAGCTCAGAACTCGGAGAGGCATCTGCTTTTCCAGACATGTCAGCATCTGTTACATGCACACTCAACTTTGCAGAAATCATGGGCAGTTTGTCGAAGCGCCGATTCCAGATATCGAAGAGGCACTTGCTTTTCCAGACGTGTCAGCGCCTGTCACATACACAGTCAACTTTGCGGAAATCATGGGTAGTTTGTCGAAGCGCCGATTCCAGATATCGAAGAGGCACTTGCTTTTCCAGATGTGTTAGCACCTGTCACATGCATACTCTAATAGAACCCCTTGTTCTAACCTTGCACATGTATGCTAGTATTTCTCTTGTATTACTCCAACAACTTCTTTTACAAATCATAACCCCGCATCTGCACAGTTATCCAGTATTTATACCAGAACGCAGGCTAAGGTCCTAACAAGATATTTTCCCAAATCTAATCTTTATCTAACAAACTATTATTCTTATCCACAACATTCAACTAATAACTACAAGACATCTGTCAATTAACAACATTAGCTCACCACAATGTTGTACAATTATCACTAATAACAGTATCCTATCATTACCCCACCCTAAAAAATGAACCTTGTCCTCAAGGTTGGAATGCAGGAAACCTGTTGACAAACTCTGCATAATTTTCCCAAGTCGCATCCTCCTTAGGCCGATGCTGCCATTGCACCAAAACCTCAGTCTTAGATGAACTGCCCTGACCTGTTAACCTGCGCCGCAAGATTGCCAAAGGATAATCCTCCAAGAGTCCATCCTCTATAACGACAGGTAATGGAACTGCAGGAATGATATCAGAGCCTAACTGTTTCTTCAAGCATGAAACATGAAAAACTGGGTGAAGTTTGGATGTGGTAGGTAAGTCAATTTTATAAGCCACGTGACCAATCTTCTGCAACACCTTAAATGGACCATAGAACCGTGGTTGAAGCTTATGGAAGGGATGTTTAGCAAGTGATTGGTGTTGATAAGGTACCAATCGCAGAAAAACCATATCTCCAACCTCAAAAGACCTCTCAGTGCGGTGTTTATCTGCTTGCTGCTTCATCCTCACTTGAGCCGATAAAAGATTAGTCTTGAGCTGAGACAAAATTCTTCCCCTTTCTTCTAAACTCCGATTAACCAAATCAATCTTAGTTGCTCCAGATTCATAAGTAGGTACAGCGGGAGGTGGCTGCCCATACACAACTTCATATGGTGTCAGTTTGGATGAAGTATGAAAAGTAGTATTGTAATGCCATTCTGCCCACGGAAGCCAGTGAACCCACTTCTTTGGTTGATGACTGCAAAAACACCTCAAGTATGTTTCCAAACCTCTATTAGTGACCTCTGTTTGTCCATCGGTTTGAGGATGGTAACCCGAACTGAGACACAATTTGGAGCCGTTCAATGTAAAAAATGCCTTCCAAAAAGAGCTCAAGAAAACAGGATCGCGATCACTTACTATTGTGGATGGCATACCATGGAGTTTGAATATATGGTCAACAAATATCTGTGCTACGGAATGGGCAGTGTATGGATGAGACATGGGCAGGAAATGAGCATACTTGGAAAGGCGATCAACGACCACAAAAATAATGGTTTTACCCTTGCAAGGAGGAAGACCAATAATAAAATCCATTGCTATATCCATCCATACAGTAGATGGGATGGGAAGTGGATTAAGTAGGCCAGGAGAAGCCAAAGTTTCAGTCTTGTTTTGTTGACAAACTGAGCAAGCTGCCACCCACTGCATAACATCAGATTTCATACCCTGCCAGTAGAAAGATCGGGAAATTCGCTTATATGTTTTAAGAAAACCAGAATGACCTGCCACTGGAGTACAGTGATGCTCATAGAAAATCTTGTCCCTCCAACCACTAGATGGACTTAAAACAATCCGCCCGTTATACTTAAGAAAACCATTATCAAAATGGTACCGAGCTGTGGAAGAAGAAGCACCATCAGCAGGTAACTCCCGAATTTTTTCCATTATCCAAGGATCTTGTTCATTATGCCTCCTTATATCATCCAACCAACCCATGTAAGGATAAGAGATGGCCGACAATTCCCCATCTGAATGCAGTCTAGAAAGAGCATCAGCAGCAACATTATCACAACCCTGTTTATATTGTATCTCGTAGTCGAAACCGAGAAGTTTGGAAACCCACTTCTGTTGAAAAGGGGTGTGAGCTCGATGTTGTAAAAAGAACTTCAGGCTATGGTGGTCAGTTTTAATGACAAAATGCCTCCCTTGAATATATGACTGCCACTTCTTGATGGCATGGACGATAGCCAACATTTCCCGTTCATATGTGGACATTGCTTGAGCTCGTGGGCCTAAAGCTTTGCTTGTAAAAGCAATTGGCCTCCCATCTTGGTGTAAAACAGCACCAAGACCATTATTGGAAGCATCAGTTTCAATAATGAAAGGTTTGGAAAAATCGGGTAAAGCAAGAACATGAGGAGATACCATGAGATCCTTGAGAGCCTGGAAGGCCCTAGTAGCTTCATCAGTCCACTTAAATGCATCCTTTTTTGTAAGCGCAGTAAGTGGTCCACAAATCTTCCTGTAATTCAGAATGAATTTCCGATAATATCCAGTGAGGCCAAGAAAACCCCTGAGAGCCTTAACCGAATGAGGAAGAGGCCAATCTTGGATGGATTGAAGCTTACTTGGATCTGCTGCCACCCCTTGCCGAGACACCACATGGCCCAAATATTCGATTTGTGATTTGCCAAAGTCACACTTAGTTTGCTTGACAAACAATTGATGGTCTTGGAGAACTTTGAAAACCAGAGACAAATGGTGAAGATGGGATTCCCAAGAGTCACTGTACACGAGAATATCATCAAAGAAAACCAAAACAAACTTCCTCAAGTAGGGGCGGAAAATCTCATTCATCAAACTTTGGAAAGTGGCTGGGGCATTAGTAAGCCCAAATGGCATTACTAAAAATTCATAGTGACCGTCATGGGTGCGAAATGCTGTCTTCTCAATGTCACTAGTATGGACCCTGATCTGATGATATCCTGCCCGCAAATCCAACTTCGAAAAAAATTGAGCACCAAACAACTCATCCAACAATTCATCAATTATGGGTATTAGATACTTATCCTTAATGGTTATCAAATTTAGAGCTCTATAATCCATGCACATCCGCCAACTATTATCCTTCTTCTTAACCAAGAGAACTGGTGAAGAAAATGAACTGTTACTGGCTCTAATAAAACCCGAATCCAATAATTCCTGAACACACTTTTCGATTTCAGATTTTTGTAAGGGACCATACCGATAAGGCCTGGCACTGGGAGGCTTGCTGCCTTCCAAAAGAGGAATTCTATGGTCATGAGAACGTGAAGGAGGAAGTGTGGTTGGTGCTTGGAATACAGAAGCAAATCGAGATAATAAGCCCTCTAACTCAGTTTCCTGCAGAACAGTGAGATCCCCAACAATAGCAACCTGAGTCTCGGGTTCTAGGAAGAAAAGAACGACACCAAAAGGACCTTGAGAAAGCAATTTCTCCACCTGACAGGTTGAAATGGACGTTGGTGCAGGAGGTGGAGAACTAGAAATACAATAGTGCTTCTTGCCCAAAGTAAATTCCATCTTGAGTTTGTCAAAATCCCAAAGAATAGGACCTAAAGTTCTTAACCACTGAGCTCCCAAAACCACATCACAACCACCCAATTGTAGTACATAGAAATCAGAAATATACTCATATTGTTGAATCTGCAACTTAATTTGAGAACAACAACCTTTACTGGCAATAGTACCCCCATTTGCAATCATCACCTCAAAAGAATGTTTTGAGTCAACCTTCCACCCCAATTGTTTGGCAACAGACAAACTAATAAAATTGTGTGAGCTACCCGAATCCAACAATACAATAACTGGGCAATTCTTGATTAATCCCGAGACTTTCATAGTCTGAATATGTTGAGGAGCCGATGAACCAAAAACTGCACAAGCAGTGATTTCCACCTGTTGGTCATCACAGTCCTCACCATCGAAATCTTCAATCCTATCAGCAGAGACATCTAATAACAGTAGTTGTTGAGTAGCACAAACATGCCCCCGAACCCATTTCTCTGGACAAGAATAACACAACCCCTTTTTCCGACGATCTTGAATTTCTTCAAAGGACATTTTCCTCATATTACTAGCCCTAGATGTGCTAGAAGAAAAATTACTACCAGATAACAGAGGCACAGATTTTGAGTTGGTAGCATTACTGAAAGAAGAAACAGAATTTCTGGAGAAATTTCGAACCTTGGTATCAGATAGTTTGATGTCCACTTGGAAGGCCAGCGCAATTGCCTCATGTACATCAGATGGGCGAAGCAGTTTGACGTCATGACGTAACTCCGGTTTCAGGCCGCCGATGAAACAACCACGTAGCATGACCGGACCTATCTCCGTAGTCCGATTCGCCAATCGACGAAACTCCGAGACGTACTCTTTGAGGGAACCCAACTGCTTCAATTGAACTAAAGCTTCGGTAAAATCCTCAAATTCAGAAGGCCCAAATTCTTTACAGAAGACATGAACAAAATCTGCCCAGGTTAGGTGATTCTTGATACAATTCCTCCATTGAAACCATTGTAAAGCTTCGTTGTCCATATGAAAAGAAGCCATCCGTACCTTTTGGGCATCGTCAACCGAGAAATAATCGAAATAGTGCTCTGCCCGATAAACCCATGCCAAAGGATCATCGCCATCTGAGAACCGAGGAAACTCAAGCTTGATCAATGGCGGCCGGGGGTGAAACGATGAATCTTGACGGAAAAAACGCTGACCCATATGATCAACTCGATCGGACAAGGTTTCTTCAGAACTACCCATTGGATTTGAAGAATTTCCAAGATCCCCGGGAGCACGATGAGGACGATCAGAACCAGAAAAATGAAATTCTAAGGCTGCAAATCGAGACTCCATTGATGCTATGACGGTGGACAAATTCTGCATTGTTGACCCGATCGTCGCAACGGAAGATTGGATTTCCTGAACCGACCCTTCAAGAGCTGCTACTCGTGTATCCATGGTTCTGGCACGCGTCGTCGCTCGCGTCATACAAGAAGGGAAACGTGGAGGATAGTTACTGGCTGATACCAATAATATAACCCCTTGTTCTAACCTTGCACATGTATGCTAGTATTTCTCTTGTATTACTCCAACAACTTCTTTTACAAATCATAACCCCGCATCTGCACAGTTATCCAGTATTTATACCAGAACACAGGCTAAGGTCCTAACAAGATATTTTCCCAAATCTAATCTTTATCTAACAAACTATTATTCTTATCCACAACATTCAACTAATAACTACAAGACATCTGTCAATTAACAACATTAGCTCACCACAATGTTGTACAATTATCACTAATAACAGTATCCTATCATACTCAGCCTTGCGGAAATTACGGGCAATCTGTTGAAGATTTCTTGTGAAGTAGAAGACACGTGAAGTTTACTATTAAATCATCCAACGGTTGCCGACAAGAGTGAAAGAATAGTACCGGTTATTAATTCCTATAAATGTCAACCTTCACCCTCCATTGCAAGGCAGACATACATAACCTTTCTTCATCTCCGAGAATGCCTTCCCAACGAAGCCTCTCGAGTCACTCAGTGTTCCTTATTCCTTGGGGTACCTCTGCAAACAACTCATCCAAAGCAAAAGTATTTCATATCATGAAGGTTGAAAGCAAGAGTATCTCATATCATGCTTTCTCCCTGTCCTTCTCCTTGTCGTTGTTTTCATATGCGGGACAAGGAGAAAGAGAGCAATCAGCCAGCACTTGGTATCAATCTTCTGATCTGGAATCGACTACCTAAAATGATAGGAGCATATTTATGCGCCTTAGTTAGCTAGTTCTTATGCATTTTCGTTATGTTTTCTTAGTTTAATTAGTCTGTTAAGCTAGTTTCATGTGTTTTCAAGTTTTAAGGGCATATTACATAAAAAGATGCAATTTGGAGCTTTTTGGAGCAAAAGTGAGCTTAGAGTGAATAACACATGCTTGGAACAAAAGGTTTGGACGAAATTGAAGATTTGAAGATTTGAGGAATCCTAGTCCACGAAGGAGTCCTAGTTGAAGAAGGATTCCTAATCAACGAAGGAGTCCTAATTGAAGAAGGATTCCTAATCAACGAAGGATTCCTGAAGATGGATTCCTAGAAGAATGAAGATTCATACTCAAACAAGGTTTCCTACTTGAAGTAGGAAAGTTAGCCTAAAAGTTTCTACTTTGGGTTGATCTTTCCTAAACCTAGATGGCCTTGAGTTTCAGCAAAATTAGAAGGTTCCTAAGCGTTGGAAGACACAAAGAAGGGTTTTAGAATATTCCCTCATCCTTGCCGTGGGCTAGGGCTTATTTCCTCTTGGTTTTGGGCTTTGTAGAAGCCCTATCCTTATTTCCTAACACCATTGCCGCACCTAGCCTTCTAGAAAATCTGATTTCCTTGCCTTGCAAGGCTTTCTAGAAGCCTTATCCACCCTATCCCTTACCTGCCGCACCTAGGAGGCTTTTTCCCATTCAAAATCTGATTGTTTTAAGCCTTTTCCTGATGGGTTTTAATTATACAAGTCCTAATCTGATTTGCTAGGGTTTTTGGGGCCTATATATACATGTTCTCAGCCTTTGCCGCACACACCACTCACCATAATTCACAATTCACATCAGAGATTCATCCTTGTCCATTGCCGCACTCATTCAACACCAAAGTCCATAATTCCTGACCCTAAAACACCATTGCCGCACCCTCCCATCCACCCTAAACATTACTACCCCCTTCCATACTCATTCATCCATATACCTAAGTCCCTAAACCTGACCTTAGTCCTTGAGCCGTGACAAAGAGAAGGAGGAGGAACCTTGGAACGTGCATGCCATTCAAGTCCGAGTTGCTGGAAGTTTTAGGTGTTTCCTTTCCTTTGATTTCAATGTTTAAATTCTATATTCTTTGTTTTGTACGTATGAGGAACTAAACCCCCCCTTGGCTAGGGGGGATTCGAAACCATGTTTATGCTTGCTATATGATTTGATTACTTCTAATTGCGTTTCATAAGTTGTCAATTCAATTTACTTATCTACATGAATTAAAACTGATTTGTGTATGTTGGTTGAGAGTGCATGCTTAATTTTCATGCATAAGTTTGATGCTAGGATATAAGGGAGTTTCACCTAATCTTTATGAACTTATATTCACAAGTAGTAAAGGTTGTTGATCACAATCGTGTTAAGTAAATTCTTGGCATAAGTTTCATGCAATTCATAGTAACGAGTGCTTCGCCAATGCTTATGATTTTCATAGAACTTAATGATTCTTGCTTGTATCTCTATTATGCAATTCATGTAGGGAACTTGTGGGGAATGCTTTGGGTTGTCGTATGCAATTCATCCAATTCAATAACTTAAGGAAAATCTGAGGGTAAATTAGTGCAATTCACGGTTAATCTGGGGTGTTGGGAATTCATGGCTTATCGAAAAGTAATTGGAAATCGTTTTGTATGCAAGTGTGGCATGTGTGGAGGAGAACCCCTTAGCTAGCTTTTCATCCATTCAATTTAATCAAATTCGTTTTAGAATCTGTTCAATTTACAAGTTTTGTTTTTGTTTTCAATTTTTGTCAAAACCAAATCCCCATTTATTTTGAAGTGTTAGATTAGTTAGAAATCAATTTAGTTTGTGTTTTTAAGTGTCTTGAGTCAAGTTTAAACCTATTTTCGTCCAATTTTGTGTTTGTGTTCAAAACTGCCCAGAAAGTGTTTTTAAGGCAGTTTTGAGTGTTTATTTGCTGTTTTGAGAGCTTTGTTTTGGTGTTTTATAGTTTAGTTTTGCATTCTTTGAGTCTAGTTTAGTGTTTTAAACCTTGTTTTACGTTTTGAGTCAGTTTTCAAGTGATTTAGCAATCCCTCCTAATCCCCGGCCTAGAACGATCCCTACTTACATACTTTGCTACAATTGATAAAAAGAGGGTTTAATTTGTGTGCTTATATATTTCGCATCATAGAACCCCTTCCTGATTGCTTACCTAGCCTTGCTCTTGAGTACTCATCTTCAACATCTTATGCTTCCTCTTCGTCTACCACATCTGCCTGGGGAACAGATAAGGAAAGTGAAAATGATACCTCGAAGCATGTGGAGACAATGTGCTAATTCATCCTCAGCTAGGGACAAGGAGAAAGAAAGCAAATGGTGGGCACTTGGAAAGATTGAAGAAAGAAACAGACCATCACCTCTATGATAGGAGCATATTTATGCGACTTAATTAGCTTGTTTCCTTGCATTTACGTTGCTAGTATTTAGTAATTTTAGTATTTTAAGCTATTTTCGTGCAATTTCATGTTTTAAGGACAAAGTATGCAAACATGTGCATTTTGGAGCCTTTTGGAGTAGTTTTGGGCATGGAATGGATAGCTTATGCTTGGAGCAAGGTGGATGGACGAAATTGAAGATCAAAGAAGGCTAGGAATGAATAATGAGATGAAAGAAATGAAGAAATGAAAATGAAGAACAAAGAGTTCAGAATTGGAAGCCAAAGTGCCCAAAGTTGGAAGTTTCTATTCTTGGAGGTTTCCATTCTTGGCTTGGAAGTTTCCTAATCCTTCCTCACTTATGTTCCAGCCACAAAAGGATTCCAAAAATATGTTAGGACATTTAATTACATATTCTAGAAGCCCTAAACCTTCCCTAAAGTCCATGCCACACCAAATCTACAAGGATCCTTCCTTGCCGCAATTCCCTTTCCCTTTCTCTTCCAAAATCTGCACATATCCCTCTTTCTTACCTATTTTCTGACCCAAAATTGCATTACCCTTTTGTCTCAATCCTTGCCGCACAAGGGGAGAAGATTCTTACCTATTTTGTGCCTCAAAACACATTCCTAAATTTGTCCTACACTCTCTTCTGAATTTCCTTTCCTATTCTCTTTAATTCTTGCACCTTACTTGCCTATTTTTGAATGATTTCTGATTCCAAATTTAATAAATTCGTAGCCCTTCCTTCCCATATAAATAAGACCCATTTCTGACCATTTTAAGCATTCCACCCTTCACCATAACCAACCTATATCCATCCACCACCACAAATCACCACAAAAACCTTCAACCATCCCTTGTGCCGCAGCAAAGAAGAAGGAAGGAGACCCTTGGACGTGCTTGCCATTCAAGACGTTGGATTGTTGAAGCGTTTCTAGGTGTTTTCAATGTCTAAATTTATGTATCTTTGTTTTGCGTTTATGAGGAACTAAGCCCTTCTTAGTTAGGGGGTGATTCGAAACCATGTTCATGCTTGCAATATGATTTGATTACATCCAGTTGTGTTTTGTAAGTTGTGAATTCAATTTACTTATCCATTCGTATAAAAACTGATTTGTGTATGTAGGTTGAGAGTGCACACTTAATTTTCGTGCATGAATTTGACGCTAGAATATAAGGGAGTTTCACCTAATCGTTATGAACTTATATTCACAAGTAGTGAAGGTTGCTAGTCACAATCGTTTTAAGTAAATTCTTTGCATAAGTTTCATGCAATTCATAGTAATGAGTGCCTCGTCAATGCTTATGATTTTCATAGAACTTAATGATTCTTACTTGTATCTCTATTATGCAATTCATGTAGGGAACTTGTGGGGAATGCTTTGGGTTGTCGTATGCAATCATCCAATTCAATAACTTTTGGAAAATCTGAGGGTTAATTAGTGCAATTCACGGTTAATCTGGGGCGTTGAGAATTCATAGCTTATTGAAAAGCAACTGGAAATCGTTTTGTATGCAAGTGTGTCATGTGTGGAGAAGAACCTCCTAACTATCCTTTTATCCATAGTTTCATCCAAATTCATTTTAAAACTCTGTTTTAGTTACAATCTGTTTTCTTTGTTTTCAAATTCGTCAAAACCAAATCCCCCATTATTTTAAAGTGTTAGATTAGTTAGAAATCAATTTATTTTGTGTTTTAAGTGTTTTGATTCAAGTTATAACCAAATTTCGTCCAAGTTTGTGTTAGAGTTCAAAACTGCCCAGAAAGTGTTTTTAAGGCAGTTTTGAGTGTCTTTGTGCTGTTTTGGGTCTTTTGGTTTGTTTTAGTGTTTTAGAGTTTAGATTTGCATTCTTTGAGTTTAGTTTAGTGTTTCAAATTTTGTTTTGCATATTTGAGTCAGTTTAGAGTGTTTAGCAATCCCTCCTAATCCCCGGTTTAAGAACAATCCCTACTTATCCATACTACAATTGTCAACAAGAGGGTTAATTTATGTGTTTAGTTATTTTACGCATCAAATTTTGGCGCCGTTGCCGGGGATTAGCAACTTTGCTAATCCCCCGTTGTTTCTTTTTGTTTATTTTTCGTGTCTTTTGTTTTAGTTACTGACTTTGTTTCTTTTCGTGTCTTTTGTTTTTAGTTTCTTATTCGGTTTTGTTTTGTTTATTTTAATTTTGATATTTGATTTAGTTATCTTTCTTTGATTTAAGGTACTAGAGAAGTAGGACATGGATTTTGTTAGCATTCAAGCTCAATTGGCAAATCTTACTTCTCAATTATCGCAGTATGCCGAAAGTGTTGGAAATATGCCCTGAAAGTCAATCTTTGGAAGAAACCTTTCAGGACAATGAATGGATGTATAGATGATTCTTGTACATCAAATGGCAAAGATACTAATTAGGACTATCTCAACACACAATATATGTCCTAAATAGTGAATCCATGGACAATGGATTGATGGAAAAAGTAATCTAATGATGTTAGACTACAGAGACCTTCTTCACATAACCATCATGTCCAAAAGGTTCCTGGTCATAGGATTGTCGGAGGGATACTGACAATGCATAGACCGGTACATACCATGTCCGCTTCAATTGGAAGGATGGAAAGTCTCGTCCCATTCGTGTAGTGACACTAAGACAGGTATGTAGGTGCTCATTAAGGGAATGAGTTCACTGAACACAATCGAACAAAAGTACTTGCATGGAGGTCTACTCACATGTCAAGCAAGTAACTCTAATGGTTGGAATAATGTAAGTAGTCCTTTTACCTGAGGCATCATAGTTGTTTTGTGGTTAGGTACTTGATCTTTGATTATGTCAAAGTCACTCCATCCGCGGGTGTCCACGGCATAGTTGGGGTTAAGCCACTTAGTCATGGAGGCAAGTGAATGCGCAACAAGGAATCTCTAATCCTCGTTAAGAGAGGATGAATACTCTAAGATATGATTCAGGAATCTTCGGCCGAAGTATCGAGCGTAATAAAGGAAAGCGTTCCTATACGACTCAAATGAATCATGTAAGAAGGAATAATCACATTAGGGGTTTGATATAATATATTCATTCTAAGTATGTTTATCTTTTGTTTTTCAAATGTTGAAAAATATGAATCAATAGTTGAAAAGATATGTATGCAAAAGTGTTTTGGATGCATGAATGAAGATTGAGTTTAGAACAAAATTTTGGGGTTTTGTTCCAAAAAGGGGGCACGGCAAAGGGGGTTTTTTGGCTAAGTGTTTGTGTTTTATTTTGAATCACACACACACACTTTGAAGCTACAAAGAATAGATCTTGTCACTTTTATTTTTGGGTTTGAAAAAATCACCAAGAAAGTACAAATCTTGAAATTGTTTTCATGGTTTTATTCTTGGTGTTCATGGTTTGGTTTTTGGTGAAAATGGTTTCATTTGTTTTTCATGCATTGTTTTGTGGTTTTGGATGGTAAACTTACCATCCATAGCTTTCCCAAAATTTAATTCAATCCTAGACTTGTCTAGATGAATTTCCATCACCTTTTACTAAAGTCCTTAAAGCAAAACCAAGTGACAAGTAAAATTTAATTTTTCTACTTTATGTTGAATTATTGCATGATGGGTGGGACTTCCCATCCCCTCTTAATGTGGCCGGCCACCCTAGTGGATTTCTCACTTGTGGGGCTATTTTGTAATTTGAAAAAGTTGTTTTACTTTTGAGTATTTACGGTTTGACCCCTAACTTTTTCATATTTGCATTTAGGCCCCTACTATTTGAAAAATTAAAATATTTGATTTTAATTTTATTGGTTGTTTAAACTCATAATGTTATTATTATGCCCATAAGCACTAAATCTAATTGTTTATGTTGCATTCCAATTGATTATTTAATGTGATTAAGTAGTTAGAAAAATGGTTGACTATGGACTTATGCCTTAAACGATAATTGAGCTATGAGAAAGGGCGCTAAACTCAAATTGTTTGAACCTTGGGAATGTGTTTTAATTACTGTTTCAATTGGACCTTGTCATGATGGACTTTAATCATTCTCTCCCTCTTAGTATGTGATGCGAAATAGATAAGCACACAAATTAAACCCTCTTTTTGTCAAATTGTAGTAAAGATGTAAGTAGGGATCGTTCTAGACCGGGGATTAGGAGGGATTGCTAAACACTTGGAAACAGACTTAAAAACTCAAAAACAAAGTTAAAACACTAAACTAGACTCAAAGAATGCAAAACTAAAGTTTAAAACACTTAAACAACCCTAGAACTCAAAACAGCAACTAGAAGGCTCAAAACTGCCTAAAAACCACTTTCTGGGCAGTTTTGAGCACCTACACTAATTTGGACGAAATTGGATGAAAACTTGAATCAAAACACTTAGAAACACAAATCAAAACACTTTCTAACTAATCTAGGACTCTAAAATAAAGGGGGATTTTGTTTTGACGAAAATTAAAATAAAACAGAAACTTTAACTAGCACAGATTGTAAAAACGATTTTGGTGAAATAGATGGATAAAAGGCTAGTTAGGAGGTTCTTCTCCACACATGTCACACTTGCAAACAAAACGATTTTCAGTTGTTCTTCCGATAAACTATGAATACTCAACGCCCCAAGTTAACCGTGAATTGCACTAATTAACCCTCAGTTTTTCCACAAGTTATTAAGTTGGATGATTGCATACGACAACCCAAAACATTCCCAACAAGTTCCCTACATGAATTGCATAATAGAGATACAAGCAAGAATCATTACGTTCTATGAAAAACATAAGCATTGACGAAGCATTTGTTACTATGAATTGCATGAAACTTATGCTAAGAATTCATTCAACGCGATCGTTTTCAAGCGATCTTCACTACTTGTGATTATAAGATTGTAACTATTAGGTGAAACTCCCTCATAATCTAGCATCATATTAATGCATGAAAACTAAGCGTGCACTCTCAATCAACATACACAAATAAGTTATCAATCAAATAGATGAACGAATTGAATCCGTAACTTATGAAATAACAACTGAATGTAATCGAATCAAATTGCAAGCATGTACATGGTTTCGAATCACCCCCAAACTAAGGGGGTTTAGTTCCTCATACTCACAACACAAAGTTTATTGAATTGAAACATCAAAGACATAAGAAAGATTACACCTAAAATGCCAAAGAAGTCCACTTTGAAATCTGCACAGAAAGCTCCTCTTTCTTCTTCTCCTTGCTGCGGCAGTGAGGGTTTAGGGGCTGTTTGGATGTGATTTCGGTTTAGGGATGGATTTGGGATGATATGGTGGTTCGGCAAAGGGTAAGGGAGGTGTATGGTGGTGCGGCAAAGTGGGGTAGGTTGCTGGAATGGATGAGTGGCGGCTGGAATGGATGGATTTTGGGTGATGGTGGCTGCGGCAAAAGGTGGGGAAAAGGAGAGATGGTTTTCTGATTTTTTGGAGAGGGGAAGATATCTGCGGCTAGGGTGTAAGGGTGGTATATATAGGCACTTAGAAACCCTAATGAAATCAGATTTTTAACAATGGGCTAGGGTTAGGTGCGGCACTTAAGTGGACTAGGGTTTAGGGTTTGTAAAATAGGGCTTCTAGGTGGAAAGGTGCGGCTTCGGTTTAGGAGAAATGGACTAGGGTTTAACATGGCAGATTTTAGATGATTAGGCCCTAGGGTTCGGCATGGGTTGAAGGTCCACAAGGAAATTTGGGTTTAGGTCATCTAAAAGCCCAACGCCAAGAATAGAAACTCTCGAAAATGGAAACCTCCAAGAATAGAAACTTCCAACTTTTAGAAACTTTGGTTGCCAATTCCGATTTAGGAAAGATCGACCCAAAATGGAAACTTTTAGGCTTAGCTTTCCTACTTCAAGTAGGAAACCTCAAATCTTCAACTCTTCAATTCCATCCCAACCTTGCGTTCCAAGCATGTCCTTTTCAATTCAAGCTCACTTTTTGCTCCAAAAGCTCCAAATTGTATCATTTCATGTAATACGTCCGCTAAACCTGAAAACACAAGAAAGTAGCTTAAAAGACTACTTTAACAAAGAAAACATAACAAAAATGCATAAGAACTAGCTAACTAAGGCGCATAAATATGCTCCTATCAAATTCCCCCACACTTAGCTTTTGCTAGTCCTCGAGCAAAACAAACAAAAGAAAGAAAACAAAACGAAACAAACTAACCAAAACAAAACCTAAACCTTCCAACGTTTGCCTCAGGGATTTCCAATGCACATGACATGTTAAAGGTTGTTATCCCCACAGATTTGAGTCATCTTTACACAAGCACATACTTAATTAAAGCCACTACTCACTAGTTCACAAGTAATCAATTAAAACAATGCTTTGAATGTAGTAACATGCCTTAGAGAATTCCCTCAATTCCTTACAAGATATACATTCTATTTTCACTCAGATTTTCTAACTCCACACCCTACACTAGTCATATGTGAGAAGATTGATGTAGATATGAAAACGAATGCTCACATATATGTATCACAACGAACGCAATTTCTAGAGTTAAGACGCATGTTTAGATATGATCTCATGAATGGAATGCTACTACTTAGATACGAGAACCAGTGACACCATATGCTCATACCAAATTCAAACTCCACAAATTGAAACACATAACACTCAAGATAGAAGTTAAGGGTTGTAATGGGGCTTGGGGTGTTGGTTAACAAGGAAAGGATAAGGAAAACAAACGTTCTTCAAGCAATAGTAAGCAAAGCAATGAAATTGAGACTTAGAATTCACTTAGATTGCAGAAATTAACTTTAAAACACAAGGGGGAGACTTAAACAACTCCTTAGGGTCAAATTCATTGTTTTGGACCCTTACTTCAACAAACAATACTTTGGAGCTCTTTTTCTCAACTTTTCAACTCTTTTTCATTCTTCTCATATTTTTTTCTTCAATTTTTCGTTTTCCACGAATTTTTTTTCTTTTCTTTTCTTTGCCGTGCCTATGGCACACAATTCCTCATGAAAAACATTTCCCCCACACTTATTTTCTGCCAACATAAATCAAAAGGAATTCAATTTGAATCATGCTTTACTATGCTTCAAGAACAAGGGTATGGATAATCCTACTCTAGGCTAGGTGAGGGTAATGTGGGTTAACAAAGAAAAGGCTAAACAAGGCTCAACGGGGTTAAAACCTACAAAACATAATGACATAGGGGATTCATGGCTTTTTGGCTAGGGTGGTGGTAACTACACAACTTCATCTTGAATATGTGTTATGCAAATCAATAACATGCTTTGAATGAAATGGGCATGAGTTCTAGCATTTGGAACTAAATGATGAAACGCCTTCTAAGTAGTAACCAAGCAAAGAATAATGAGATCATGCAACGACTTAGAAAACAAAGAATGCACAGATTTTAACTCTCCAAATAAACGTTTAGGCTCAAGTCTCACAAGGTTGTAGCGTTAGTTTGAGTTCCTTCCTTCAAGCATGTTACAAAAACTGATTTTTTCTTTTATGATTGCATGTGAATTCATAAGTTATAACCACAACTAAGCATAACAAAGAGTAAATCAAACTTTCATCCATGTTAATCACTCTCTTTAACAGCCATGTAATTACAAACCGAATCCTCATCATTGTGTTGGAAGGTACCCTAAGACACAAACAAACACACAAAAACAACTCTTTTTGGGTTTTTAAAACAAATTTTTCAAATTTTTATGTAATTTTCGGATTTTTACTTCAAAACACACTAAAACACATCAAAACTGCTCAAAAACACTTAAAAACAGCAAGGAACAAGTCTTCAAGTTTAGGGTGATAAAATCCCACGAATTTGCATCTAAAACACTTAGTTACCCTCCCACACTTAAATCAAACATTGTCCTCAATGTTTCAAGCATAAAATCACACTAAACAAAAAGAAACACACAAACAGCAACTAAAACAACTAAATAGGCAGATTCGAAATAAATAACAAAGGGAAGAGTTTAGGAACGCAAATCTGGAATTGGAGTGATTCCTTGGTCTTCCTTTGTTGAATTGCATGGGTTGCCTCCCAAGTAGCGCTTTCTTTTACGTCTTGCAGCCGGACGTAAAGCCCATTCACTCGCCATTTGTGCCCACGGCACCCAAAGAAATATCCTCCACGGTTTGTTCAACAAAGTTCTCAAAATATGGCTTCAAACGGTGTCCGTTCACTTGGAATTCATGACCTGTTTTGAGACTTTGAATCTGGATGGCACCATAAGAAGATATGTTAGTAATAACAAACGGTCCAATCCACTTAGAACGTAACTTACCGGGAAACAAACGTAAACGGGAATTGAACAATAGCACTTTCTGCCCAATTGAGAATGATTTCCCACGGATCATGTTGTCATGGAAAGCTTTGGTCTTTTGCTTGTAAATGCTTGCATTATCGTACGCCTCGCGCCGTATCTCATCAAGCTCATTCAATTGCAATCGCCTTTGACTTCCTGCTTCCTCGAGGTTCATGTTAAACTTCTTGATGGCCCAAAGTGCTTTGTGCTCCAATTCAACAGGAAGATGGCACGCCTTGCCATAGACAAGTCGGAAGGGGGACATCCCAATGGGTGTTTTGTACGCCGTACGATACGCCCAAAGTGCATCATCCAACCGTAAACTCCAATCCTTCCTCGTTGGCCCAACGGTCTTCTCTAGGATTTGCTTGATCTCACGGTTGGAAACCTCGGCTTGCCCATTAGTTTGAGGATGGTAAGGTGTAGAAACCTTATGGGTGACACTGTATTTCCTCAATAACGCTTCAATGGTCCGATTGCAAAAATGTGACCCTCCGTCACTAATGACCACTCGTGGCATTCCGAACCTTGCAAAAATGTTAGTTCTAATAAAATCTGCAACCACTTTAGAATCATTAGTCCGGGTGGCCTTTGCTTCCACCCACTTCGACACATAATCAACCGCAAGCAAAATATATGTAAAACCATACGACGAAGGAAACGGACCCATAAAATCAATACCCCAAACATCAAAAATTTCAACATGTAGGATAGAAACCTGCGGCATTTGGTCCCTAGCACTAATACCACCCATTCGTTGGCATTTATCACATGTTAAGCAAAAAGTTTTAGCATCTTTAAAAATACTAGGCCAATAGAATCCACATTGTAACACTTTAAGGGCAGTGCGTTGTGTGCCAAAGTGCCCTCCACATGCATATGTGTGACAAAAACTCAAAATTGAATAACATTCAGAATCGTGCACACAACGACGTATAATCTGATCGGGGCAAAATTTCCATAAGTACGGATCATCCCACACATAAAACCATGCATCATGCCTAAGTTTATCACGTTGGTGCCTAGTGAACTCACTTGGAATACGTTTTGACACCAAATAATTAACAATATCGGCATACCAAGGTGCACTAACCTTAATGGACAGCAATTGTTCATCGGGGAATGTCTCCAAAATCGGCAAAGGCTCCTCATTATGCACCATTCGGCTTAGGTGGTCAGCCACCACGTTTTCACTTCCCTTCTTGTCCCGAATCTCTATGTCGAACTCTTGAAGTAGCAATATCCATCGAATTAGCCGTGGCTTGGCCTCCTTTTTGGTGAGCAAGTACTTCAGAGCTGCATGATCAGTGAAAACAATTACTTTAGTTCCAATTAAATATGATCGAAATTTATCTAAAGCAAAGACAACGGCAAGGAGTTCTTTTTCCGTAGTGGAGTAGTTCAATTGTGCATCGTTCAACGTCCGTGAGGCGTAGTAAATGACATGCGGCCTCCTGTCCTTTCTTTGTCCTAAAACAGCTCCTAAAGCATAGTCGGACGCATCACACATGAGCTCGAAAGGTAGACTCCAATCCGGTGGAACAATGATGGGTGCCGTGGTCAACAACTCCTTGAGTTGGTTGAATGATGCCGTGCACTCCTTTGTGAATTCAAACGCCACTTCTTTTTGTAGGAGTTGGCAAAGAGGTTGTGCTATCTTCGAGAAATCTTTGATGAACCTACGATAGAATCCTGCATGGCCAAGAAACGAACGAACCTTTCTAACCGAAGTCGGAGAGGGTAAGTGACGTACAAGATCTATTTTCGACTTATCAACCTCAATACCCTTTTCAGAGATTATATGACCTAAAACGATGCCTTGTTTAACCATAAAATGACACTTTTCCCAATTAAGTACAAGGTTAGTTTCAACGCAACGTTTTAGGATCAAGCTTAAATTATGCAAGCAACTATCAAACGCATCACCAAATACACTGAAATCATCCATAAACACTTCAATTATCTTTTCTACGTAATCAGAAAATATGCTCATCATGCATCTTTGAAATGTAGCAGGTGCATTACATAAACCAAAAGGCATGCGACGATATGCAAATGTTCCAAACGGGCATGTAAAAGTGGTTTTTTCTTGGTCCTCGGGTGAAATAACAATTTGATTATAACCAGAATAACCATCAAGAAAACAATAGAAAGCATAACCCGCTAACCTCTCAAGCATTTGGTCAATGAACGGCAATGGGAAGTGGTCCTTCCTCGTGGTGGTGTTTAGCTTCCTATAGTCAATGCACACCCTCCAACCGGTTTGAATACGTTGAGGGACAAGCTCATTCTCGGCATTAGCTACCACCGTCACTCCGGACTTCTTTGGCACGCATTGAACGGGCGAAACCCACTTACTATCCGAGATTAGATAGATAACCCCACAATCTAGAAGCTTTATGATCTCCTTTTTCACTACTTCCATTATCGAAGGGTTAAGACGGCGTTGAGCCTCTCTAGTTGGTTTGGCCCCCTCCTCAAGAAATATGTGATGCATACAAGTTGTAGGGCTTATACCTTTAATATCGGCCAATGTCCAACCTAGGGCAGATTTGAACTCCTTCAAAACTCGAAGCAATTTCTCCTCCTCTTGTGCCGTGAGGGAGGAGGAAATGATGGCAGGTAGTGTTTCATTTTCTCCCAAGAAAATGTACTTCAAATGGCTCGGCAAAGGCTTGAGTTCAAGGATAGGTGCCTGAATTATGGATGGAAGCAATTTGTTAGTCGAAATGGGAATGGACTCACGGTTAGTATACTTACCATCAAGCTTAGGTGAGGACTCAAGGGCAGCCACAACTTCAAGTAATTCCTCACTAGGGGGCACGGCATGGCCTAGTCCATGTATGCCGTGGGTTACACTAGAATCGGCCCCCTTTGTTTTGATTTCCATGCCTCGTGTAATGACATTCTCAAGCGCATCGTCATTCAAATCGTCGAGATATCCCTGCGCCAAAGAGTCAATTATATCAATAGAAAAGCATGAATGGTCCTCACTAGGGTATTTAATGGAATCAGAAAGATTAAAATTAACAACTTCCCCATCGAATTCCATGGATAAAGTTCCACTATACACATCAATCTTCGTCCGGGCCGTCTTCATGAATGGCCTTCCAAGTAGAATGGGCAGCGAAGGAGCATGGTCCGATTCATCCATTTCGAGGACATAGAAATCCGCCGGGAAAACTAAATGATTAACCTGCACAAGAACATCTTCCAAAACTCCCTTTGGATAGGCGTTAGATCTATCGGCCAATTGTATTATTACCCCATCATTTTTCAACGCTCCTAAGTTCATAGATGCATAAATGGAATATGGCATAACATTTATAGAAGCACCTAAATCAAGCATGGCAGATTCAAATCTAGTGTTCCCAATGACACAAGGAATGCTAAAGCTACCTGGATCTTTGCATTTGGGAGGTAGTTTGCGTTGCAAGATAGCGGACACATTCTCACCTACCTTTACCACTTCCTTAGTCGACATCCTCTTCCTAGTGGTACACAACTCTTTCAAGAACTTAGCATACCTTGGAACTTGCTTGATTGCATCTAACAAAGGTATGTTAACTTGAACTTTCCGAAAGGTTTCAAGGATATCCTTTTCTGCCTCTTCTTTCTTCGTTTGCGTGAACCTACTAGGAAAAGGCACAATTGAAGGGAAAACATTAGTATGAACCGAATTTGACACATTCTTACCTTTGTGGGACAAATTGGGCAGATTTGGGACATTAGGAGCTTGCGGCAAAGGTGGAACCACCTTTGCCGTGGGCAACCTTGATTCCTCCTCTTCCAATTGCAAAAGTTCATCCTCATTATGACCAGTTTTTGATGTAGGACTTGCCCCAACTTCCTTACCACTTCTTAGGGTGATTGCTTTGGCACTTTCGAACCCTCCCTTCGGATTTGGAATGGTTGAACTAGGGAGTTGTCCGGGATCTCGAAACTTACCTACAAACTCGGCAATCTGCCCAATTTGTTTCTCAAGTTGATCCACCCTTTTATCTTGGTTTTGCATAGCCTTAGCTTGATCTTCCTGCCCATTAGACAACTTAGTTAGTATCTTAAGAAGTGCATCATTGTCAAGAGACGTACCTGAGGCACTTGGGCCGGATTGGGCTTGATTTTGGGGTGGGCCGTAGGTTTTGGGAAAGAATCCCGGGGGTTGTTGCCTAAAGCCTCCTTGGTTTTGAGGTTGTTAGGGATCCCTCCACTTGAAATTTGGGTGGTCTCGCCACCCCGGATTATATGTGTTGGAGTATGGATCATGTCTTGACTGATTTTGGCTTTGAAACCCAATGGCATTCGCACTCTCCCATCCGCCATTCTCGATGAGTTGAGGACATTTTTCGGAGACATGTCCTTGGATAGAACATGCGCCACATATCACAGGTCCTTGCATCTTCATTCCCTCGGCCATCTGTGAAACAATAGAAGTAAGATTAGCCAATTGTGAATGAAGATCGGAAGTTGCACTTACCTCATGTACTTGGTGCCGTGGGGGTCCTCTTTGGCCTACACCCTCGTACTGTTGAGCGTTCAATGCTCTATTAGCAATCAAGACCTTGGCAGCCATGGGTGTTTTGTCCACCAATGCTCCCCCCGCCGAAGCATCAAGCATTTGACGTTCTAGAGGTAGGAGACCCTCGTAGAAGTATTGCAAAAGCAACTCCTCCTTCATCTGATGCTGTGGACAAGAAGCAACAAGTGATTTAAATCGTTCATAATATGTAGGGAAGGACTCACCTTCTTCTTGCTGAATTCCGCGATTCTTTTTGCGTAGGAGGATGATGCGAGAAGTTGGAAAGAACTTCTCCAAGAACGCTCTCTTCATACTCTCCCAAGAAGTGACAGTGCCGGGAGCTAACTCATATAACCAATCCTTGGCTTTATCCATCA
Source organism: Malus domestica (assembly GCF_042453785.1). NCBI lineage: Eukaryota > Viridiplantae > Streptophyta > Magnoliopsida > Rosales > Rosaceae > Malus > Malus domestica. The sequence continues at coordinate 22,692,208 of NC_091669.1, forward strand.
AAGAGAATGGAAAAGCCTTCATCTTCAAATTATTTCCGTCAACATTGACGGGAGTCATACTAGAGCAAACTACTTCAAATTCTTTCAAATGTTTGTTAGGATCTTCCATGGACAAGCCATGGTATTTAGGAATATGATGAAGCAAACTTGACTTTAATTCAAACTCATCCGTCTTACCTTGGGCAGCCGCGGGGTATTGGATGCACAAGGGTGTGGCATTATCCAAACCCGAGGCGGAAAGCTCCTTGAGTGTACGATTGTCCATGGCCATGCCTTGGACTTCTTCAAATATCCCTGCCGTGGCTTCCTCCTCCTCTTCTTGTACGTTTTCTTCGAGGTCAGATTCGGAACTGGGTGGATGATGTTCTTGCTGGTTTCTAGCTCTTCTCAACTTCGTCTCAAAATCGTCGTCAAAATCCAAGATGTTTGCACGAATCGGTTGAGAGCTTCTAGTCATACATTAGTACCTAAGAAACAAGAAACAAAATTAGGTCAGAAACTTAAGCAAGGTCAGAAACTTAAACAAGGTCAGAAACAAAGTGAAATAAAAGAAACAAAAACAATCCAAGGGATTAGCAATTTTGCTAATCCCCGGCAACGGCGCCAAAAATTTGATGCGAAATAGATAAGCACACAAATTAAACCCTCTTTTTGTCAAATTGTAGTAAAGATGTAAGTAGGGATCGTTCTAGACCGGGGATTAGGAGGGATTGCTAAACACTTGGAAACAGACTTAAAAACTCAAAAACAAAGTTAAAACACTAAACTAGACTCAAAGAATGCAAAACTAAAGTTTAAAACACTTAAACAACCCTAGAACTCAAAACAGCAACTAGAAGGCTCAAAACTGCCTAAAAACCACTTTCTGGGCAGTTTTGAGCACCTACACTAATTTGGACGAAATTGGATGAAAACTTGAATCAAAACACTTAGAAACACAAATCAAAACACTTTCTAACTAATCTAGGACTCTAAAATAAAGGGGGATTTTGTTTTGACGAAAATTAAAATAAAACAGAAACTTTAACTAGCACAGATTGTAAAAACGATTTTGGTGAAATAGATGGATAAAAGGCTAGTTAGGAGGTTCTTCTCCACACATGTCACACTTGCAAACAAAACGATTTTCAGTTGTTCTTCCGATAAACTATGAATACTCAACGCCCCAAGTTAACCGTGAATTGCACTAATTAACCCTCAGTTTTTCCACAAGTTATTAAGTTGGATGATTGCATACGACAACCCAAAACATTCCCAACAAGTTCCCTACATGAATTGCATAATAGAGATACAAGCAAGAATCATTACGTTCTATGAAAAACATAAGCATTGACGAAGCATTTGTTACTATGAATTGCATGAAACTTATGCTAAGAATTCATTCAACGCGATCGTTTTCAAGCGATCTTCACTACTTGTGATTATAAGATTGTAACTATTAGGTGAAACTCCCTCATAATCTAGCATCATATTAATGCATGAAAACTAAGCGTGCACTCTCAATCAACATACACAAATAAGTTATCAATCAAATAGATGAACGAATTGAATCCATAACTTATGAAATAACAATTGAATGTAATCGAATCAAATTGCAAGCATGTACATGGTTTCGAATCACCCCCCAACTAAGGGGGTTTAGTTCCTCATACTCACAACACAAAGTTTATTGAATTGAAACATCAAAGACATAAGAAAGATTACACCTAAAATGCCAAAGAAGTCCACTTTGAAATCTGCACAGAAAGCTCCTCTTTCTTCTTCTCCTTGCTGCGGCAGTGAGGGTTTAGGGGCTGTTTGGATGTGATTTCGGTTTAGGGATGGATTTGGGATGATATGGTGGTTCGGCAAAGGGTAAGGGAGGTGTATGGTGGTGCGGCAAAGTGGGGTAGGTTGCTGGAATGGATGAGTGGCGGCTGGAATGGATGGATTTTGGGTGATGGTGGCTGCGGCAAAAGGTGGGGAAAAGGAGATATGGTTTTCTGATTTTTTGGAGAGGGGAAGATATCTGCGGCTAGGGTGTAAGGGTGGTATATATAGGCACTTAGAAACCCTAATGAAATCAGATTTTTAACAATGGGCTAGGGTTAGGTGCGGCACTTAAGTGGACTAGGGTTTAGGGTTTGTAAAATAGGGCTTCTAGGTGGAAAGGTGCGGCTTGGGTTTAGGAGAAATGGACTAGGGTTTAACATGGCAGATTTTAGATGATTAGGCCCTAGGGTTCGGCATGGGTTGAAGGTCCACAAGGAAATTTGGGTTTAGGTCATTGATAGGAGCATATTTATGCGCCTTAGTTAGCTAGTTCTTATGCATCTTTGTTTTGTTTTCTTCGTTAAAGTAGTCTTTTAAGCTACTTTCATGTGTTTTCAGGTTTAGCGGACGTATTACATGAAATGATGCAATTTGGAGCTTTTGGAGCAAAAAGTGAGATTGGATTAAAAAGGACATGCTTGGAACGCAAGGTTGGGATGGAATTGAAGAGTTGAAGATTTGAGGTTTCCTACTTGAAGTAGGAAAGCTATGCCTAAAAGTTTCCATTTTGGGTCGATCTTTCCTAAATCGGAATTGGCAACCAAAGTTTCTAAAGTTGGAAGTTTCTATTCTTGGAGGTTTCCATTTTCGAGAGTTTCTATTCTCGGTTTTGGGCTTTTGGATGACCCATCTTTAACTCTTGGACCTATGCCGCACCTAAACCCTAACCCTAGCCCACTTAATCAACCACACCTAGGCCTTGTTCACATGCAAAAATCTGATTAGTTATTCTAGGCCCATGCCGCACCTTTCCATCCTAGAATCCTATTTTACAAACCCTAACCCTAGTCCACTTAAGTAGCCGCACCTAACCCTAGCCCAATCTGATTTATTTAGGGTTTTAGGTGTCTATATATATGTATTTTACACCTAGCCGCACATGCTCTTCTTCCCTCTCCATAAAAATCAGAAAACCATCTCCATTTCCCCACCTTGCCGCAGCCACCATCACCAAAACCATCTATTGCCGCAGCCTTTGATCCATTCCAGCCACCATCCTCCACCTTTAGACACCATTCCACACCTCCATAACTCTTTCCCACACCTTGCCGCACCACCCTACCATCCTAACTCCCTTCTAAAAAACCAAAAACACATCCAGCAACTCCATTCACGCCAGAACCTGTCCCTCACCTTTGCCGAGCCCAACCTACACCCAAATCCATATTTTCTGACCCCAAACCTTCTTAGCCGTGCCCTACACCTATCCTAGATAGTTTTCCACCATTCTCCCTCATCAAAAGTCATCCAAAACCATCCAAAAACCCCCTAAACCAACTCTGCCGCAACAAGGAGAAGAAGAAAGAGGAGCTTTCTGTGCAGATTTCAAAGTGGACTTCTTTGGCATTTTAGGTGTAATCTTTCTTATGTCTTTGATGTTTCAATTCAATAAACTTTGTGTTGTGAGTATGAGGAACTAAACCCCCTTAGTTGGGGGGTGATTCGAAACCATGTACATGCTTGCAATTTGATTCGATTACATTCAGTTGTTATTTCATGAGTTATGGATTCAATTCGTTCATCTATTTGATTGATAACTTATTTGTGTATGTTGATTGAGAGTGCACGCTTAGTTTTCATGCATGAATATGATGCTAGATTATGAGGGAGTTTCACCTAATAGTTACAATCTTATAATCACAAGTAGTGAAGATCGCTTGAAAACGATCGCGTTGAATGAATTCTTAGCATAAGTTTCATGCAATTCATAGTAACAAATGCTTCGTCAATGCTTATGTTTTTCATAGAACGTAATGATTCTTGCTTGTATCTCTATTATGCAATTCATGTAGGGAACTTGTAGGGAATATTTTGGGTTGTCGTATGCAATCATCCAACTTAATAACTTGTGGAAAAACTAAGGGTTAATTAGTGCAATTCACGGTTAACTTGGGGCGTTGAGTATTCATAGTTTATCGGAAGAACAACTGAGAATCGTTTTGTTTGCAAGTGTGACATGTGTGGAGAAGAACCTCCTAACTAGCCTTTTAACCCTCTATTTCACCAAAATCGTTTTTACAATCTGCCCTATTTCCAATCTGTTTTCTTTAGTTTAATTTTCGTCAAAACAAAATCCCCCTTTAATTTGAAGTCTTAGATTAGTTAGAAAGTGTTTTGATTTGTGTTTCTAAGTATTTTGATTCAAGTTTTCATCAAATTTCGTCCAAATTAGTGTAGGTGCTCAAAACTGCCCAGAAAGTGGTTTTTAGGCAGTTTTGAGCCTTCTAGTTGCTGTTTTGGTTTTTAGGTTTGTTTAAGTGTTTTAACTTTTAGTTTTGCATTCTTTGAGTCTAGTTTAGTGTTTTTAACTTTGTTTTTGAGTGTTTAAGTCAGTTTCCAAGCGTTTAGCAATCCCTCCTAATCCCCGGTCTAGAACGATCCCTACTTACATCTTTGCTAGAATTTGACAAAAAGAGGGTTTAATTTGTGTGCTTATCTATTTCGCATCAAATTTTTGGCGCCGTTGCCGGGGATTAGCAATTTTGCTAATCCCTTGGATTGTTTTTGTTTCTTTTATTTCACTTTGTTTCTGACTTTGTTTAAGTTTCTGACCTAATTTTGTTTCTTGTTCTTAGGTACTAATGTATGACTAGAAGCTCTCAACCGATTCGTGCAAACATCTTGGATTTTGACGACGATTTTGAGAGGAAGTTGAGAAGAGCTAGAAACCAGCAAGAACATCATCCACCCAGTTCCGAATCTGACCTCGAAGAAAACGTACAAGAAGAGGAGGAGAAAGCCACGGCAGGGATCTTTGAAGAAGTCCAAGGCATGGCCATGGACAATCGTACACTCAAGGAGCTTTCCGCCTCGGGTTTGGATAATGCCACACCCTTGTGCATCCAATACCCCGCGGCTGCCCAAGGTAAGACGGATGAGTTTGAATTAAAGTCAAGTTTGCTTCATCATATTCCTAAATACCATGGCTTGTCCATGGAAGATCCTAACAAACATTTGAAAGAATTTGAAGTAGTTTGCTCTAGTATGACTCCCGTCAATGTTGACGGAAATATCTTGAAGATGAAGGCTTTTCCATTCTCTTTGATGGATAAAGCCAAGGATTGGTTATATGAGTTAGCTCCCGGCACTGTCACTTCTTGGGAGAGTATGAAGAGAGCGTTCTTGGAGAAGTTCTTTCCAACTTCTCGCATCATCCTCCTCCGCAAAAAGATAAGCGGAATTCAGCAAGAAGAAGGTGAGTCTTTTCCTACATATTATGAACGATTTAAATCACTTGTTGCTTCTTGTCCACAGCACCAGATGAAGGAGGAGTTGCTTTTGCAATACTTCTATGAGGGTCTCCTACCTCTAGAACGTCAAATGCTTGATGCTTCGGCGGGGGGAGCATTGGTGGATAAAACACCCATGGCTGCCAAGGTCTTGATTGCTAATAGAGCGTTGAACCCTCAACAGTACGAGGGTGTAGGCCAAAGAGGACCCCCACGGCACCAAGTACATGAGGTAAGTTCAACTTCCGATCTTCATTCACAATTGGCTAATCTTACTTCTATTGTTTCACAGATGGCCGAGGGAATGAAGATACAAGGACCTGTGGTGTGTGGCGTATGTTCTATCCAAGGACATGTCTCCGAAAAGTGTCCTCAACTCATCGAGAATGGCGGATGGGAGAGTGCGAATGCCATTGGGTTTCAAAGCCAAAATCAGTCAAGGCATGATCCATACTCCAACACGTATAATCCGGGGTGGCGGGATCATCCAAACTTCAAATGGAGGGAGCCCCAGCAACCTCAGAACCAAGGAGGCTTTAGGCAACAACCCCCGGGGTTCTTTCCCAAAACCTATGGCCCACCCCAAAATCAAGCCCAATCCGGCCCAAGTGCCTCAGGTACATCTCTTGACAATGATGCACTTCTTAAGATACTAACTAAGTTGTCTAATGGACAGGAAGATCAAGCTAAGGCTATGCAAATCCAAGACAAAAGGGTGGATCAACTTGAGAAACAAATTGGGCAGATTGCCGAGTTTGTTGGGCAGTTTAGAGAACAAGGAAAGCTTCCTAGTTCAACCATTGCGAATCCAAAAGGAGGCTTTGAAACCGCAAATGCAATCATGCTAAGGAGTGGAAAAGAAGTTGGGGCAGGTCCTACACCACCAAAATCAGGTCCCAAAGAAGATGAAACGTTGAAATCTGGAGAGGAGAACCCAAAGCAACCCACGGCAAAGGTGGAGCAACCTTTGCCGCAAGCAACCATTGATCCTAAGTCCTCCAATCCGTCCACCCTAGGTAAGAAAGGTCCAAGTTCAGTTAATTCTAACATTATTCCACCCAATGTGCCCTTTCCTAGCAGATTTTTGCAATCCAAGAATGAAGAGGAGGAAAAAGATGTTCTAGAGACATTTAGGAAAGTTCAAGTTAACATACCTCTTTTGGATGCAATCAAGCAAATCCCGAAGTATGCCAAGTTCTTGAAGAAGCTTTGTACAACAAGGAAGCGGATAAGGGAGAAGGAGGTGGTACATGTAAGCGAGAATGTCTCTGCAATGTTGCAAAGGAAGCTACCACCTAAATGCAAAGATCCAGGTAGTTTCACAATCCCTTGTGTAATTGGTAATACAAGATTTGAACATGCTATGCTAGATCTAGGTGCATCAATTAATGTCATGCCATATTCTGTTTATGCATCTATGAATCTAGGAAAACTTAAAAATGATGGCGTTATAATTCAATTAGCCGATCGATCTAATGCATATCCCAAGGGAGTGTTGGAAGATGTTTTGGTGCAGGTAGACCATTTGATTTTTCCTGCAGATTTCTATGTGCTTGATATGGAGGACTCAACTCACTCTCCACCATCACCACTCTTGCTTGGACGACCATTCATGAAAACGGCTCAAACCAAGATTGATGTGGCCAAGGGAGCCGTAACTATGGCCTTTGGTGGTGATATGATTAACTTTAAGATTCCTGAATCAATTGAGAATACTAATGATGTTCGTTCTTGTTGTGCCATTAATGTAATTGAAAATATAGGGCAGGAATGTTCAACACTAGTCAAGAAGAATGCACCTCGAACTACCATCGAGGAGGGAATTGGAGTGAGCAACAAAGAATGCACGGCCTCAACCTTGAAATCACCAAATTTGGCCGAGTGCAACCTTTGTGCATCTGTCCATTGTACTCCCACTCCTATGCCGCACCTAGGTAAGCCACCTGATCCAATTTCAATTCCCATTTCAACTAATCGGTTGTTACCTTGTATGGTGCAGGTACCTAATCAAAGTCAATATGGTGGGAGAGTTCGTGTTGATTTAGAGAAGCACAACACGACACTACGAAAGGATCATTATCCCATTCCATTCAAGGACCCAATGCATGAAGTGGTTCGAAGGACAAGGTGTAGAGGAAACACCCCTCCATGTCGTGGGGTTCAATAACCTTCAAAAGAGCATTGTCCGGCTGCAAGACGTAAAAGAAAGCGCTACTTGGGAGGCAACCCATGCAATGCAACAAAGGAAGACCACGGAATCACTCCAATTCCAGATTTGCGTTCCTAAACTCTTCCCTTTGTTATTTATTTTGAATCTGCCTATTTAGTTGTTTTAGTTGCTGTTTGTGTGTTTCTTTTTGTTTAGTGTGATTTTATGCTTGAAACATTGAGGACAATTCTTGATTTAAGTGTGGGGGGGGTAACTAAGTGTTTTAGATGCAAATTCGTGGGATTTTATCACCCTAAACTTGAAGACTTGTTCCTTGCTGTTTTTAAGTGTTTTTGAGCAGTTTTGATGTGTTTTAGTGTGTTTTGAAGTAAAAATCCGAAAATTACATAAAAATTTGAAAAATTTGTTTTAAAAACCCAAAAAGAGTTGTTTTTGTGTGTTTGTTTGTGTCTTAGGGTACCTTCCAACACAATGATGAGGATTCGGTTTGTAATTACATGGCTGTTAAAGAGAGTGATTAACATGGATGAAAGTTTGATTTACTCTTTGTTATGCTTAGTTGTGGTTATAACTTATGAATTCACATGCAATCATAAAAGGAAAAAAAATCAGTTTTTGTAACATGCTTGAAGGAAGGAACTCAAACTAACGCTACAACCTTGTAAGACTTGAGCCTAAACGTTTATTTGGAGAGTTAAAATCTGTGCATTCTTTGTTTTCTAAAGTCGTTGCATGATCTCATTATTCTTTGCTTGGTTGCTACTTAGAAGGCGTTTCATCATTTAGTTCCAAATGCTAGAACTCATGCCCATTTCATTCAAAGCATGTTATTGATTTGCATAACACATATTCAAGATGAAGTTGTGTAGTTACCACCACCTTAGCCAAAAAGCCGTGAATCCCCTATGTCATTATGTTTTGTAGGTTTTTAACCCCGTTGAGCCTTGTTTACCCTTTTCTTTGTTAACCCACATTACCCTCACCTAGCCTAGATTAGGACTATCCATACCCTTGTTCTTGAAGCATAGTAAAGCATGATTCAAATTGAATTCCCTGTTGATTTATGTTGGCAGAAAATAAGTGTGGGGGAAGTGTTTTTCATGAGGAATTGTGTGCCATAGGCACGGCAAAGAAAAGAAAAGAGAAGAAAAAAATTTCGTGGAAAAAGAAAAATTGAAAAAAAAAAATATATATGAAAAGTTTGAAAAAAGAGTTGAAAAGTTGAGAAAAAGAGTTCCAAAGTATTGTTTGTTGAAGTAAGGGCCCAAAACAATGAATTCGGCCCTAAGAAGTTGTTTAAGTATCCCCCTTGTGTTTTAAAGTTAAATTCTGCAATCTAAGTGAATTCTAAGTCTCAATTTCATTGCTTTGCTTACTATTGCTTGAAGAACGTTTGTTTTCCCTATCCTTTCCTTGTTAACCAACAACCTAAGCCCCATTACAACCCTTAACTTCTATCTTGAGTGTTATGTGTTTCAATTTGTGGAGTTTGAATTTGGTATGAGCATATGGTGTCACTGGTTCTCGCATCTAAGTAGTAGCATTCCATTCATGAGATCATATCTAAACATGCTTCTTAACTCTAGAAATTGCGTTCTTTGTGATACATATATGTGAGCATTCGTTGTCATATCTACATCAATCTTCTCACATATGACTAGTGTAGGGTGTGGAGTTAGAAAATCTTAGTGAAAATAGAGTGTATATCTTGTAAGGAATTGAGGGAATTCTCTAAGGCATGTTACTACATTCAAAGCATTGTTTTAATTGATTACTTGTGAACTAGTGAGTAGTGGCTTTAATTAAGTATGTGCTTGTGTAAAGATGACTCAAATCTGTGGGGATAACAATCTTTAATACGTCATGTGTATTGGAAATCCCTGAGGCAAACGTTGGAAGGTTTAGGTTTGTTTTGGTTAGTTTGTTTCGTTTCGTTTTCTTTCTTTTGTTTGTTTTGCTCGAGGACTAGCAAAAGCTAAGTGTGGGGGAATTTGATAGGAGCATATTTATGCGCCTTAGTTAGCTAGTTCTTATGCATCTTTGTTTTGTTTTCTTCGTTAAAGTAGTCTTTTAAGCTACTTTCATGTGTTTTCAGGTTTAGCGGACGTATTACATGAAATGATGCAATTTGGAGCTTTTGGAGCAAAAAGTGAGATTGGATTAAAAAGGACATGCTTGGAACGCAAGGTTGGGATGGAATTGAAGAGTTGAAGATTTGAGGTTTCCTACTTGAAGTAGGAAAGCTATACCTAAAAGTTTCCATTTTGGGTCGATCTTTCCTAAATCGGAATTGGCAACCAAAGTTTCTAAAGTTGGAAGTTTCTATTCTTGGAGGTTTCCATTTTCGAGAGTTTCTATTCTCGGTTTTGGGCTTTTGGATGACCCATCTTTAACTCTTGGACCTATGCCGCACCTAAACCCTAACCCTAGCCCACTTAATCAACCACACCTAGGCCTTGTTCACATGCAAAAATCTGATTAGTTATTCTAGGCCCATGCCGCACCTTTCCATCCTAGAATCCTATTTTACAAACCCTAACCCTAGTCCACTTAAGTAGCCGCACCTAACCCTAGCCCAATCTGATTTATTTAGGGTTTTAGGTGTCTATATATATGTAGTTTACACCTAGCCGCACATGCTCTTCTTCCCTCTCCATAAAAATCAGAAAACCATCTCCCTTTCCCCACCTTGCCGCAGCCACCATCACCAAAACCATCTCTTGCCGCAGCCTTTGATCCATTCCAGCCACCATCCTCCACCTTTAGACACCATTCCACACCTCCATAACTCTTTCCCACACCTTGCCGCACCACCCTACCATCCTAACTCCCTTCTAAAAAACCAAAAACACATCCAGCAACTCCATTCACGCCAGAACCTGTCCCTCACCTTTGCCGAGCCCAACCTACACCCAAATCCATATTTTCTGACCCCAAACCTTCTTAGCCGTGCCCTACACCTATCCTAGATAGTTTTCCACCATTCTCCCTCATCAAAAGTCATCCAAAACCATCCAAAAACCCCCTAAACCAACTCTGCCGCAACAAGGAGAAGAAGAAAGAGGAGCTTTCTGTGCAGATTTCAAAGTGGACTTCTTTGGCATTTTAGGTGTAATCTTTCTTATGTCTTTGATGTTTCAATTCAATAAACTTTGTGTTGTGAGTATGAGGAACTAAACCCCCTTAGTTGGGGGGTGATTCGAAACCATGTACATGCTTGCAATTTGATTCGATTACATTCAGTTGTTATTTCATGAGTTATGGATTCAATTCGTTCATCTATTTGATTGATAACTTATTTGTGTATGTTGATTGAGAGTGCACGCTTAGTTTTCATGCATGAATATGATGCTAGATTATGAGGGAGTTTCACCTAATAGTTACAATCTTATAATCACAAGTAGTGAAGATCGCTTGAAAACGATCGCGTTGAATGAATTCTTAGCATAAGTTTCATGCAATTCATAGTAACAAATGCTTCGTCAATGCTTATGTTTTTCATAGAACGTAATGATTCTTGCTTGTATCTCTATTATGCAATTCATGTAGGGAACTTGTAGGGAATATTTTGGGTTGTCGTATGCAATCATCCAACTTAATAACTTGTGGAAAAACTGAGGGTTAATTAGTGCAATTCACGGTTAACTTGGGGCGTTGAGTATTCATAGTTTATCGGAAGAACAACTGAGAATCGTTTTGTTTGCAAGTGTGACATGTGTGGAGAAGAACCTCCTAACTAGCCTTTTAACCCTCTATTTCACCAAAATCGTTTTTACAATCTGCCCTATTTCCAATCTGTTTTCTTTAGTTTAATTTTCATCAAAACAAAATCCCCCTTTAATTTGAAGTCTTAGATTAGTTAGAAAGTGTTTTGATTTGTGTTTCTAAGTATTTTGATTCAAGCATGTCCTTTTCGATTCAAGCTCACTTTTTGCTCCAAAAGCTCCAAATTGTATCATTTCATGTAATACGTCCGCTAAACCTGAAAACACAAGAAAGTAGCTTAAAAGACTACTTTAACAAAGAAAACATAACAAAAATGCATAAGAACTAGCTAACTAAGGCGCATAAATATGCTCCTATCAGTATGTGTAATTTGTAGGAATTTGTACAAATCGGTTTGTAATTCTTATTACTTCTTAATCTCTTTTAATTGGTTGATTCCCTCTAGTACTAGACTAGAGTTTCTTTAACTATTGGTAAGGAGACATAATTAAAAGAGGGTTTTGACATGAGATTAAAGATTAAATGGGTCCAACGCCCTAATTAGCAATGAATGATTGTCTTTCATTTCTAATGGCTCAATGAAAAATTGTTTTAATTGGATTGAAAAGCACGTAATTAAAATGACACAACCTCCCCGAGTTCTTATTCAACAATGTTGGCTCGTTGTTGCAATAACCCAATAAGTTCATGGTCATCCAAGAGCCTAAGATAACTATAAAGTCCAATTTCAAAGGAATGCAAAAACCGTAGTAGTAGTAGTTACTTCCAATATTTGAAAAATTCGTTTTTGATATTGATTTTTTTTTCTCAAAAAAAATAGTGGGAGTATCATACGCTACTAAACTATAATGAATATAATTAGTAGTTATATATATCTCCAATATTTTGAAAAATGTTTTGATATTGATTTGTTTTATGAAAACAAATAGTGGGGATATCATATGCTACTAATTTCATTAACTTTGGACTAGTAGTTATAATAGGACACAATTTATTTGAATGTGATTAAATAAATAAAAATGATGAGACCTTAAAATCCCTCAACCAACAAACAATTTTAAGTTGAAAGCGGAGAGGTGCTATTGAACACTTCTTCGTGGCCTTCCACCATGGTAGGCTCCAATCGTTTATGACTTGTACACCGCCTTCACCCTATCATGGGGAAGTGCAAAGTGCATGCTTATACTCAGGAGGAGTCTATATAAACATTTGATGAGGTGAAGGTAGGCAACGAGTGTGGCCAACATCGTATCATCGTGAGGTCATACTTGAACCCCTATCTAAACCGGCATGGTGGGTCGAAACTTAACTAAGAGAAATGGTGCCAACATCGTATCATCGTGAGGCATTGTTCTCTAGAGGCCAAATAGATGGGTAATCACAAGAGGTTGTTGTGAATGGGTAAGTGTACCCTCTCATTATTATTTTTGCTAGCCGACATCGTATCATCGTGAGGTGGGCTTGGTAATAGTGAGCCTCCCGTAACCCGCTAGGGGCTTTCTTTGAAATCTCCCAAATTCCATCTTGAGGGATATGGAATTTGCCAAAAATGGTGGGTGGTGTCATTTGGTTTAAAGACCCGAATCGTTTGACTTAATCGACAATCAAACTAATTTATTTTATTGTTTATGTATTTAGATATGGTTGGAAGCACACTCTCGAAAATACTCGACAAACATTGCCTAGAGGGGCACAATTTCCCATCATGGTATCGTAATGTCAAGATTCTCCTAACATTGGAGAAGATTGTTTACGTGCTAGACAAGGCTCCACCTCACATACCTCTCGGCCGTGAGGCCACTGAGGATGAACGTGCTAAGTATGACAAGCACGTTGAGGATGACACACAAGCCAAGTGCTATCTTTTGGCTTCCATGAATGAGGAGCTACAGAGACAGCACGAGGTTATAGACAGTGCAGCTTCCATCATACTCCATCTTACGGAGTTATATGGTGAAGGGACGCGCAACGGTCGCTTTAGCACTGTTAGTGAACTTGTGAAGACCAAGATGGTCAAGGGGGCTCCAGTGCATCAACATGTACTGAAGATGATAGGACTCATTGAACAATTGGAGAACCTAGGTACTCCACTTGACGGGGAATTGGCCCAGGACTTCATTTTGGCTTTTCTTTCTGATTCATTCTCGCAGTTCGTTATGAACTACAATATGAATAAGATGGATAGTACTCTCTCTGAGTTACTAAACATGTTAGTAACTACCGAGAAGACTATGAAGAAAGAGAACGTTGTAGGGACTTTTGCAGTAGCCTACAACAAGCCATCCTCTTCCAAGGCTAAGCCGCAAGGCAAAGGCAAAGGGAAGGAGAAGAAGTCTCCCACTCCTAAGCCGCAAGGAGAAGTGAGGAAAAAGAAGGCAAAGGAGCCCAAGGGGACTTGCCACCACTGTGGAAAGGAGGGGCATTGGAAGAGGAATTGCAGGTCATACCTTGCAACTCTTAAGGACAAGCCACAAGGTATGGTTTATGTTCTTATCTTCAATTCTAATTGTTAGATCTTCTAAAAATATATATTTGATAGAAAGGGCTAATCACTTGTATAATTGTATATAGGTGGAGGAGCCAAGTAGAAGAGGAACAAGCAAAGAAAAGTGTGGAGAAGGGTTCGGCCACCATGTTTTTTGCTTACTACTTAGGAAGTTTGTTAGGCATTTAAAGATAGTCTTTAAACTTTCTTATTTTGTTAAGAACTTATTAAGTGGCTTCATATGATGGAAGACCACTATTAGTGTCTAAATGTATGAAGGTATTTAATTAGTCTCTAAATGTATAGAGCTAATTCTTTTTGTATTAAACATTATGAATGTTTGAATTATCATATTAATGTAATGTGATGAATGCCTTCTAATATATTATTTCCTTAAAGTAGTGTTATGAATTGAATATTGTCTTGTTGTATCCTAGTAGAGATATAAGAATTATATCAGTTATTGTAATGTGATAACCAAACTTTAGACTTATCAATTATGGATAGATCTCACGTGTTGGACATAGAAGGATACAATGAATCTTTAGATTTGGTTCCAATTGTCTACCTATGAGTTCTATATGAATTGACAAAGGTGTAGAAATTCCTTTCTTGAAGAAAAGGAAGATCACATTATAATGATATAAGTAATAAGAAAAACGTTTCTTATATGGTTATCACTTAAACCACAATAATCAAGATCACTCTTGATTCAATTAGTAGTTTTGAACAACTAATTAGGCATTCTTAAAATTGGTTATAAAATGTCAATTGTGTTAGTGATTAAACCAAGAAAGAAGTGTCTAAATCTATAAAATGTTTAAAGACTTTAGTCACTTAATAACGAGACATTAACTTAGTGAAGATTGAAACAAACGAGCTTGAAAGGTTTTAAAGCTACTACACAATGTCCTCTACCCGTATACTCCACGTTTATACATTTTGAATGTATGAAGTGATTTCTCATTGAAATCATGAGAAATAGTGGGAGGTGTGAAAAAGGATATAAACTTGAATATGATTGGTTTATAGTTGTCTAAAGAATAATAGTACTTGACTATTATTAAGAGTTTGTAATTTTAATTGTTAAAGGACTCAAGCTCTTCAAAAGTTAAAATTCTATGTTGTGTAACATTCTAAAGAATAGTCTTTGAATGTTGGTTTCGTCAACCTAACATAAAATGGTTATATGTTGGGAGTTGTCCATCATTCTCTTTTATGAGAACAAGCTAATAACAAAGTGTATGGACAAATTTGATGAAACAAAAGGGAATAGTTTTAAAATGAGTCAACATATGGTTTAACAACAAGACAATCCAAATTCAACATCTCATGTAACTATAACGCTCTATGTAGTTTTGATAAAGAATTATATCAACCACCTAGAAGGAATGGGTTGAGTTTCTATATCCTTAGTAGGAGCCATGCTTCCACTAAAGACTTGGATAATTCTTATATGACTACATTAAAGGTCTTAGTATGACTAAAACTTGGAGTATGGTGTATGACACCATATGATTTAAATGAATAGACTTGATAAAGCAAGTCACACATTTCAAATGGAATTACTTGAGAAGGAATTCTTTTGTGTATGTTCGTTTAAATAACTTGTGTTAGCTAGCGTTGTTGATAGTTTCAAAATTGTTAAGACATCATCAATAAGCTAATGGATCTCAATGATTGTCAATAGATCCAAGACAAGTTAGTGGGAGCAATATGCATTCAAATCAAGAAAATATAAGTGTTAAATTTTTTGAATGAATGCTAAGTTACAACAAGGCCAGTGGGAGTGATGTCATAATTTGAGCAACAAGATATGAATAAAGTCTATTTGATAGACTTGATAAAACATAGATGTTACTCGAAAAAATGACAAAACGTGACACGGTCAATTTTAAGGTATAGACTTGAAATTGGACTTATTGATATAGCAAGGCTATCTCAAGGATGTTATTTGGGGAAATTAAATCTCAAATGTTGAAGATTTGAGAAGGTGTTTTCCTATATGATAGAAAATCACTTTCATAACCCTTATAATGAATGTGTCATAAAATCACAAAAGGGACACATGTATGGACTTGTGAGATGATATCCAAAGGTGAAAAGCCACAGGGGTTGTCACTTTAAGATATTACTATAGCCCAGGATCAGAACCATAGCAACTGATAGAGTATTATTGCTTTTAAGAAAGGAACATCAGAGTGGGACTCTGGAAGCGTGCATTCACTTAGGTTATTAACCAAAGTGAAAAATAACCCATTTTAACAAATGGAACTTCATAATGGATGAAGTACTAATCATATGAATGTATTGTTAGTATTGTACTACAATGGTCTCAAGGTTGGAGCAAAGTATGTATAAAGTATACAAACGAAATATATGGCGATATATTGTTATAGAAACTGCTTCAAAAGGTGTTTTGAATAGAAGGGGTTCTTATAGAACCAATGATTGAATCCAAACCATAAGGTTGTTAGTTGGACACTACGACGTAATGGGGCGATAGCTCAAGCCATGGAATCAAGGTCTCATCAAAGTATTTGAACACAAGAAAGAGACATCATCAAATGTTTTAGAAACATTTGATAAGTAAATCCCTTTTATAAATTAAAAGGATTAATACATAACCAATTTAACCTACGAGCATAAGCTCACTCAACTAGTATCTATGAGATACACTAGTGATTGACTTTAGTGCAAGTGGGAGATTGTTGGAAATATGCCTTGAAAGTCAATCTTTGGAAGAAACCTTTCAGGACAATGAATGGATGTATAGATGATTCTTGTACATCAAATGGCAAAGATACTAATTAGGACTATCTCAACACACGATATATGTCC
This sequence comes from Malus domestica, assembly GCF_042453785.1. Lineage (NCBI taxonomy): Eukaryota > Viridiplantae > Streptophyta > Magnoliopsida > Rosales > Rosaceae > Malus > Malus domestica. Next base: position 22,708,691 of record NC_091669.1, read on the forward strand.
TAAATTGTGAATCCATGGACAATGGATTGATGGAAGAAGTAATCTAATGATGTTAGACTACAGAGACCTTCTTCACATAACCATCATGTCCAAAAGGTTCCTGGTCATAGGATTGTCGGAGGGATACTGACAATGCATAGACCGGTACATACTATGTCCGCTTCAATTGGAAGGATGGAAAGTCTCGTCCCATTCGTGTAGTGACACTAAGACAAGTATGTAGGTGCTCATTAAGGGAATGAGTTCACTGAACATAATCGAACGAGAGTACTTGCATGGAGGTCTACTCACATGTCAAGCAAGTAACTCTAATGGTTGGAATAATGTAAGTAGTCATTTGACCTGAGGCATCATAGTTGTCTTGTGGTTAGGTACTTGATCTTTGATTATGTCAAAGTCACTCCATCCGCGGGTGTCCACGGCATAGTTGGGGTTAAGCCACTTAGTCATGGAGGCAAGTGAATGCGCAACAAGGAATCTCTAATCCTCGTTAAGAGAGGATGAATACTCTAAGATATGATTCGGGAATCTTCGGCCGAAGTATCGAGTGTAAAAAAGGAAAGCGTTCCTATATGACTCAAATGAATCATATAAGAAGGAATAATCACATTAGGGGTTTGACATAATATATCCATACCCTAGTAATGTGATTGAGAGTATTGTTTTAGAGAAGGATCGAATTACATTGTAATTCCAGCTGAATAGGTTCTCCGAACAAATTCTACATTAACTTGGGTAGCCATGATATATGGTTAGATGTCACTCATGACTTGTGAGTTCTTCTAGATGATTAAATGTAGTCGTCAAAGAAGAAGGTGAATTAAAAGTAAGTTTTAATTCACTAAGTGATTGGATTAAAAATAATCAATTGGATTGGTGCCAATCACCTCATTGCCTTGCTAATTAGAACCTAAAATGATTGTTCACCAATACAGTCTTGTAGTGAGTAACTAATGGATGATGGAAATAATTAATTGGATTAATTAAGTGTTGTGATTAATTAGAATGTCTAAAGAAATCATAAAAGCGATAAAAGATCATTTTGGGATTAAAGAAAAGTTCGGGTCTAATTGGACCCATTGGGCCTAAACCCATTGGGCTTATATTCAAGCATAGGATGACTTGAAATAATAGAAGCCCAAAGCCCAAACAACACTAAAGGGGCCGGCCAAAGGAGGGAGAGAGAGAGTCAAATGTTGACTTGTTTCTTTTTGGTTATAAAAGGAACTTTATAGCACAAAGTTTCATTAGGGTTTTTGAAGTGTTAAAACAACAAAAGAGAAAAGAAAAAAATATCTCTCTCAACACTCAAAGGGCCGGCCACCAAAGGGGGGTTTAGCTAATCATTTTCTCACCCTTTTGGTTATTCCTTCATCCTTCTCACTACTCTAGTGGGTGAGGATCTTTAGAGGTCTTCAACTTTGGAGACTTAAGGAGAACCAAGGAGCACTCATTCTAACAAAGTGGAGGAGGCAAGGAGGGAGGCTAGGCTCAAGGAGTTCCAACAACAAAGGGCTTGGAGGTGGTCCATCCTTGGTCTAAAGTCTAGATCAAGAGGTATAAAACTACTCCTACACTTTGTTCTTCAATAAATTGTTTTTGATGCATCATACATAAACCTATGCATCTTGAAGGGGATTTGCATGACTATAGCTTTGATATTATTTGATAACATGCTTCCGTTGCTTTCGTATATAAATTTTGAATTGTATATGCATGCTAATCACCAGAAATCCCACATGAAATCTCACAATTTCCCTTCAGAAAGGACCACAATACAAAGTGTCCCTACATTTGGTGCGTCTTATAGGCAAGGATATCAAGCCAATCAATGTCCACAAAGAGATTGGAGTGATCATTCAACTTCTATGTAGTGGGAATCTCAACGAGCTCAACACGAAGGATATTGGCAGCCATAAGAGGAGTTCTATTCAAGACCTATGCAATATGCTCAATCAAACTCTGGTTCGTCAATAGATTATAATCAAATTCTTAATGAATTAAATTCTTTGGTGCAGGGCTCACGAAATCAAGCCAAGGAGGCTCAACAAGATGCATATTGGTAGCCATATGAGGAGTTCTACACCACGCCTATACAGCCACCACAACCTCCCCCACAATTTTCCCAAACAAATTCAGGTACGTCAATGGATAATGACCAAATTGTTCAATTACTCACCTCTTTGACACAGGAAGCAGAAAATCAAACCAAGAGGATGAAAAATCAAGCCAACAAGATGGATGAATTAGAGAAACAAGTTGGGCAGATTGTGTTGATCATGGCACAAATTCAAGAACAAAGTGAATTCTCTAATGCAAACATTGTAAATTCAAAGGAAGATTTTGCAATTGTTGAGGCTATCACTTTGGGAAGTGAAATGGAGGATGAAGTTGTCCCTGAACCATCCAAACATATCCCGAAAGTGGATGAATTGCTGCTGGAAGAAGAAGAGGAGGATGACGATATGGGCAGTTTAGAAGAACTCTTGCCGCAAGCCCCTCAAGTCCCTATGCCGTCCAACTTAGGTGAGGTGGTTCCTAATTCAATTCATTCTAACATTATTCCATCAAATGTCCCTTTCCTCGCAGATTTTTGATTCCCAAGAAAGAAGAGAGTGAAAAAGACATTGTGGAAGCCTTTCCCAAGGTGCAAAGTGATATCCAAATTCTTGGTACAGCAAACCAAGTTTCAGATTGTGTTGAATTGTTTGAAGAACTTTGTACATCAAAAAGAAAGATTCAAGAAAAAGAAGTGGCTGGAGAATGTCAAGAATTCATCAAAGATGACGTATTTGAAACAACAAAGCCCAAAGAAGTTGAGTTTGATGACATGGGACAAATCACAACCATCGTAGTAAATCTGGTCAAATTCAAAGTCCCTGAAACGTTCAAAGAAGTGGTGTTCATCCTTGAGTTCTTATCGGAGCAAAAAGGTAAGACATTTTCTCCAATTTCAAATACGTTTTTTTACTAACATGTTGATTTTGATGATTCAGGCACCCACGTTAGAATTTAAACCATTGCCGGATCATTTAAAATATCACCGTCCATTCAAAGATCAATTCCATGCCATGGCCACCAATCAAGTTTAATTGGAGCTCTTCGTCCAGCTGCAAGACGTTAAAGCAAGCGCTTCTTGGGAGGCAACCCATGCATTCAACTTAGGAACGATGGAACTTTCACTCCACACTCAGATTTGCATTCCTAAACCCTTATCTTTGCTGCCTTTATTTTATCAAACTTAGTTGTTTGTTTGTTTGTTTGCTTTTTGTGAGTTTATGCTTAAAACATTGAGGACAATGTTTGATTTAAGTGTGGGGGGGGATAACAAAGTATTTTTGATGCAAATTCGTGGGTTTTATTACCTATCCCCTCTAAAGTTGTTTCTCACTGTTTTTAAGTGTTTTTAGTGCATTTTGAGCTGTTTTGGTGTGTGTTGAAGTAAAAATCCGAAAATTTGATAAAGATTTGAAAAATTGTTTTGAAAAAGCCAAGCCAAAAAGAGTTGTTTTTGTGTGTTTGTTTGTGTCTTAGGGTACCTTCCAACACAATGATGAGGATTTGGTTTTTAAGTGCATGACTATTAAAGAAAGTTATAAACATGGATGGAAGTTTGATATGCTCTTTGGTTTATGCTTGGTTGTAGTTATAGTTTACGAATTCACATGTAATCACAAAAGGAAAAAAATCAGTTTTTGTAACATGCTTGAAGGAAGGAACTCAAACTAACGCTACATCCTTGTGAGACTTGAGCCTAAACGTTATTTGGAGAGTTATTAATCTGTGCATTCTTGTTTTCTAAAGTCGTTGCATGATCTCATCATTCTTTGCTTGGTTGCTACTTAGAATGCGTTTCATCATTATAGATCCAAATACTAGAACTCATGCCCGTTCCATTCAAAGCATGATATTGAGTGCATAACACATATTCAAGATGAAGTTGTTTAGTTACCACCAAAGCCAAAAAGCCTATCCCTTTTGTCATATGTTTTGTAGGTTTAACCCCCTTCGAGCCTTCATTAGCCTATTTTCTTTGTTAACCACATTATCCCTACCTAGCCTAGATTAGGACTGTCCACACCCTTGTTCTTAAAGAATAGTGAAGCATGACTTAGAGGGAATTCCTTTTGATTTTTGCAGAAAAACAAGTGTGGGGGAAGGGTTTTCAAAGTGTGTTTTGTGTGCCAAAAGAAAGAAAAGGGCATAAAAAAAATTCGTGGAAAAAGAAAAAGAAGAAGAAAAGTGTGTGAAAAGTATCAAAAAGAGTTGAAAAATAAGTGAGAATGAACTCACATGTGTTGGTTGTTGAAGAAAGGGTCCAAAAGTTTGAATTTGACCCTAAGTGTTGCATGAATCTTCCATTGTGTTTAAAAGTTTATTTTTGCATTCAAAAGTGAATTCTAAGTGTCAATTTCATTACTTTGCTTACTATTTCTTTAAGAACCTTTGTTTATCCCTACCTTCCTTTGTTAGCCAATACCCTTAGCCCCGTTACAACCCTTAGACTTCAATCATAAGTGTTGTGTATTTCAATATGTGGAGTTTGGAATTGGTATGAGCATATGATATCACTGGTTCTCGCTTCTAAGTAATAGCATTTCGTTCATGAGATCATATATATACATGCATTAATAATTCCAGAAAAGTGCTTTCTTTGCTATAACATATGTGAGTACTAGTTTTCATGTTTACGTCAATCTTCTCACATATACCAATGTAGGGTGTGTAGTCAGAAAATTTGAGTGAAAATTGAGTGCATATCTAGTAAGGAATTGAGGGAATTCTCTAAGGCATGTTACAACATTCAAAAATGTTGTTTTAATGGATTATATGCGAACTAGTGATGCGAAAATTAACTTAACACACAAATTAACCCTCTTGTTGACAATTGTAGTATGGATAAGTAGGGATCGTTCTTAAACTGGGGATTAGGAGGGATTGCTAAACACTCTAAACTGACTCAAATACGTAAAACAAAGTTTAAAACACTAAACTAGACTCAAAGAATGCAAAACTAAACTCTAAAACACTAAAACAAACCAAAACACTCAAAACTACCTTAAAAACACTTTCTGGGCAGTTTTGAACCCTAACACAAACTTGGACGAATTTGGGTTATAACTCAAACCAAAACACTTAAAAACACAAACTAAATTGATTTCTAACTAGTCTAACACTTTAAAATAATGGGGGATTTGGTTTTGACGAATTTGAAAACAAAGAAAACAGATTGTAACTAAAACAGAGTTTTAAAACGAATTTGGATGAAACTATGGATAAAAGGATAGTTAGGAGGTTCTTCTCCACACATGACACACTTGCATACAAAACGATTTCCAGTTGTTTTTCAATAAGCTATGAATTCTCAACGCCCCATATTAACCGTGAATTGCACTAATTAACCCTCAGATTTTCCAAAAGTTATTGAATTGGATGATTGCATACGACAACCCAAAGCATTCCCCACAAGTTCCCTGCATGAATTGCATAATAGAGATACAAGTAAGAATCATTAAGTTCTATGAAAATCATAAGCATTGACGAAGCATTCGTTACTATGAATTGCATGAAACTTATGCCAAGAATTTACTTAAAGCGATTGTGACTAGCAACCTTCACTACTTGTGAATATAAGTTCGTAACAATTAGGTGAAACTCCCTTATATTATAGCATCAAATTCATGCATGAAAATTAAGCATGCACTCTCAACCAACATACACAAATCAATTTTTATACGAACGGATAAGTAAATTGAATTCACAACTTATAAAACACAACTGGATGTAATCAAATCATATTGCAAGCATGAACATGGTTTCGAATCATCCCCTAACTAAAAGGGTTTAGTTCCTCATACTCACAAAACAAAGATTATTGAATTGAAACATTGAAAACAAAAGAAAGATTACACCTAGAAACGCTCCAACAATCCAACGTCTTGAATGGCAAGCACGTCTAAGGGTCTCCTTCTTTCTTCTTTGCTGCGACACAAGGGTGTTTGGTGATGATTTGTGGTGAATTGTGGTGGTGGATGGATGTAGGTAGGTTATGGTGATGGATGGAATGTGGAATGGCTGATAAGAAGAAGAGAGAGTTACGGCATAAAGGGGTTTATTTATAGGGATGGAAAAGTCCTAACCCTAATTAATTTAAGGAAACATAATTTCAGCCCAAATCCATAAGAAAAAGGCTAAGGAAAATCAGAAATCAAGAGGGGAAAAGGAATGTGGGGTGCGGCAAAGCAAGGGAGAAAGGGAAAGAGGATATGTGGCAGATTTTGGAAGAGAAAGGGAAAGGGAATTGCGGCAAGGAAGGATCCTTGCAAATTTGGTGTGGCATGGACTTTAGGGAAGGTTTAGGGCTTCTAGATTATGTAATTAAATGTCCTAACATATTTTTGGAATCCTTTTGTGGCTGGAACATAGGTGAGGAAGGATTAGGAAACTTCCAAACCAAGAATAGAAACTTTCAAGAACGGAAACCTCCAAGAATAGAAACTTTGGTTTCCAATTCTGAACTCTTTGTTCTTCATTTTCCTTTCTTCATTTCATTATTCATTCCTAGCCTCCTTTGATCTTCAATTTTGTCCATCCACCTTGCTCCAAGCATAAGCTATCCATTCCAAGCCCAAAACTGCTCCAAAATGCACATGTTTGCATACTTTGTCCTTAAAACCTGAAATTGCACGAAAATAGCTTAAAATACTAAAATTACTAAGTACTAGCAATGTAAATGCAAGGAAACAAGCTAATTAAGTTGCATAAATATGCTCCTATCAAATTCCCCCACACTTAGCTTTTGCTAGTCCTCGAGCAAAACAAAACAAAACAAACCACAATCTAGACCTTCCAACAATTGTCTTAGGGATTTCCAATGAACATGACATGCCAAAGATCATCATCCCCACAGATTTGAGTCATCTTTACACTTGAGCACATACTTAATCATAGTCACCACTTACTAGTTCACATTTAATCAATTAAAACAACATTTTGAATGTAGTAACATGCCTTAGAGAATTCGCTCACATTTAATCAATTTTCACTCAGATTTTCTAACTACACACCCTATACTAGTTATATGTGAGAAGATTGATGTAGATATGGTGTGAATATTATGTTGACACACAAATTAAACCCTATTGATGACAATTGTAGTAATGATGCAAGTAGGGATCGTTCTAGACCGGGGATTAACTAGGGATGCTAATTGACACAAATAAGACTCAAAAACACTAAACTAGACTCTATAGACTCAAAACTAACTTAAAACACTAAAAACAGCAAGAAACAATAAAAAAAGACTCAATTCTAGACCTAGCAAGTGATTTGGACGAAAATAGAACTTCAAAGACTCAAAAGACTTAAAGAACACACGTTTTGACTCTAAAAACAAGATTTAAAAGTAAGGGGTTTGGTTTTGACGAAAATTGAAATTTAAAACATAAACTTTGAAAACAAACTTTAACAAAAACGATTTTGATGAAATAGAATGGTGAAAGGCTAGTTAGAGGGTTCCTTCTCCACACATGAAACATATGCATACGACTCGATTTCCAATTACTCTTTCAACAAACCATGAATGACAATGCCCCAAATTAACTAGATTGCACCAATTAATTCTCAGATTTCCCTAGATTCATTGAATTGAATGGAATACGCATTACAACCAAATTATTCTTATCAAGGACCCTAACTATGGAATACGCATGATAGAGACACATATCAAAGATCATTAAGTTCAATGGAAATCATAAACATTGACGAGGCATTCATAACTATGGAATACGCATGTTACTCTTGCCAAGGATTTACTTAACACAATCGTGACTAGCGACTTTTACTACTTATGAATATAAGTTAATAACGATTAGGTGAAATTCCCTTATACTCTAGCATCAAATTCATGCAAGCGAATTAAGTATGCATCCTTAATTAACATACATAAACATGTTATCAATCAAATAGATAAGTAAACCACATTCACGATTCATGAAATCATAACTGGAGGTAATCAAGTCATATAAAACATATGATCATGGCTTTGAATTCCCCTCTAACTATAAAGAAATTAGTTCCTCATGTTCGCAAATAAACAAAGATAAATAAATTTAAACATTAACATAAAGATAGAAAACACCTAGAATCGCTCCAACAATCCAAGCTCCTTGAATGGCATGCACGGCTCCAGATTCCTTCCTTCTTCTCCTTGCAAACTCACGGCACAATGAGGGGTTTTGGGTGAATGATGTAGTGAAAATATGGTAGAGGGTGGTGAGTGATATGTGCGGCAAGGGCTTGTATTTATAGGTTGAAAATCCCCACTCCAAGGTAGCCAAGGACAAGGTTTTAAAGGCCTAATCTGCATAGGATAATAACATACAATCCTATAAGGAAAACAAGTCAAAAACCCAAAAGGAATGGGAGATAATGTGCGGCACAAAGAGTGTGAAAAGATAAGGCTTCTAGAAACCAAAATCCCAAGGGAAATAGGTATAGGGTGCGGCACAAAGCTAGGGTTCTAGAAAGAAATACAAGGCAGATTTTTAGGCTTCTAGAAAGGTTTCCTAGGCGCCATCTTTGTAGGATAAGATTAGGTCTTCTAGAAATCTGATTTTAAGCATCCTAATCTAGTTAGAAACCCTCCTAAGTGGCTGAAATGTGGATAATTTAGGATTAGGATAAGATAGGATAGGATAAGGTTTGTTTGGATAAGATAAGCTAAGATAAGGTTATGGATAATGTTTTGGATAAGATCCTTCTCTTGAGCTGATTCTTTGACTTTAACTCTTCTTCTTCATGTAGGAATACTTGCTTGAGTAGGAAACATCATTCTTCTAGGAATCCATCATCAATTAGGACTCCTACATTGATTAGGAATCCTTCTTCATTTAGGAATCCTTCACTTTAAGCCCTTTCCTACTTCAACTAGGAAACTTTGTATCTTCAATTCTTCAACTTTGAAACACATTCCTAGCTTCAACAATCCTTCAAATTCGTCCATCCTTTGTGCTTCATGTGCATGAACTTCATTCTAGCCCAATTTTGCTCCAAAATGCTCCAAATTGCATCCTCTTGCTCACTTTGTCCTTAAAACCTGAAAACACATGAAAAAAAGCTTAAAAGACTAACTTAACTAAGAAAACACAACATAAATGCATAAGAACTAACTAACTAAGGCGCATAAATATGCTCCTATCAAGATATGAAAACGAACGCTCACATATATGTATCACAAAAAAAGCAATTTCTGGAGTTAATAAGCATGTTTAGATATGATCTCATGAATGGAATGCTACTACTTAGATACGAGAACCAGTGACACCATATGCTCATACCAGATTCAAACTCCACAAATTGAAACACATAACACTCAAGATTGAAGTCAAGGGTTGTAACGGGGGCTTGGGGTATTGGTTAACAAAGGAAGGATAGGGATAACAAACATTCTTAAAGCAATAGCAAGCAAAGTAATGAAATCTAGACTTACAATTCACTTTAGAATGCAGAAATCACTTTTAGACATAAAGGGAAGATTTAAACAACTCTTAGGGTCAAATTCAACTTTTTGGACCCTTCCTTCAACAAACAATACTTTAGAACTCTTTTTCACATCTTTTCATCTCTTTTTTTTCATACTTTTCACACTTTTCTTTTTTCTTTCTTTCTTTTCACGAATTTTTCTTTTTTTTTCATACGTTGGATTGTTGGAGCATTTCTAGGTGTTTTCAATGTCTAAATTTATGTATCTTTGTTTTGCGTTTATGAGGAACTAAGCCCTTCTTAGTTAGGGGGTGATTCGAAACCATGTTCATGCTTGCAATATGATTTGATTACATCCAGTTGTGTTTTGTAAGTTGTGAATTCAATTTACTTATTCGTTTGTATAAAAACTGATTTGTGTATGTAGGTTGAGAGTGCACGCTTTATTTTCATGCATGAATTTGACGCTAGAATATAAGGGAGTTTCACCTAATCGTTATGAACTTATATTCACAAGTAGTGAAGGTTGCTAGTCACAATCGCTTTAATTAAATTCTTGGCATAAGTTTCATGCAATTCATAGTAACGAGTGCCTCGTCAATGCTTATGATTTTCATAGAACTTAATGATTCTTACTTGTATCTCTATTATGCAATTCATGTAGGGAACTTGTGGGGAATGCTTTGGGTTGTCGTATGCAATCATCCAATTCAATAACTTTTGGAAAATCTGAGGGTTAATTAGTGCAATTCACGGTTAATCTGGGGCGTTGAGAATTCATAGCTTATTGAAAAGCAACTGGAAATCGTTTTGTATGCAAGTGTGTCATGTGTGGAGAAGAACCTCCTAACTATCCTTTTATCCATAGTTTCATCCAAATTCGTTTTAAAACTCTGTTTTAGTTACAATCTGTTTTGTTTGTTTTCAAATTCGTGAAAACCAAATCCCCCATTATTTTAAAGTGTTAGATTAGTTAGAAATCAATTTATTTTGTGTTTTTAAGTGTTTTGATTCAAGTTATAACCCAATTTCGTCCAAGTTTGTGTTAGAGTTCAAAACTGCCCAGAAAGTGTTTTTAAGGCAGTTTTGAGTGTCTTTGTGCTGTTTTGAGTCTTCTGGTTCGTTTTAGTGTTTTAGAGTTTAGATTTGCATTCTTTGAGTCTAGTTTAGTGTTTTAAATTTTGTTTTGCATATTTGAGTCAGTTTAGAGTGTTTAGCAATCCCTCCTAATCCCCGGTTTAAGAACGATCCCTACTTATCCATACTACAATTGTCAACAAAAGGGTTAATTTGTGTGTTTAGTTATTTTACGCATCACTCTACCTCGTGCCTGCCTGCAGTGCAGAAGAAACATGCAGAGAAGAATGCAGACTGCACAATCAAATCAACCCAGCAGAAGGAGTCTGATTTGAAACCAAGGAACTCTCGCTCAGAATTCCGAACCAGTTCGAGATCAAAGCTATGGAGAGACAACAAGATCATCTATCTCCAACACCAGATTTGCGTTCTTAAACTCTACTCTATCTGGTTTTTACTTTGCCATGCTTGTCATGTTTATTCGTTGTTTGTTTGATTGTTTGCTTGTGTTTGTGTGAGTTTATGCTTGAAACATTGAGGACAATGTTCGATTTAAGTGTAGGGGGGAAACCAAGTTGCTTTGCATGATATTCGTGGGAGTTTATCACCCATTACTTCTAGTGTTGTTCCTTGCTGTTTTTAAGTGTTTTTATGATGTTTTGGAGTGTTAGTGTGTTTTGACATAAAAATTCGAAAATCTCATAAAAATTTGAAAAATTGTTTTGAAAAATCCAAAAAGAGTTGTTTTTGTGTGTTTGTTTGTGTCTTAGGGTACCTTTTAACACAATGAGGAGGATTTGGTTTTTTAATTACATGACTGTTAAAGAGAGTTATAAACATGGATGAAAATTTGATTTACTCTTTGGTGTATGCTTGGTTGTGGTTATAATTTATGAATTCACATGCAATCATAAAGGAAAAATCAGTTTTTGTAACATGCTTGAAAGAAGGAACTCAAATGAACTCTACAACCTTGTGAGACTTGAGCCTAAACATTTATTTGGAGAGTTAATAATATGTGCATCATTGTTTTCTAAAGTCGTTGCATGATCTCATTATTCTTTGCTTGGTTGCTACTTAGAAGGCGTTTCATCATTTAGTTCAAATGCTATTGATTTGCATAACACATATTCAAGATGAAGTTGTGCAGTGACCACCAAAGCCAAATTGCCGTGCCCCTATTTCATTATGTGTTTAAGTTTAACCCCGTTGAGCCTTGTTAAGCCTATGTTCTTTGTTAACCCACACTATCCTTACCTAGCCTAGTGTTAGGACCATCCATACCCTTGTTCTTGAAGCATAGTAAAGCATGACTTAAAATGAACTCCTTTTTTATCAATGTATTGCAGAAAACAAGTGTGGGGGAAGTGATTCTTGTGTGTGTGTGTGTGCCAAAAGTCCTTAATAAGGCATGGGTAGAAAAAAAAAAGAATTGAAAAAAAAAAGTATGAAAAAGAGCTCTAAAGTGTTGTTTGTTAAAGAAAGGGTTCAAAACATTGAATTCGGCCCTAAGTGTTGCATAAATCTTCCCTTTGTAATTAAAAGTTGATTCTGCATTCTAAAGTGATTTCCAAGTGTCTATTTCATTGCTTTGCTTGCTATCGCTTTAAGAACGTTTGTTATCCCTATCCTTTCTTTGTTAGCCATTACCCCCAAGCCCTGTTACAACCCTTGACTTCAATCTTGAGTGTTGTGTGTTTCAATTTGTGGAGTTCGAAATTGGTATGAGCATATGGTGTCACTAGTTCTCGCATCTAAGTAATAGCATTCCATTCATGAGATCATATCTAAACATGCTTAATAACTCCAGAAAATTGCTTTCTTTGTTATAATATATGTGAGACCTAATCTTTTGTGTTTACATCAATCTTCTCACATATACTAGTGTAGGGTGTGTAGTCAGAAAATGTGTGTGAAAATAGAGAGTATCTTGTAAGGAATTGAGAACTAGTAAGTGGTGACTGTGATTACGTATGTGCTCATGTGTAAGGATGCCCAAAATCTGTGGGAATGATGATTTTTAACATGTCATGTTTCATTAAAAATCCCTGAGGCAATTGTTGGAAGGTCTAGGTTGTGTTTTGTTTTGTTTTGTTTCTTTTGTTTTGCTCGAGGACTAGCAAAAGCTAAGTGTGGGGGAATTTGATAGGAGCATATTTATGCGACTTAGTTAGCTTGTTTCTTGGCATTTATGTTGTTAGTTCGTAGTTAATTTAGTATTTTAAGCTATTTTTGTGGGTTTGTAGGTCCAAAGGGTTAATGTGGCAAAGAAATGCATTTTGGAGCATTTTTGGGAATGGAATGGATAACATATGCTTGGAGCAAAAGGAATGGATTAAATTTGAAGTTTGTGCATCATCCTCTCCCTATAAATAACCATTTTAGCACACTCATTTCACCCAACACATCCACTCATTACAACCACCCAACACATTCACCTACCACTACATCCACTCATTTCACCCAACACATCCATTCACCTACCACTACATCCACTCATTTCACCTAACACATCCACTCATTACAACCACCCAACACATTCACCTACCACTACATCCACTCATTTCAACCACCCAACACATTCACCTACCACTACATCCACTCATTACCACCACCCACTACATCCTCTCCCTAGCCTATAAATATATCCATCCAAAGACACATTCGGGGGGACAGTTGAGGGAGAAGGGAGGAAGACACATTCTGCCGCAAGGCAGAGTCTTTTCTTCTTAACCATTCTACACATTCCCACAACAAAAACACAATTCCATGCACCTTCATTTCCCTTTCCTTGCCGTGACCTCCATCCAACCTAAACACATTCAACCATTCCTCCATACAAACAAACCTTCAAACACTTACCAACACCTTGTGCCGTAGCAAAGGAAGGGAAGGAAAGTGCTTGGACGTGCTTGCTGTCCAACTTGGATCGTTGGAGCGTTTAGGTGATTTCTTTATTTTGTTTCTAATGTTTAAATTCATTTCCTTTCATTTTGTTGTAAATATGAGTGGCTAAACCCTTCTTGGCTAGGGGTGATTTCAAAGCCATGATTATGTGTGCAATATAATTTGATAAATTCTAGTTATGAACTCTTGAATCATGAATGCAATTGGCTAAACTATTTGATGGATAACTTATTTGTATTTGTTAATTAAGGGTCGACACTTAATTGGCATGCATAAATCCGTTGCTAGAATATAAGGAAGTTTCACATAATCGTTACAAACTTATATTCACATGTAGTGAAGGTCGCTTATAAACGATCGCGTTAAGTTCAATTCCTAGCATAAGTGACATGATGTCATAGTTGCAAGTGCTTTGTCAATGCTTATGATTTTCATTAAACGTAATGATCTTTTATTGTATCTCTATTATGATGTCATTTAGGGAACTTTAGAAGAATGTTTTGGGTTGTCGAATGATGTCATCCAATCCCATAAAACAAGGAAAATCTGAGAGTTAACTAGTGATGTCACGGTTAATTTGGAGCATTGTCGTTCATAATTCAATGAAGTAGTAACTGGAAATCGAGTTGTTTGATAGGAGCATATTTATACGACTTAATTGGCTTGTTCTCGTGCATTTACGTTGTGTTTCTTTAGTTATTTTAGTGTTTAAAGTCACTTTTGTGTGTTTTCAGGTTTTAAGGTCAATGGATGCAAGAAGATGCATTTTGGAGCCTTTTGAAGCAAAATTGAGCTTGGAATGGTGATCACATGCTTGAAGCAAAAGGAATGGATGAATTGAAGATTTGAAGGAAGTAGGTTTCCTAATCAACGAAGGATTCCTAATTGAAGATGGATTCCTAATCACAAGAGGATTCCTAGAAGAACAAGGATTCCTACTCCAACAAGGATTCCTACTTGAAGTAGGAAAGTTAAGCCAAGGTTTCCTACTTTGGTTTGATTTTTCCTAAATGTCCCTAAAGTTCCAGCAATTATGAAGACTTCCTAAGCATTCTAGGACACAAAACAAAAGCCTAGAACCCTTATTGACCCCTTGCCGCACTCCCTTGCCCTTTCGTCTTCCTTGTCGTGCAAGGGAGAGGGCTCTTTCCTGTTTTTATGCATTAAAACACATTCCTATTGTGTTTTAATGCCTTGCCGCACCCTTTAGCCTATTTTCCCTTAGTTTTCTGATTTGTTTCCTTAATTCTAGAGCTTTACACTTAATTTCTGTTTACCTAATTAACCTAGGGTTTTAATTCCTGAAATCCTTTAAATAAACTCCCTTTGTGCAGCCACAAATCATCCCCATTCACTCCCATTCACGCCAGAAATCAACCACCACCTTTGCCGCACCCATCCTTCACCATTCTCCATAGTTTCTGCCCAAAAACACTCCTAGCCGCACCATACATCCATCCTAAACACCATTCCACCCTTCTACACCATCCATAACCCCCAAAACCCAATCCATACACTCACCCACTTGTGTGCCGTAGCAAGAAGGAAGAAGGAAGGATCCTTGGATGTTCAAGCTTCATTGTTGGTGCATTCTAGGTGTAATTCGTTTCATGATTTCATTGTGTAATTTCTTTTCCTTTCGTTTTGCTATGAACATGAGTGGCTAAACCCCTATTGGTTAGGGGTGATTTCAAAGCCATGACTATGTGTGCAATTTGATTTGATAAATTCCAATTATGAATTCTTGAATCGTGAATGCAATTGGCTTAACTGTTTGATTAATAACTTATTTGTGTTTGTTAATTAGGGGTCGACACTTAATTGGCATGCATAAATATGATGCTAGAATATAAGGATGTTTCACATAATCGTTGCAAACTTATATTCATATGTAGTGAAGGTTGCTAGTCACAATCGCGTTAAGTTCAATTCCTAGCATGAGTGACATGATGTCATAGTTGCAAGTGCTTTGTCATTGCTTATGGTTTTCATTGAACGTAATGATCTTAGATCATATCTCTATTATGATGTCATGTAGGGGACTTTTGAAGAATGTTTTGGGTTGTCGAATGATGCCATCCAATCCAATAATACAAGGAAAATCTGAGAGTTAGCTAGTGATGTCACAGTTAATTTGGGGCAATGTCGTTTATAATTCTATGAAGGAATAATTGGAAATCGAATCGTTTGCATATATGTCATGTGTGGAGAAAGAGCCTCTAACTAATCAATCATCCATTTAGACTCCCAAATTGTTTTACAATCTGTTTTAATTACAAAGTTTGTGTTTTGTTTCAATTTCATCAAAATCAATCTCCCCTTTATTTTGAAGTCCTAGATTAGTTAGAAAGTGTTTTGGTTTGTGTTTTTAAGTGTTTTGATTCAAGTTAAAACTCAAATTCGTTCAGATTTGTGTTAGAGTTCAAAACTGCCCAGAAAGTGTTTTTAAGGCAGTTTTGAGTCTTTTAGTTGCTGTTTTGAGTTTTTGGTTTGTTTTAGTGTTTTAAATTGTAGTTTTGCATTCCTTGAGTCTAGTTTAGTGTTTTAAACTTTGTTTTTACGTTTTTAAGTCAGTTTTCAAGTGTTTAACAATCCCTCCTAATCCCCGGTTTAGAACGATCCCTACTTACATACTTTGCTACAATTGATAAAAAGAGGGTTTAATTTGTGTGCTTATATATTTCGCATCATTGTTTGCATACATGTCATGTGTGGAGAAAAAGCCTCTAGCTATCCCATCCATCATCTTATTTCTCAAATTTGTTTTACAATCTGTCTAATTTTTCATACTTGTTTGTTTGTTTCAACTTCATCCAAATAAAAACCCCCTTTTAGTTTTTTGTTTCAAAGTGTTTCAAATCTGTTTTAGTTGTGTTCTTAAGTGTTTTGATTCAAGTAAAAGTCAATTTTCGTCCAAAGTCATTCCTAGTGTCTAGTTTAAGTTTATTTGGTTGTTTTAAACTATTTTGAGTATTTTAAGTTTGCTTTGAGTCTTGTGAGTCTTGTTAAGTGTTTTTAAATTTAGTTTTATGTTTTTGAATCAGTTTAGAGGTTATTAGTAAGCCTTCTTAATCCCCGGTCCATAACGATCCCTACTTATACTTGTACTACAATTGTCAAAAGAGGGTTAAATTTGTGTGTTAAGATAATTTTCGCATCAGATGCTCATGGGATTTCTCTCTATCCAACAGTTGTAAAAGATGATCACAAGCACAATCAAGGCGTAGTATGAAGGAAGCTCACATGACTCCGTGTTGTATTCAAAGCCTTATTCCAAAAAGATTGGCACCTTGAGGATGACAAAGGGTTATCAGCCGCCTAAATTCATGCAATTCGATGGAAAAGGCAATCCCAAACAACATATTGCCCATTTCATCAAAACTTGCAACAATGTTGGGAAGGAGGGAGACTACCTAGTCAAGTAATTCGTGTGCTCGCTAAAAGGTAATGCCTTTGATTGATACACCGACCTTGAGCTCAAGTTCGTCAACAATTGGGATCAGCTTGAAAGAGAATTCCTGAACCGCTTCTATAACACTTGCCGCACCGTAATCATGTTGGAGCTGATGAGTACAAAGCAGTAGAATGACAAACCTGTCATCGACTACATCAATAGATGGCGTTCTTAAGTCTGGATTACAAAGATCGGCTTTCTGAAACCTCCGTCATTGAGATGTGTGTTCAAGGCATGCACTGGGGGTTACATTACATCCTCCAAGGCATAAAACCAAGAACTTTTGAAGAATTAGCAACTCGATCCCATGACATGGAGTTGAGTATTGCTAATTATGGGAAGAAAGAGCCAATCACTGACTTAAAAAAGGATAAGGTGTTCGCTCCAAAGGTAGACAAGACTCAGAAAAAGCCTGCCAAGGAAGCTTTTACCGTCCATATTACCCCCATCAAGACCTCATATGTGCCCATCAAGATCTCCTCTAAGAACAAAGTGAAGAAGGTACAAAAACACCTTGAGGGCGTACCCTTTTCCTGACTCTGAGGTGGCTGCAATGTTAGATGACTTGCTGGAAAAGAAGGTGATCGAGCTACCCGAATGCAAGCACCCCTAAGAGATGAATCGCATTAACGATCCTAGGTACTGCAAATACCATCATATCGTGAGTCATCCTGTTGGCAAGTGCTTCATCCTTAAGGAGCTCATCATGAACCAAGCACAACATGTAAGAATGATAGGAGCATATTTATGCGACTTAATTAGCTTGTTTCCTTGCATTTACGTTGCTAGTACTTAGTAATTTTAGTATTTTAAGCTATTTTCATGCAATTTCAGGTTTTAAGGACAAAGTATGCAAACATGTGCATTTTGGAGCGGTTTTGGGCATGGAATGGATAGCTTATGCTTGGAGCAAGGTTGATGGACAAAATTGAAGATCAAAGGAGGCTAGGAATGAATAATGAAATGAAGAAATGAAAATGAAGAACAAAGAGTTCAGAATTGGAAACCAAAGTTTCTAATCTTGGAGGTTTCCATTCTTGAAAGTTTCTATTCTTGGCTTGGAAGTTTCCTAATCCTTCCTCACCTATGTTCCAGCCACAAAAGGATTCCAAAAATATGTTAGGACATTTAATTACATATTCTAGAAGCCCTAAACCTTCCCTAAGGTCCATGCCACACCAAATCTGCAAGGATCCTTCCTTGCCGCAATTCCCTTTCCCTTTCTCTTCCAAAATCTGCCACATATCCTCTTTCCCTTTCTCCCTTGCTTTGCCGCACCCCACATTCCTTTTCCCCTCTTGATTTCTGATTTTCCTTAGCCTTTTTCTTATGGATTTGGGCTGAAATTATGTTTCCTTAAATTAATTAGGGTTAGGACTTTTCCATCCCTATAAATAAACCCCTTTATGCCGCAACTCTCTCTTCTTCTTATCAGCCATTCCACATTTCATCCTTCACCATAACCTACCTTCATCCATCCACCACCACAATTCACCACAAATCATCACCAAACACCCTTGAACGTGCTTGCCATTCAAGACGTTGGATTGTTGGAGCGTTTCTAGGTGTTTTCATTCTTTGTTTTTAATGTCTAAATTTATGTATCTTTGTTTTGCGTTTATGAGGAACTAAGCCCTTCTTGGCTAGGGGGCTATTCAATACCATGATTATACTTGCATTATGAATTGATTACCTTCAGTTGTTATTTCATAAGTTTTGAATTCAATTTTCTTAACCGTTTGATTGATAACTTATTCTTGTATGTTTATTAAGAGTGCACACTTAGTTTTCATGCAAGGATTTGAAGCTAAAATATAAGGGAGTTTCACCTAATAGTTACAAACTTATATTTGCAAGTAGTGGAGGTCGCTTATAAACGATCGTGTTAAGTGAATTCTTGGCAAAAGTTTCATGCAATAGTTACAATTGCCTTGTCAATGCTTATAGTTTTCATGAAACTTAATGATCTTTGATTGTACCTTTATTGTGCTTTTCACGTAGGGGACTTTTAGAGAATGCTTTGAATTGTTGTATGTGCTTTCCCATCCAATTCATTAACTTAAGGAGAACTTGAAGGTTAAAAAAGTGCTGTCACAGTTAACCTGGAGTATTGAGTTCCATGACTTATTGAGAGAAGCAATTGGAAATCAATTTGAATGCAAGTGTGTCATATGTGGAGAAGAACCCTCTAGTTACCCCATATCTCATCAATTCACCTAAATTTGCTTAAGAATCTGTTTAAATTGTTCTTGTTTTAATTTACTTATTTTCGTCCAAAACCAAACCCCTTTTACTTTGTTAAGTCATATTAGTTAGAACTTGTCTTAGATTGTGTTTTTAAGTGTTTTGAGCCTTTAGAAACCCAAATTTCGTCCAAATTGTGTTTAGAGCTCAAAACTGCCCAGTTTGTGTTTTTAGGCAGTTTTGAGTGTTTTTAGCTTGTTTTGAGTCTTTTAAGTTTGTTTTGAGTCTTGTGAGTCTTGTTAAGTGTTTTTAAGTTTATTTTTGTGTTTCTAAGTCAGTTTAGACTAGATTAGCAATCCCTCCTAATCCCCGGTCCAGAACGATCCCTACTTATCCATACTACAATTGTCAACAAGAGGGTTTAATTTGTGTGTTTAGTTATTTTACGCATCAAAGAACAAGTTTATAAACTATCATCTAGAAAAATAGGTTCATCTAATATAATCACAACTTGTATAGAGCTACAAATGAAGTAAACACAAGAACAAGGAACCTTAAAAACTTACCTGCAGAACTCGGACCTGATGATGAAGCCATTGCAGCTGCTTGTGTTCAAAACCTTCTCATCTTTTGCAAAACTAATGGCTCTTCCAATCAATAGGCCTTGGACTAAATGAACCATACCATTGCAAGAGTAGTGGTTGGAACTATATATAGTATTCCTTCGACTATTTGATGCAAAATATATAAGCACACAAATTAAACCCTCTTTTTATCAATTGTAGCAAAGTATGTAAGTAGGGATCGTTCTAAGCCAGAGATTAGGAGGTATTGCTAAAACACTTAAAACTGACTCAAAAACATAAAACAAAGTTTAAAACACTAAACTAGACTCAAAGAATGCAAAACTAAACTAGAAAACACTAAAACAACTCAAAAGACTCAAAACAGCCCAAAAACACTCAAATCTGCCTAAAAACACAAACTGGGCAGATTTGAACTCTAACACTCCTTTGGACGAATTTTTGGGTTTTCTTGACTCAAAACACTTAAAAACACAATCTAAAACATATTCTAACTAGTTAGACACTCTAAAGTAAAGGGGGTTTGGTTTTGGACGAAAATTAAATGAAATTAAACAAGAAAGACTTAAACAGATTTTAAACGAAAATTGGTGAATTAGATGGATGATTGGCTACATGAATTGCATACAAAACGAGGCACTTGCATACAAAACGATTTCCAATTGCTTTTCAATAAATTATGAATTCTCAACGCCCCAGATTAACCGTGAATTGCACTAATTAACCCTCAGAATTTACTAAAGTTATTGAATTGGATGATTGCATACAACAACCCAAAGCATTCCCCACAAGTTCCCTACATGAATTGCATAATAAAGATACAAGCAAGAATCATTAAGTTCTATGAAAATCATAAGCATTGACGAGGCACTTGTTACTATGAATTGCATGAAACTTATGCCAAGAATTTACTTAACGCAATTGTGATTAGCAACCTTTACTACTCATGAATATAAGTTCGTAACAATTAGGTGAAACTCCCTTATATCCTAGCATTAGATTTATGCATGAAAATTAAGCGTGCACTCTCAACCAACACACACAAATCAGTTTTAATTCATATAGGTAAGCAAATTGAATTCACAACTTATGAAACGCAACTGAAAGTAATCAAATTATATAGCAAGCATGAACATGGTTTCGAATCCCCTCTAGCCAAAGGGGGTTTAGTTCCTCATACGCACAAAACAAAGATAAATAAGTTTAGACATTGAAATCCAAAGAAAGAGAACACCTAGACACTCCAACTTGGATAGCAGGTGCATCCACGAACTTCCCCTTCCTCCTTGCTGCGGCACAAAGCTTGGGGACAGGGTTTGGGGTTTATGAATGGTGTGGAATGGATGGGGGATAGTATGGTGGTGTTTAGGATGGATGGGTGGTGTGGCAAGGATAATTTTGGTTAGGAATTATGGAAGAATGGTGGTGGTGGCTACGGTAGAGAATGGGGAGATTTTTCTGGCGTGAATTGATGTGTATGGAAGGTGGTAGTTCGGCCAAGGGTTGAATAAGAGTATATATAAGCGCATAAAACCCTAGGGAAATCAGATATGGACTTGTAAAATCCAAATCCACAAGGAAAAAGGCTTAAACAATCAGAATCCCCAAGGGAAAAGGCCAAAAGGTGCAACAGGTATAGGTAAGAAAGGATAAGGCTTCTAGAATGCCTTGCAAGGCAAGGAAAAGAAGTTTCGTTGCTGAAATTGGTGCGGCAGGTATAGGGAGTGTTCTAGAACCTTTTCTTTGTGTCCAAAAACACTTAGGAAACCTTCAAAATAGCTGGAACTTAAGGCTATCTTGGTTTAGGAAAGATCCACCCAAATTAGGAAACTTTAGGCTTAACTTTCCTACTTCAAGTAGGAAACCTTATTTGAGTAGGAATCCTCATTCTTCTAGGAATCCATCTTTGACTAGGACTCCTCCGTTGATTAGGAATCCTACTTCAATTAGGACTCCTTCAATCTCGTCCATTCCTTTCGTTCCAAGCATGTGATATCCATTCCAAGCTCAATTTTGCTCCAAAAGGCTCCAAAATGCACTACTTTGCGTACTTTGCCCTTAAAACCTAAAAACACATGAAAATAGCTTAAAAGACTAATTTAACTAATAAAACACAACGTAAATGCACAAGAACAAGCTCACTAAGTCGCATAAATATGGTTCTATCACTATTCCCTATTTGAATGAGTCTAGGATTCAAACTATATAAACCATAACGACCCATGAGTCCAAATATAACTCAATACTAAATTTTAATCCCAAAAGAATTAGGCTATATCCTATTTTGTTATCCTGCAACCACAAGGATAACTAAAACCGCTTTTACACAAATTAAACTCTAAAACACAAAACTATACTCTTATGACTCAAAACACACTAAACAGACTCTAAACAGCACAATATTAGCAAACAGACTCAAAACAGACTCTAGGGAGTTATTTGGATGAAATTAAGACTAGTAAGACTCAAAACACTAAATTGGACAGATGTGAACATGTTTCTAACTAATCTAACACACTTAATTAAAAGGGGATTGATTTGGATGAAATTTAACTAAACTAAACAGATTGCAAACCAAAGTAAACTAGATATGAAATTGGGTGATTTGAATGGTGAAAACTTAGCCAGAGGATCCTTCTCCACACATGAAACATATGCAACATAAATCGATTTCCAGTATTGTTTCTTTAAACCATGAATGACAATGCCCCAAATTAATTGTGAATGCACTAATTAACTTTCAGATTTCCCTAAATTCATTGAATTGAATGGACAGGCATCGCAACCAAATTATTCTTCTCAAGTTCCCTATATGAACAACATGATAGAGATACATATTAAAGATCATTAAGTTCTATGAAAATCATAAGCATTGACAAGGCAATTGTAACTATTAACTGCATGATACTCTTGCTAAGAATTTACTTAACACGATTGTGACTAGCAATCTCCACTACTTTTAATTATAAGTTTATAACGATTAGGTAAAATTCCCTAATAATTTAGCATCAAATCCCTGCATGCAAACTAAGTATGCATCCTCAATCAACACACAAGAATAAGTTCTCAATAATGCAGATAAGTAAATCACATTCATGTTTTACGAAACAATAACTGAAGGTAATCAATTCAATGCATATTAAACATATGTCCATGGCTTCAAATTCACCTCTAACTAAAGAGGAATTTAGTTCCTCATGTTCATAATAATTGAAAAGCAAAGTAAAATAAACATGGAAATGAAACGAGGGAAGAAAGAACTCGTAGAAGTCCAATGGTTGTAAGTGGCTTGCCGCACAAGGTCCTCCTCCTCCAATGGAAGCCAATGCAAAGTTTCTTGTTCTCCAAGGTTGCGGCTGAATGTGTTTCTGTGATGTAGAATGAATTGTGGTAGATGGTGGTGCGAAATATATGAGGGGTGGTGGTCTGAATTGTGCTGCATAATGATGTATTTATATGCTAGGGTTTTCACAAATTTTGAAGAGAAAAGGCTTAGGGTTTACGGCACCAAATTCTTGGATGACAAGGATAAGGCTCAGCCCAATCCAAGAGGGAAAATAACTAGGGTTTGTGCATATTTTAGGGCTTCTAGAAGGACAAGGATGCGGCACCTATTTAGGGATTTTAGAAGGAATGTCTTGTGGAAGTTTCTTAGGCTTCTAGAAGGGAAGAAGGCGCCACCTTTCTAGGGATTCTACAAAGGATGGTTCGGCATGTTTATAGGATAGGGATAATCCTTCTAGAAGGGTATTTAGGTCCCCATGCAGCTGATTACTCATCTTCCAAGACTTGAACTAATTTCTCCATCTCTTTAGCACGTTCCTAGCTTCGCTTGATCTTCAAAAACGTCTATTCCTTGTGCTCCACATGCATGCAATACAATCCAGCCCAAAATTGCTGTAAAATGTTCCAAAATGTACTTTCTTGCCAACTTTGCCAACTGGACCTACAAACACACGAAAATAGCTTAAAGTACTAAAGTAACTAGGAACTAACAACATAAATGCAAGAAAACAAGCCAACTAAGTCACATAAATATGCTCCTATCAAATTCCCCTACACTTAGCTTTTGCTAGTCCTCGAGTGATAGGAGCATATTTATGCGACTTAGTTGGCTTGTTCTTGTGCATTTATGTCGTGTTTCCTTAGTTATTTTAATGTTTAAAGTCATTTTCGTGTGTTTTCAGATTTTAAGGACAAAGTAGGCAAGAAGATGCATTTTGGAGCATTTTGGAGCAAAATGGAGTTTGGAATGCATGTCACATATTTGGAACCAAGGTTTGGACGAAATTGAAGACTTAAAGAGGCTAAGAATGTGAAGAATTAGTGTACAAAGGATCAAGAACTCAGCCACAAAAGGACACACATCCTTGCCGTGCAATCCACATAGCATTCCCTTTGGATTCCCATGCATGCTTAATCATCCTTGTCCCTTAAAATATTTCTGATTTCATGCCTCAATACACTCAATTATCACACTCAATTGCTGCATACCTCTTGTTCCCTTCACCCATCAGATTTCACACAACTTTCACAACCATTCCATGCACCAATTGATGCTCCATCATCCACATTTGGGATCCAATGCCGTGTGCAACACATGTTGCTGCACCTTTAACTAATTTCTGAAACATTTCACCTCCCCTTTTCATTTCCATGCAATGAACACAATCATTCATGCTCCCTAGCTGAAATACCACTCTATTTTACCCTCCATACTTTGCATCATTGCTCCATTTTCATCCTTGGACCATTGCACACCACAAATTCACCCTCCTTGCTGTGCATTTCCCCCACTGCCTAATCTGATTCTCTAGGGTTTTTGGGGCCTATATATACATGTTTACAACCCTTGGCAAAAGGGTTCAACCTCCCATATTCATCATTCATGTAGAAAATTCGTCCATACTCACCCTAGGCAGCAAAACACCCCAAAAACACCATTCTGGTGCCCAGAAAACATAACAGCCACTCCACCTTATTCCACCCTCTTTGCCGAGTTCTCTACCATCATTCAACCATCAAACACTCCTCCATACTCACCCTAAACCTCTCCATACCATTCCCCATCCATTCTACACCATAAAACTACCCAAAACATCTTCACAACCCAATCTGCCGCAAGCAAAGAAGGGGACAGATTCACTACGATTGTTTGGCTATTCATTCTGAGTTGTTGAACGATTTTAGGTGTTTTCTATCTTATATTTCAATGTCTAATTCATGTAATCTTTGTTTTGCTTTAAGTATGATTGGCTAAATTCGTTTTGGCTAAGGGTGGATTCAAAACCATGATTATATATGTGAAATAAATTGATTACTCTCGGTTATCGTTGCATGAGTCGTGAATACAATTTGCTTAACCGTTTGATTTAGAACTTATTCTTGTATGTTGGTTGAGAGTGCACGCTTAATTGGCATACTTGAATTTGATGCTAGGATATAAGTTTGTTTCACCTAATCGTTATGAATTTATATTCGTAAGTAGTAAAGGTCGCTAGTCACGATCGTGTTAAGTAGATTCTTGGCAAGAGTATCATGCTTTTCATAGTTACGAATGCCTTGTCGATGCTTATGATGTCCAAAGAACGTAATGATTCTAACCTGTATCTTTATCATGCTGTTCATATAAAGAACTTGTTAGGAATAATTTGTTTGCGATGCATATTCATCCAATTCAATGATTCTAGGGAAATCCGAAGGTTAATTTAAGCGGATCTAATTAACTTGGAGTGTCGAGGTTCATAACTTATTCAATTGATAACTGAAAATCGATTTAGGTTGCATATATTTCATGTGTGGAGAAGAACCCCTTAGCCATTCCATCATCCATTGATTCTTCATAACTTTGTATTACAATCTGTTTCTCTTACAATCTGCCATTTAAGTTTATTTTCGTCCAAATCAAATCCCCAATTATTTTGAATTCCTAGAGTAATTGGAAAGTGTGTTGGTTTATGTTTTTAAGTGTTTTGGTACAAGTTAAAACCCAAATTCGTCCAATTTGATGCTTTATGTTCAAAACTGCCCAGAAAGTGTTTTTAAGGCAGTTTTGAATCTTTTGATTGCTGTTTTGAGTTTTTGGTTCGTTTTAGTATTTTAAACGTGAGTTTTGCATTCTTTGAGTCTAATCTAGTGCTTTAAACTTTGTTTTTACATTTCTAAGTCAGTTTTCAAGTGTTTAGCAATCCCTCCTAATCCCCGGTCTAGAACGATCCCTATTTACATACTTTGCTACAATTGATAAAAAGAGGGTTTAATTTTGTGTGTTAACTTATTTTTCACATCAAATTTTGGCGCTGTTGCCGGGGATTAGCAACTTTGCTAATCTCTTGGATTGTTTTCTTTCGAATTATTGTATTTTGTTTAAGTTTCTGTTTAAGTTGCTGATTTGTTTTGTTTTCTTTGTTTTTAGGTACTAGTGCATGACTCGAAGTTCCCGACCTGTTCGTGAGCATATTTTGGACTTTGACGACGACTTCGAGAGAACTTTGAGAAAAAGGAGGAACCAACAGCACAAGGAGGATCCCACGGCACAAGTGGGTGGAGAAGCGCAAGGTATAGCCATGGACAACCGTATGCTCCAGGAGCTTGCCGCCTCGGGTTTGGATAATGTCGCACCATTGTGTATCTAATATCCCACGGCTGCTCAAGGTCAAACCGAAGAGTTCGAGTTAAAGTCAAGTTTGCTCCACCACATTCCAAAGTTCCATGGGCTGTCCATGGAGGATCCGAACAAACATTTGAAAGAATTTGAAGTGGTGTGCTCAAGTATGACTCCGGTTACCGTTGACGGAAGTATTTTAAAGATGAAGGCTTTTCCATTCTCTTTAATGGACAAAGCCAAGGATTGGTTATACGAGTTGGCTCCCGATACAGTTACATCTTGGGAGAGTATGAAGAGGGCGTTTCTGGAGAAGTTTTTCCCAACTTCTCGCATCATTCTTCTTCGTAAAAAAATAAGTGGAATTCAACAAGATGAAGGTGAGTCTTTTCCTACATATTATGAACGATTTAAATCACTTGTTGCTTCTTGTCCACAGCATCAGATGAAGGAGGAGTTGCTTTTGCAATACTTCTACGAAGGGCTCCTACCACTAGAACGTCAAATGCTCGATGCCTCGGCGGGTGGAGCATTGTTGGACAAAACGCCCATGGCTGCAAAAATCTTGATTGCTAATCGAGCGTTGAACGCTCAACAATACGAAGGTGTAGGCCAAAGAGGACCCCCACGGCAACAAGTGCATGAGGTAAGTTCCACTTCCAATATTCAATCTCAGTTAGCTAATCTTACTTCTATTGTTTCACAGATGGCCGAGGGAATGAAGATTCAAGGACCCATGGTGTGTGGCGTATGTTCTATCCAAGGACATGCATCCGAAAAGTGTCCTCAACTCATTGAGAATGGTGGATGGGAGAGCGCTAATGCCATTGTGTTTCAAAGCCAAAATCAGCCAAGACATGATCCATACTTCAACACGTATAATGCGGGGTGGAGAGACCATCCAAACTTCAAATGGAGAGAGCCACAACAACCCCAACCTCAAGGAAGCTTTAGGCAATAACCCCCGGGCTTCTACACCAAGCCATACGCACCCACACAAGCTATTCCACAACCTGCCCCAACTACTTCAGGTAATGCTTTGGATAATGATACACTTGTTAAGTTACTAACCACTTTGACTCAGGGGCAAGAAAATCAAAACAAAAGGGTGGACCAACTAGAGAAACAAATGGGGCAGATTGCCGAAGTTGTTGGGCAGATTAGAGACCAAGGAAAACTCCCTAGTTCTACCATTCCAAACCCGAAGGGAGGCTTTGAAAGTGCAAAAGCCATACTCTTGAGAAGTGGAAAAGAGATTGGGGCAGGTCCTACACCATCACAATCAGGTCCCAAAGAGGTTGAGAACGTGCAAATTGAAGAGGAGGAAGCAAGCCCACTCACGGCAAAGGTGGGAGCACCTTTGCCGCAAGTTTCTAATGTCCCCAATATGTCCAAATCGGCCAATAAAGGTAAGAATGTGTCAAATTCGGTTCCTACTAATGTTTTTCCTTCGAATGCTCCTTTTCCTAGTAGGTTTATGCAAACAAAGAAGGAGGAAGCTGAAAAGGACATCCTTGAGACATTTAGGAAAGTTCAAGTAAACATACCTTTGTTGGATGCAATCAAGCAAGTCCCGAGGTACGCCAAGTTTTTGAAGGAGTTGTGCACCATTAGGAAGAGGATGTCGACTAAGGAGGTGGTAAAGGTAGGTGAGAATGTCTCCGCCATCTTGCAACGCAAACTACCCCCCAAATGCAAAGATCCGGGTAGCTTTACAATTCCGTGCGTCATTGGTAACACCCCTTTCAAATCTGCCATGCTAGATTTAGGAGCCTCTATAAATGTTATGCCATACTCCATTTATGTATCTATGAACTTAGGTGAGTTGAAACATGATGGTGTAATCATACAATTGGCCGATAGATCTAACGCTTATCCAAAGGGAGTTTTGGAAGACGTTTTGGTACAGGTTGATCATTTAGTCTTTCCAGCGGATTTTTATGTGCTAGAAATGGATAAATCAGATCATGCTCCTTCATTGCCCATCCTCCTAGGAAGACCATTCATGAAAACGGCCCGGACGAAGATTGACGTGTATAGTGGAACTTTGTCCATGGAATTTGATGGGGAAGTTGTTAATTTTAATCTTTCTGATTCCATTAAGTACCTTAGTGAGGACCATTCATGTTTCTCTATTGATATTGTTGAATCTTTGGCGCAGGGATATCTTGAAGATTTGAATGACGACGCCCTTGAAAAGGTCATTACAAGAGGTGTAGACGTCAAAACCAAGGGGACAATACCCATGCTAAGCCACGGCATGCAAGAACTATCCTACGCCGTGCCCCCTAGTGAGGAATTCCTTGAAGTAGTTGCTGCCCTTGATTCATTGCCTACACATGATGGTAAGTATTTTAACCGTGAGTCCATTCCCATTTCGACTAATAAATTGCTTCCATCTATAATTCAGGCACCTATCCTTGAACTCAAACCTTTACCAAGCCATTTGAAGTACATCTTTTTGGGGGAAAACGAGACACTACCTGCCATCATCTCTTCATCCCTCACGGCACAAGAATAGGAGAAACTAGTTCGAGTTTTGAAGGAGTTCAAATCTGCCCTAGGTTGGACATTAGCCGATATTAAAGGTATAAGCCCTACGACTTGTATGCATCACATATTTCTTGAGGAGGGGGCCAAACCAACTAGAGAGGCTCAACGCCGTCTCAACCCTCCGATGATGGAAGTTGTGAAAAAAGAGATAATCAAACTTCTAGATTGTGGGGTGATTTATCCCATCTCCGATAGCCGTTGGGTTTCACCTATCCAATGTGTACCCAAGAAATCTGGAGTGACGGTTGTGGAGAATGCAGAGAATGAGCTTGTGCCCACCCGAATTCAAACCGGTTGGCGAGTGTGCATTGATTATAGGAAGCTAAACTCAACCACAAGGAAAGATCATTTCCCATTGCCGTTCCTAGATCAAATGCTCGAAAGGTTAGCAGGTCATTCTTTTTATTGCTTTCTTGATGGATACTCCGGTTATAATCAAATAGTTATTGCCCCGGATGATCAAGAAAATACCACTTTTACTTGTCCCTTTGGAACGTTTGTAATCGACGCATGCCATTCGGTTTGTGCAATGCCCCTGCCACGTTTCAAAGGTGTATGGTTAGCATCTTTTCTGATTATGTTGAGAGGATTATTGAGATATTCATGGATGATTTTAGTGTGTTTGGTAATTCATTTGATAATTGCTTGGATAATCTCACTTTAATCTTGAAACGTTGTGTTGAGACAAACCTTGTGTTAAATTGGGAGAAATGCCATTTTATGGTTAAACAAGGTATTGTTTTGGGTCATATAATTTCTGAACGAGGAATTGAGGTTGATAAGTCTAAAATAGATCTTGTACGCTACTTACCCTCTCCTACTTCGGTGAGAGAGGTTCGTTCTTTTCTTGGTCATGCAGGATTCTATAGACGATTTATCAAGGATTTTTCCAAGATTGCACAACCCCTATGCCGTCTCCTACAAAAGGATGTGTCATTTGAGTTCAACGAGGCATGTGAGAAGGCATTCAAGCATCTCAAGGACCTTCTCACCACGGCACCCATCATAACTCCCCCGGATTGGTCCATTCCCTTTGAATTGATGTGTGATGCATCGGATTATGCACTTGGAGCTGTTTTGGGACAAAGAAGAAATAAACAGCCCCATGTTATTTATTATGCTTCACGCACTTTGAATGATGCTCAGTTGAATTATTCTACAACCGAAAAAGAACTTTTGGCGGTTGTATTTGCTTTAGATAAATTTAGATCATATCTAATTGGTACTAAAGTTATTGTTTTCACTGACCATGCAGCCTTGAAGTACTTGTTCACCAAGAAAGAAGCTACACCTAGACTCATTCGTTGGATGCTTCTACTTCAAGAGTTTGACATCGAAATCAAGGACAAGAAGGGGAGTGATAATGTTGTTGCCGACCACCTAAGCAGGTTGGTGCGTGAAGAAGAGGATCTTCCCATCTCCGAAACATTTCCGGATGAACAACTCTTGTCCGTTCAGGTAAGTGCTCCTTGGTACGCAGATTTGGTGAATTATTTGGTGACTAAACAAGTTCCTAGCACCCTAAACAAATTCCAACGTGATAAACTTAAAAAGGATGCTAGATTTTATGTTTGGGATGACCCATACTTGTGGAAATATTGTTCAGATCAGGTTATAAGAAGATGTGTGCATGAATCAGATTTTCACTCAATTTTAAGTTTTTGTCACACATATGCATGTGAGGGTCACTTTGGCACCCAAAGGACAGCTTTTAAGGTTCTTGAATGTGGTTTTTATTGGCCTACTTTGTTTAAAGATGCTAGAACCTTTTGTTTAACATGTGATCGCTGCCAAAGGACAGGTAATATTAGCCAAAGAGATCAAATGCCGCAGGTACCCATCTTTGTTGTTGAAATCTTTGATGTTTGGGGTATCGATTTTGGTTTCACCTACATATTACTTGTCGTTGATTATGTTTCAATGTGGGTGGAAGCGAAAGCCACTCGAACTAACGATTCTAAAGTTGTGGCAGATTTTGTGAAAACTAATATCTTTTCTAGATTTGGGATGCCTAGGGTGCTAATCAGTGATGGAGGGTCTCATTTTTGCAACCGTACCATTGGGGCATTACTCAAGAAGTACCATGTGACGCATAAGGTTTCCACACCTTACCACCCCCAAACCAATGGCCAAACCGAGGTGTCTAATCGTGAGATCAAACAGATTTTGGAGAAGACCGTTGGGCCAAATAGAAAAGATTAGAGCTTATGGTTGGATGATGCACTATGGGCGTATCGAACGGCTTACAAGACCCCCATTGGTATGTCTCCTTTTCGACTTGTGTATGGCAAGCCTTGCCATCTTCCCGTGGAATTAGAACATAGAGCTCATTGGGCCATCAAGACCTTCAATTTGAATGTGGACCAAGCTGGAATTCATCGAAAGCTTCAATTGAGTGAACTTGATGAGATAAGGCATGAAGCTTATGAGAATGCTAGAATTTACAAAGAGAAGACCACGGCATTCCATGATAAGATGCTTCGAGGCAAGACTTTCGAAATTGGGCAGAAAGTGTTGTTGTTCAACTCCCGTCTTCGTCTATTCCCTGGTAAGTTACGTTCCAAGTGGGTTGGTCCGTTTATTGTTACTAATCTTTTTGTGCATGGTGCAGTCCAAATTAAGAGCTTGAGAACCGGGCAAGAATTCAAGGTGAATGGACATCGCTTGAAGCCGTACTACGAACACTTTGTGGAGCATGTTGTGGAGGAGATCCCACTGCATGCCGTGGGTTCCCATGAAGGTTGATCAATGTGGCATCGTCCGGCTGGAAGACGTTAAAGCAAGCGCTTCAAGGGAGGCAACCCATTTATTTTGCTTGATTGTCAATATTTGTGCTTGTTTAATTATTTTTGGGGTATGACTTTCTATTTTGAAACATTAACAAATACGCAAAGGATTTTAACATTAAACTTCATGGAAATGAACAGGAAACTGGGAAATAAAGAAACATAGCATAAGACAAGAGGGAGCCTTCACAATGGCTGCTTGGGAGAAGTCTCAGTAGTCGGCGGAATCTCAGCAGTCGGTGGAGTCACAGAAGGAGGAGATACCGGAGGTTGATCATTTGGAGGTTCACTACGCGGTACAGCCTCTGAAGACGATGGAAAATGCTGTTGGAACAAACCTACAAACCTCCGATGATCAAGTAAAATCTGACCATCAGATTCCTGCAGCTAGTCAATTTTCCTCTTCATGTTTGTGGCATAATTGTGTGCAAGCTTGTGCAATTGTTTATTTTCATGCTTGAGTCATCTAATCTCCTCTTTGAGACTCAGTACTTCAGCCGCCAACGATTCAACGTGATGGGTTCGAGCAAATAGGCGTTGGGCCATGTTGGACACAGAACCCGCACACTGCACACTAAGAGCCAGAGACTCCTTAACAGCCAATTCATCAGACCGTCTAGAGAGCAGTCTGTTATCTCTGGGGGTGACAAGGTTCTGGGCCACCACCGCAGCGGTCATGTCATTTTTCATCACCGAATCCCCAACGGTAAGAGGACCGGTAGGGGATATGAAGGACGGGCGCCATATGTTGTCTGGAGAAGGAGGGGCTGCTTCTTCACCAAGGTTCAAGTCAAAACGACGGTCGGAAGGGCCAGACATATTTCAGAGGTTTTGGAGAAAGAAGAGATGGGCTAAATTCAGAGGTTAGAAGTGCAAAGGGGAGTTTTACAAGCGGAATTTCAATGCACTTTGAAATGAACTACGCACCTTTATAAAAATCAACATGTGATGGGATTTCAAGAGATTGAAGAGGCGCCAGCGTTCTCAAAAGTTGGGCTTGCTCACAAACCACCAATTCCAGATATCGAAGAGTGTCAGCTTTCTCAGCCTCGTCAGCACCCGTCACACGCAAACTCAGCTTTGCGAAAATCACGGGCAGTCTGTCGAAGCGCCGATTCCAACCATCTGTCTCTTTCAGCCTCGTCAACACTTGTCACATGCAATCTCTACCCTCAACAAAGCTCAGAACTCGAAGCGTAAATTCTGGATATTAAAGAGGCCTCTGCTTTATCGAGACGTGTCAACATCTGTCAAATTGCACATCTGCATTGCGTAAATCACGCACAATCTGTCGAAAATTTCTGGAGAAGCGGAATGCACGTGAAAACTACTGTTAAATTATCCCAGGCTTGCCGACACAAGTAATGGAACAATGCCTTCCCAGCCATTAAGAAAATTCTATAAATGTTGAACTTCAAAGTGAAGCAGTCTCACCCAACTTTCAGCCTCACTTAACCTTTCATCCTCTCTGAAATGGCTTTCCAACAAACCCTCTCGAGTCACTTTGTATTTCTCATCCCCTGGGATACCCCTGCAAACAACCCATCCAGAGCACAAGTATTTCATATTATAAAGATTGAGAGCACGAGTATCTCATATCATGCTTTCTCCCTGTCCTTTCTCCAGCCAGCACTTTCTCTCGAGTACTCATCATCTTATGCTTCCTCTTCGTCTCTCACGTATAAGGGAAGTGAAGATGATACCTCGAAGCATGTGGAGACAACGTGCTGATTCATCCTCAACTAGGGACAAGGAGAAAGAAAGCAAGAGGTGGGCACTTGGAAAGATTGAACAAAGAAACATACCAACACCTCTCCCTCGTGCCTGCCTGCCGTGCAGAAGAAACAAGCAGAGAAGAATGCAGCTTGCACAATCAACCCAGCATAAGGAGTCTGAGTTGAAGAACTAGAGAAGCTGCCATATCTGCTTGGAGAACAAATAAGGAATTGAGCCTGTACAATCAACTCGAGAGCAGAAGAAGTCTGAGTTGATGAACTCAAGAAGCTTCAACAACATCGCCAAAGAGCAAAGCTTCGCCGTACAATTCCAATCCAGTTCAAGATCAAAGCTGTGGAAAGACAACAAGATCATCTACCTCCATAACCAGATTTGCGTTCCTAAACTCTACTCTTTCTTGTTTTTACCTTGCTATACTTGTCATGTTTGATTAGTTGTGTTTTTATTTGTTTAAGTATAAATCTATGTTTGAAACATTGAGGACAATGTTTGGTTTAAGTGTGGGGGGGTAAACGGGTTTTATTCACCTATCACTTACAATGTTGTTTTTCACTGTTTTTAAGTGTTTGTAGTGTGTTTTGAAGCATAAGTGTGTTTTGACATAAAAATCCGAAAATTTAAGAAAAATTTGAAAAATTTTGTAGAAAAAAAAAAAGAGTTGTTTTTGTGTTATTGTTTGTGTCTTTGGATACCTTCCAACATAGTGATGAGGATTTGGTTTTTAAATGCATGGCTGTTAAAGAAAGTTACAAACATGGATGGAAGTTTGATATGCTCTTTGGTTTATACTTGGTTGTAGTTATAATTTATGAATTCACATGCAATCATAAAGGAAAAATTAGTTTTTGTAACATGCTTGAAGAAAGGAACTCAAACAAACGCTACAACCTTGTGAGACTTGAGCCTAAACGTTATTTGGAGAGTTGATAATCTGTGCATTATTGTTTTCTAAAGTCGTTGCATGATCTCATTTTTCTTTGCTTGGTTACTACTTAGAAGGCGTTTCATCATTTAGTTCCAAATGCTAGAACTCATGCCCATTTCATTCAAAGCATAATATTGATTTGCATAACACATATTCAAGATGAAGTTGTGTAGTTACCACCACCAAAGCCAAATTGCCGTGTATCCTACTTCATTTTTTGTTTAAGTTAACCCCATTGAGCCTTGTTAGCCTACGTTCTTTGTTAACCCACGTTATCCTCACCTAGCCTAGATTAGGACCATCCATACCCTTGTTCTTAAAGCATAGTAAAGCATGATTCAAATTGAATTCCTTGTAATTATGTATGGCAGAAAATAAGTGTGGGGGAAGTGTTTCTCATGTAAGTAGTGTGCCATAGGCACTGGTGGAAAGAAAAAAAATAGATAAAAAAAAAAAAAAAAGTTGAATTTGACCCTAAGAGTTGTTTAAATCTTTCCCTTACGTCTAAAAGTTGATTTCTGCAATCTAAGTGAATTCTAAGTTCAAGTTCATTATTTTATTTGCTATTGCTTTAAGAACGTTTGTTTTCCCTTACCTTCATTTGTTAGCCATCACCCCAAGCCCCGTTACAACCCTTAACTTCATCTTGAGTGTCATGCGTTTAAATATGTGGAGTTTGAAATTGATATGAGGATATGGTGTCACTGGTTCTCGCATCTAAGTAGTAGCATTCCATTCATGAGATCATATCTAAACATGCTCCAGAAATCGCTTTCTTTGTAATACATATTGATAGGAGCATATTTATGCGCCTTAGTTAGTTAGTTCTTATGCATTTATGTTGTGTTTTCTTAGTTAAGTTAGTCTTTTAAGCTATTTTCATGTGTTTTCAGGTTTTAGAGACAAAGTGAGCAAAAGGATGCAATTTGGAGCATTTTGGAGCAAAATTGGGCTAGAATGGAGTTCATGCACATGAAGCACAAGGGATGGACGAATTTGAGGAATTGATGAAGCTAGGAAGGTGTTTCAAAGTTGAAGAATTGAAGATACAAAGTTTCCTAGTTGAAGTAGGAAAGGGCTTAAACGAAGGATTCCTAAATGAAGAAGGATTCCTAATCAATGTAGGAGTCCTAATTGAAGATGGATTCCTAGACGAATGAAGTTTCCTACTCAAGCAAATATTCCTACATGAAGAAGAAGAATTAAAGCCAAAGAATCAACTCAAGAGAAGGATCTTATCCAAAACCTCATCCATAACCTTATCTTAGCTTATCTTATCCAAACAAACCTTATCCTATCTTATCTTATCCTAATCCTAAATTATCCACATTCCAGCCACTTAGGAGGGTTTCTAACTAGATTAGGATGCTTAAAATGGGATTTCTAGAAGACCTAATCCTTTCCTACAAAGGTGCCACACCTTATCCCTTGTTTTTCTAGAAATCAGCCACAAAATAACCTTTCTAGAAGGCCTTATCCCTTCTCCTACAAAAGTGACGCCCCAAACCTTTCTAGGACTCCTAGAAACCTGATTATTCCTTTCCCCCTTGGTTTCTAAAAGCCTTAGCCTTTTCCTTCAAGGATTGTGTGTTATTATCCTATACAAATTAGGCTTTTAAATCCTTTTCCTTTGCTACATAGGGGCTGCGAATTTCAGCCTATAAATACCACCCTTTGCTGCACCATTTAGTCACCATCCTCTACCATATTTTCACTACACCATTCACCTAAAAACCCCTCTTGTGCCGTGAGTTTTGCAAGGAAAGGACGGAAGAAATCTGGAGCCGTGCATGCCATTCAAGGAGCTTGGATTGTTGGAGCGTTTCTAGGTGTTTTCTATCTTTGTTTTAATGTATAAATCTATTTATCTTTGTTTATTTGCGAACATGAGGAACTAATTTCTTTATAGTTAGAGGGGAATTCAAAGCCATGATCATATGTTTTATATGACTTGATTTCTTCCAATTATGATTTCATAAATCGTGAATGTGGTTTACTTATCTA
This sequence comes from Malus domestica, assembly GCF_042453785.1. Lineage (NCBI taxonomy): Eukaryota > Viridiplantae > Streptophyta > Magnoliopsida > Rosales > Rosaceae > Malus > Malus domestica. Next base: position 22,744,989 of record NC_091669.1, read on the forward strand.
TTTGATTGATAACATGTTTATGTATGTTGATTGAGGGTCGACACTTAGTTTGCATGCATGAACTTGATGCTAGAGTATAAGGGAATTTCACCTAATCGTTATTAACTTATATTCATAAGTAGTAAAAGTCGCTAGTCACGATTGTGTTAAGTAAATCCTAGGCAAGAGTAACATGCGTATCTCATAGTTATGAATGTCTCGTCAATGCTTATGATTTCCATTGAACTTAATGATCTTTGATATGTGTCTCTATCATGCGTATTCCATAGTTAGGGTCCTTGATAAGAATAATTTGGTTGTAATGCGTATCCCATTCAATTCAATGAATCTAGGGAAATCTGAGAATTAATTGGTCAATCTAGTTAATTTGGGGCATTGTCATTCATGGTTTATTGAAAGAGTAATTGGAAATCGAGTCGTATGCATATGTTTCATGTGTGGAGAAGGAACCTTCTAACTAGCCTTTCACCATCTTAATTTACCTAAAAACGTTTTTATCAAGTTTGTTTTCAAAGTTCTTGTTTTAAAAGTTAAATTCGTCCAAAATCAATCCCCCTTTTCTTTGTTGAGTCATATTAGTTAGAAATCAATTTAGTTTGTGTTTTTAAGTGTCTTGAGTCAAGTTATAATCAATTTTCGTCCAAATTCTACCTTAGTGTCAGAAACTGCCCAGATTGTGGTTTTAAGGCAGTTTTGAGTGTTTCTGGGCTGGTTTGAGTCTTTTGGTTTGTTTTGGTGTTTTAAAGTTTAGTTTTGCATTCTTTGAGTCTAGTTTAGTGTTTTAAACTTGTTTTTACGTATTTGAGTCAGTTTTCAAGTGATTTAGCAATCCCTCCTAATCCCCGGCCTAGAACGATCCCTACTTACATACTTACTACAATCGATAAAAAGAGGGTTAATTTGTGTGTCAACATAAATTTCACATCACATATATGTGAGCGTTCGTTTTCATGTTTACATCAATCTTCTCACATATGACTAGTATAGGGTGTGTAGTTAGAAATCTGAGTGAAAATTGAGTGCATACTTTTAGGGGTGGGTTCAAAAAACCGAAAACCGAAAAAAACCGAGCCGAACACCGAACCGAAACCGAAAAAAACCGAACCGAAAAAAAAACCGAACCGAACTAAGTGAACCGAACCGAACCGAAATAGGTTGGTTCGGTTTCGGTTTTGATGGTCCAAAAACCGGACCGGACCGAACCGAACCGAATATTTAATTATTTAAATTATATATAATACTGATATATGGAGGCCAGAAGTTTCGAACCCCTTACCTCCAGGTTGAAAGTGTTTGCTTCAGCCAACTTGACAACAAGCTTTGTGTTGCTATAATTGTATTGGTAAAATATTTATACGGATTCCGGATCTTTTAATTCTTTATAAGATTTCTAAACACAAAACCCTAGCCGTCCCATTTACTCCCATTTCATATCCTCTTTGTTCTGACTTCTCAGCCTCGCTCTCTCCCACCGTTGAATTCTTGCACCTCCATGCTTTGCTTTCTTAGTTTCTTCCTCTCTTCCTCCAAATCATACTCTCTCCCTCCCTCTTCTCCGGTTCTCCTCGCGAATTTCTTCATGGACGGTATCGGCCTCGGCGGCATCTTCCACAGCGGCTTTCAGGTTCCTCCTCCTCTCCTCCGTGTCTTCCTCTTGTGTACTCCCGGTTGTATGTATATGTATGTAATCTGAAAGTGGACGTGTAATTGGTAGTTGGAGTGCTGTGAATTTGGGGGAGATTTAGGGCTTTAATATGAAAGTAGACATGTAATTGATAGTTGAAGTTAATAATTTTCTTGATTGATTGTAAACCTTTGATTTGAGTTGGATCTGAATACTGAAAAAGTTTCAATTTTCGCTATGTTAGTTTGGATTTTCGGTATTTGAGTGGAACTTCTTGGAGCCCCTTTAGTTGTAGAAAGAAAAAAAAGGGGCTTATTTATAATTTTATATTTTGCATTTGGCCATCTGGGTCAGTTCAAGATTTGAAATTTATGGATTAAGGCATGAATATATGTTCTTTCATAAAATTATTTTCATTGGAGAAAACTCAACTTCGGGTCGATGTGGGGTTAAAATGTGTGCAGTCTTTCCAATTTTGTGGTTATGCAGATTCAGCTTCAGAGATTTGTATATGGTTATATTTTGTATGTGGCTGCGACCCAATTGTGAACTTTGTTTACTTGTCCCTGCTTAATTTGTGGAATCAGCCATCAATGGTGTTTAACCAAATTTCCTTTTGGCATTTGTATAGGAATTTTTATTTTCTATTGAAGAAGAAGAAGAGGAAAAAAAAAAAAAACCGAACCGGGCCGAAACCGAACCGAAAAAAAACCGAACCGAAAAAAACCGAAATTTTTTTGAACCGAACCGAACCGAACCGAAAATTCGGTTCAGTTTCGGTTTTGGCAAAAAACCGAACCGTTTCAAACCGAACCCAGCCCTACATACTTTGTAAGGACTTAAGCGAACTCTCTAAGGCATGTTACTACATTCAAAACATTGTTTTAATTGATTAATGTGAACAAGTAAGTAGTGACTATGATTAAGTATGTGCTAACTAAAGAGGAATTTAGTTCCTCAATGTTCATAATAATTGAAAACCAAAGTAAAATAAACATGGAAACGAAACGAGGGAAGAAAGAACTCGTAGAAGTCCAATGGTTGTAAGTGGCTTGCCGCACAAGGTCCTCCTCCTCCAATGGAAGCCAATGCAAAGTTTCTTCTTCTCCAAGGTTGCGGCTGAATGTGTTTCTGTGATGTAGAATGAATTGTGGTAGATGGTGGTGCGAAATATATGAGGGGTGGTGGTCTGAATTGTGCTGCATAATGATGCATTTATATGCTAGGGTTTTCACAAATTTTGAAGAGAAAAGGCTTAGGGTTTATGGCACCAAATTCTTGGATGACAAGGATAAGGCTCAGCCTAATCCAAGAGGGAAAATAACTAGGGTTTGTGCATATTTTAGGGCTTCTAGAAGGACAAGGATGCGGCACCTATTTAGGGATTTTAGAAGGAATGTCTTGTGGAAGTTTCTTAGGCTTCTAGAAGGGAAGAAGGCGCCACCTTTCTAGGGATTCTACAAAGGATGGTTCGGCATGTTTATAGGATAGGGATAATCCTTCTAGAAGGGTATTTAGGTCCCCATGCAGCTGATTACTCATCTTCCAAGACTTGAACTAATTTCTCCATCTCTTTAGCACGTTCCTAGCTTCGCTTGATCTTCAAAAACGTCTATTCCTTGTGCTCCACATGCATGCAATACAATCCAGCCCAAAATTGCTGTAAAATGTTCCAAAATGTACTTTCTTGCCAACTTTGCCAACTGGACCTACAAACACACGAAAATAGCTTAAAGTACTAAAGTAACTAGGAACTAACAACATAAATGCAAGAAAACAAGCCAACTAAGTCGCATAAATATGCTCCTATCAAATTACCCTACATTTAGCTTTTGCTAGTCCTCGAGTGATAGGAGCATATTTATGCGACTTAGTTGGCTTGTTCTTGTGCATTTATGTCGTGTTTCCTTAGTTATTTTAATGTTTAAAGTCATTTTCGTGTGTTTTCAGATTTTAAGGACAAAGTAGGCAAGAAGATGCATTTTGGAGCATTTTGGAGCAAAATGGAGCTTGGAATGCATGTCACATATTTTGAACCAAGGTTTGGACGAAATTGAAGACTTAAAGAGGCTAAGAATGTGAAGAATTAGTGTACAAAGGATCAAGAACTCAGCCACAAAAGGACACACATCCTTGCCGTGCAATCCACATAGCATTCCCTTTGGATTCCCATGCATGCTTAATCATCCTTGTCCCCTAAAATATTTCTGATTTCATGCCTCAATACACTCAATTATCACACTCAATTGCTGCATACCTCTTGTTCCCTTCACCCATCAGATTTCACACAACTTTCACAACCATTCCATGCACCAATTGATGCTCCATCATCCACATTTGGGATCCAATGCCGTGTGCAACACATGTTGCTGCACCTTTAACTAATTTCTGAAACATTTCACCTCCCCTTTTCATTTCCATGCAATGAACACAATCATTCATGCTCCCTAGCTGAAATCCACTCTATTTTACCCTCCATACTTTGCATCATTGCTCCATTTTCATCCTTGGACCATTGCACACCACAAATTCACCCTCCTTGCTGTGCATTTCCCCCACTGCCTAATCTGATTCTCTAGGGTTTTTGGGGCCTATATATACATGTTTACAACCCTTGGCAAAAGGGTTCAACCTCCCATATTCATCATTCATGTAGAAAATTCGTCCATACTCACCCTAGGCAGCAAAACACCCCAAAAACACCATTCTGGTGCCCAGAAAACATAACAGCCACTCCACCTTATTCCACCCTCTTTGCCGAGTTCTCTACCATCATTCAACCATCAAACACTCCTCCATACTCACCCTAAACCTCTCCATACCATTCCCCATCCATTCTACACCATAAAACTACCCAAAACATCTTCACAACCCAATCTGCCGCAAGCAAAGAAGGGGACAGATTCACTACGATTGTTTGGCTATTCATTCTGAGTTGTTGAACGATTTTAGGTGTTTTCTATCTTATATTTCAATGTCTAATTCATGTAATCTTTGTTTTGCTTTAAGTATGATTGGCTAAATTCGTTTTGGCTAAGGGTGGATTCAAAACCATGATTATATATGTGAAATAAATTGATTACTCTCGGTTATCGTTGCATGAGTCGTGAATACAATTTGCTTAACCGTTTGATTTAGAACTTATTCTTGTATGTTGGTTGAGAGTGCACGCTTAATTGGCATACTTGAATTTGATGCTAGGATATAAGTTTGTTTCACCTAATCGTTATGAATTTATATTCGTAAGTAGTAAAGGTCGCTAGTCACGATCGTGTTAAGTAGATTCTTGGCAAGAGTATCATGCTTTTCATAGTTACGAATGCCTTGTCGATGCTTATGATTTCCAAAGAACGTAATGATTCTAACCTGTATCTTTATCATGCTGTTCATATAAAGAACTTGTTAGGAATAATTTGTTTGCGATGCATATTCATCCAATTCAATGATTCTAGGGAAATCCGAAGGTTAATTTAAGCGGATCTAATTAACTTGGAGTGTCGAGGTTCATAACTTATTCAATTGATAACTGGAAATCGATTTAGGTTGCATATATTTCATGTGTGGAGAAGAACCCCTTAGCCATTCCATCATCCATTGATTCTTCATAACTTTGTATTACAATCTGTTTCTCTTACAATCTGCCATTTAAGTTTATTTTCGTCCAAATCAAATCCCCAATTATTTTGAATTCCTAGAGTAATTGGAAAGTGTGTTGGTTTATGTTTTTAAGTGTTTTGGTACAAGTTAAAACCCAAATTCGTCCAATTTGATGCTTTGTGTTCAAAACTACCCAGAAAGTGTTTTTAAGGCAGTTTTGAATCTTTTGATTGCTGTTTTGAGTTTTTGGTTTGTTTTAGTATTTTAAACGTGAGTTTTGCGTTCTTTGAGTCTAATCTAGTGCTTTAAACTTTGTTTTTACATTTCTAAGTCAGTTTTCAAGTGTTTAGCAATCCCTCCTAATCCCCGGTCTAGAACGATCCCTATTTACATACTTTGCTACAATTGATAAAAAGAGGATTTAATTTTGTGTGTTAACTTATTTTTCACATCAAATTTTGGTGCTGTTGCCGGGGATTAGCAACTTTGCTAATCTCTTGGATTGTTTTCTTTCGAATTATTGTATTTTGTTTAAGTTTCTGTTTAAGTTGCTGATTTGTTTTGTTTTCTTTGTTTTTAGGTACTAGTGCATGACTCGAAGTTCCCGACCTGTTCGTGAGCATATTTTGGACTTTGACGACGACTTCGAGAGAACTTTAAGAAGAAGAAGGAACCAACAGCACAAGGAGGATCCCACGGCACAAGTGGGTGGAGAAGCGCAAGGTATAGCCATGGACAACCGTACGCTCAAGGAGCTTGCCGCCTCGGGTTTGGATAATGCCGCACCATTGTGTATCTAATATCCCACGGCTGCTCAAGGTAAAACCGAAGAGTTCGAGTTAAAGTCAAGTTTGCTCCACCATATTCCAAAGTTCCATGGGCTGTTCATGGAGGATCCGAACAAACATTTGAAGGAATTTGAAGTGGTGTGCTCAAGTATGACTCCGGTTACCGTTGACAGAAGTATTTTAAAGATGAAGGCTTTTCCATTCTCTTTAATGGACAAAGCCAAGGATTGGTTATACGAGTTGGCTCCCGGTACAGTTACATCTTGGGAGAGTATGAAGAGGGCGTTTCTGGAGAAGTTTTTCCCAACTTCTCGCATCATTCTTCTTCGTAAAAAAATAAGTGGAATTCAACAAGATGAAGGTGAGTCTTTTCCTACATATTATGAACGATTTAAATCACTTGTTGCTTCTTGTCCACAGCATCAGATGAAGGAGGAGTTGCTTTTGCAATACTTCTACGAAGGGCTCCTACCACTAGAACGTCAAATGCTCGATGCCTCGGCGGGTGGAGCATTGTTGGACAAAACGCCCATGGCTGCAAAAATCTTGATTGCTAATCGAGCGTTGAACGCTCAACAATACGAAGGTGTAGGCCAAAGAGGACCCCCACGGCAACAAGTGCATGAGGTAAGTTCCACTTCCAATATTCAATCTCAGTTAGCTAATCTTACTTCTATTGTTTCACAGATGGCCGAGGGAATGAAGATTCAAGGACCCATGGTGTGTGGCGTATGTTCTATCCAAGGAAAGTGTGTTGGTTTATGTTTTTAAGTGTTTTGGTACAAGTTAAAACCCAAATTCGTCCAATTTGATGCTTTGTGTTCAACACTGCCCAGAAAGTGTTTTTAAGGCAGTTTTGAATCTTTTGATTGCTGTTTTGAGTTTTTGGTTTGTTTTCGTATTTTAAACGTGAGTTTTGCATTCTTTGAGTCTAATCTAGTGCTTTAAACTTTGTTTTTACATTTCTAAGTCAGTTTTCAAGTGTTTAGCAATCCCTCCTAATCCCCGGTCTAGAACGATCCCTATTTACATACTTTGCTACAATTGATAAAAAGAGGGTTTAATTTTGTGTGTTAACTTATTTTTCACATCATCGAGCAAAACAAAACAAACAAAACACAACCTAGACCTTCCAACATTTGCCTCAAGGATTTCCAATGCAACATGACATACTAAAAATCACTACTCACATAGATTTTAGCTATCCTTACCCTCGAGCGCATACTTAATCGCAGTCACCACTCACTAGCTCTCATTTAATCAATATAAAACATGTTTTTTATGGTAGTAGCATGCCTTAGAGAATCCCTAAATTCCTCATCGGATATACACTCTATTTTCACACAGATTTTCTGACTACGCTCCCTATACTAGGTATATGTGAGAAGATTGATGTAAACATGTAGACTAGCCACTCACATATGTTATAATCAAAGAAGGCATTTTCTGGAGTTATCAATGCCTGTATATATATGATCTCATGAACGGAATGCCACTACTTAGACGCGAGAACCAGGGATACCATATGCTCAAACCAATCTCAAACTCCACATTATTGAAACACATAACACCCAAGATAGAAGTCTAAGGGTTGTAATGGGGCTAAGGCTATTGGCTATCAAAGAAAGGTTAAGGATAAACAAAGGTTCTTAAAGCAATGGTAAGCAAAATAATGAAATTGACACTTAGAATTCACTTTTGAATGCAAAACTCCACTTTAAACACAAAGGGACGATTCACACAATACTTAGGGCCAGATTCAAACTTTTGGACCCTTTCTTGAACAACCAATACTTGTGAGTTCATTCTCACTTATTTAGAACTCTTTTCCTTTCTTTTTCCACTTTTTCTTCTTTTTCACGTTTTTTCTTTTTTTTCTTTTTTTTTTCCTTTTCTCTTTCTACTCGTGTACATAACCTTCCCCCACACTTGATTTCTGCAATATGTTTGATCAAAAGGAATTCCCTCTAAGTCATGCTCCACTATACTTTAAGAACAAGGGTATGGATAGTCCTATTCTAGGCTAGGTTGGGATAATGTGGCTAACAAAGAAAATAGGCTAAATAAAGCTCAAAGGGGTTAAACCTACAAAACAAATGCATGGGATGAAGGCTTTTTGGCTATGGCGGTAACTACTAAACATCTTCATCTTGTTATATGTTATGCACTCAATTTTAAGCTTTGAATGAAACGGGCATGGGTTCTAGTATTTGGAACTAAAATGATAAAACACATTCTAAGTAGCAACCAAGCAAAGAATAATGAGATCATGCAACGACTTTAGAAAACAAGAAATCACAGATTAATAACTCTCCAAATAAAGTTTAGGCTCAAGTCTCTCAGGGTTGTAGCATTAGTTTGAGTTCCTTCCTTCAAGCATGTTACAAAAATTGATTTTTTCCTTTGTAATTACAAGTGAATTCGTTAACGACAACTACAACCAAGCATTAACCAAAGAGCATATCAAACTTCCACCCATGTTTGTAGCTTTCTTTAACAGTCATGCAATTAAAAACCAAATCCTCATCATTGTGTTGGAAGGTACCCTAAGATGCAAACACACAAAAACGACTCTTTTTTGATATTTTTCAAAACGTTTTTCGATTTTTTCTTTCTTTTCTGTTATATGACATAAAAACATTCAAAACACACTAAAAACATTTCAAAACAGTGAGAAACAACTCTAGTAGTGCTAGGTGGTGAAATCCTACGAATTTTCAAACAAAAACACTTGTTTACCCCCCCCAACACTTAAACAAAACATTGTCCTCAATGGTTCAAACATAAACTCACACTCAAACAATCAAACAACACAACTAACAAACATGACAATCATGGCAAAGTAAAAGCAAGAAAGAGTAGAGTTTAAGAACGCAAATCTGGTTATAGAGCTAGAATTCCATTAAGCCCTCGTTTGAACACATGGGTTGCCTCCTAAGAAGCACTAGCTTTAACGTCGTCCAGCTGGACGATACCTCATTTTAAGCTTCAATAGGGCCAACGGCATGGAGGGGTATGTCCTCCACGGCATGCTCCTCAAAAGTCTTATAGTAGGGCTTCAAACAGTGTCCATTGACTTTGAATTCATGTCCCATCTTCAAACTTTGAATTTTGACTGCACCATAAGGGAAAACATTAGTAATAACAAAAGGGCCAATCCATTTAGAACGCAACTTACCCGGAAACAAATGAAGGCGAGAATTGAAGAGTAACACTTTCTGCCCTATAGAGAATGTCTTGTCACGAATCATCTTGTCGTGGGCCGCCTTTGTTTTCTCTTTGTAAATGTGAGGGTTTTCATAAGCCTCATTCCGAATCTCTTCAAGCTCATTCAATTGAAGCTTCCTATGAATTCCAGCGGCATCAATGTCCATATTGAATGTCTTAACTGCCCAATGTGCATAATGCTCTAACTCAACCAGAAAATGACATGGTTTCCCATAGATGAACCTAAATGGGGACATCTCAATTGGTGTTTTGTAGGCCGTACGATATGCCCACAACATATCATCCAAACGTAAGCTTCAATCCTTCCGAGTTGGTCCAACCGTCTTCTCCAAAATCTGCTTGATTTCCCTATTAGAAACCTTGGCTTGCCCACTTGTTTGAGGATGATAAGGTGTTGAAGCCTTATGAGTGACATTGTACTTCTTGAGCAGCGCCTCAATGGTTCGATTGCAAAAATGGGAACCCCCATCACTTATAAGCACTCTTGGCATTCTAAACCTTGCAAATATGTTAGTTTTAATAAAATCTGCAACCACTTTAGAATTATTAGTACGGGTGGCTTTTGCTTCCACCCATTTCAACACATAATCCACAGCAAGTAATATATAAAGGAAACCATGTGAGGAAGGAACAAGACCCATGAAATCAATACCCCATACATAAAAGAATTTGACATAATAGATAGGATGCTGCAACATTTGGTCTTTTGCACTTATATTACCCGTTCTTTGACTACGATCACAAGTCATACAAAAAGTTCTTGCATCCTTAAAGGTAGTAGGCCAATAAAATCCACATTCTAAAACCTTATGTGCTGTGCATTGTGTGCCAAAATGTCCCCCACATGCATAAGTGTGACAAAAAGTTAAAATCGAATGAAACTCGAAATGATGCACACACCTACGTAGAATCTGATCAGGGCAATATTTCCACAAATAAGGGTCATCCCAAACATAAAACTGTGCATCTTTTTAAGTTTATCACGTGGGTGCTTGTTTAGGGTGCTTGGAACTTGTTTAGTCACTAAATAATTCACTAAATCAGCATACCATGACTCACTTACCTTAATGGATAACAATTGCTCGTCTGGGAATGCTTCTAGAATAGGTAATGGGTCCTCGACCACCACGTTTTCACTCCCTTTCTTGTCTCGGATTTCCACGTCAAACTGTTGGAGAAGTAACATCCAACGAATAAGCCTTGGCTTGGCCTCCTTCTTTGTGAGCAAATACTTCAAAGCTGCATGATCAGTGTAAATTATAACTTTAGTTCCAAGTAAATAAGAACGAAACTTATCTAAAGCAAATACAACAGCAAGAAGTTCTTTTTTAATAGTGGAATAATTCAATTAGGCATCATTCAAGGTCCGGGATGCATAATAGATGACGTGTGGCTTCTTGTCTTTCCTTTGTCCTAAAACAGCCCCTAATGCATAATCTGAGGCATCGCACATAAGCTCAAAGGGAAGGCTCCAATATGGTGGGACTATGATGGCGGCCAAAGTTAGCATCTCCTTGAGGTGATTGAACGCATTCTCACACTCATCATCGAACTTGAATGGCACATCCTTTTGTAGAAGTCGGCAAAGGGCTTGGGAAATCTTTGAAAAGTCTTTGATGAATCGCCTATAGAATCCTGCATGGCCAAGAAAAGAACGAACCTCTCTCACCGAAGTGGGAGAGGGTAAGTAGCTGGTGTGAAAAATACGTTAACACACAAATTAACCCTCTTGTTGACAATTGTAGTATGGATAAGTAGGGATCGTTCTTAAACCGGGGATTATGAGGGATTGCTAAAACACTCTAAACTGACTCAAATCTGTGAAACAAAGTTTAAAAATACGAAACTAGACTCAAAGAATGCAAAACTAAACTCTAAAACACTAAAACGAACCAAAAGAATCAAAACAGCAACCAAACACTCAAAACTGCCTAAAAACCACTTTCTAGGCAGTTTTGAACACAAAGCATCAAATTGGACGAATTTGGGTTTTAACTTGTACCAAAACACTTAAAAACATAAACCAACACACTTTCCAATTACTCTAGGAATTCAAAATAATTGGGGATTTGATTTGGACGAAAATAAACTTAAATGGCAGATTGTAAGAGAAACAGATTGTAATACAAAGTTATGAAGAATCAATGGATGATGGAATGGCTAAGGGGTTCTTCTCCACACATGAAATATATGCAACCTAAATCGATTTCCAGTTATCAATTGAATAAGTTATGAACCTCGACACTCCAAGTTAATTAGGTCCGCTTAAATTAACCTTCAGATTTCCCTAGAATCATTGAATCGGATGAATATGCATCGCAAACAAATTATTCCTAACAAGTTCTCTATATGAACAGCATGATAAAGACACAAGTTAGAATCATTACGTTCTTTGGAAATCATAAGCATCGACAAGGCATTTGTAACTATGGAAAGCATGATACTCTTGCCAGGAATCTACTTAACACGATCGTGACTAGCGACCTTCACTACTTGCGAATATAAATTCATAACAATTAGGTGAAACAAATTTATATCCTAGCACCAAATTCAAACATGCAAATCAAGCGTGCACTCTCAATCAACATGCAAGAATAAGTTCTAAATCCAACGGTTAAGCAAATTGTATTCACAACTTATGCAACAATAACTGGAAGTAATCAACTTATTTCACATATATAATCATGGTTTTGAATACACCCTTAGCCAAAACAAAATTAGCCAATCATACTTAAAGCAAAACAAAGATTACATGAATTAGACATTAAAATCCAAAGAAAGAAAACACCTAGAATGCTCCAACTTGGCAGCAAGTGCATCCAAGAATTCTCCTTTCCCTTGCTTGCGGCAGATTGGTTTGTGGACAGGTTTTGGGTAGTTTTATGGTGTAGAATGGATGAGGAATGATATAGAAAGGTTTAGGGTGAGTGTGGAGGAGTGTTTGATGGTTGGAGGGTGGTGGAAAACTCGGCAAAGAGGGTGGAATAAGGTGGAGTGGCTGTTATGTTTTCTGGGCACTAAAATGGTGTTTTTGGGGTGTTTTGCTGCCTAAGGTGAGTATGGACGAATTTTCTGCATGAATGATGAATATGGGAGGTTGAACCCTTTGCCAAGGGTTGTAAACATGTATATATAGGCCCCAAAACCCTAGAGAATCAGATTAGGCAGTGGGGGAAATGCACAGCAATGAGGGTGAATTTGTGGTGTGCAATGGTCCAAGGATGAAAATGGAGCAATGATGCAAAGTATGGAGGGTAAAATGGAGTGGTATTTCAGCTAGGGAGCATGAATGATTGTGTTCGTTGCATGGAAATGAAAAGGGGAGGTGAAATGTTTCAGAAATTAGTCAAAGGTGCAACAACATGTGTTGCACACGGCATTGGATCCCAAATGTGGATGATGGAGCATCAATTGGTGCATGGAATGGTTGTGAAAGTTGTGTGAAATCAGATGGGTGAAGGGAACAAGAGGTATGCAGCAATTGAGTGTGATAATTGAGTGTATTAGGGGACAAGGATCATTAAGCATGCATGGGAATCCAAAGGGAATGCTATGTGGATTGCACGGCAAGGATGTGTGTCCTTTTGTGGCTGAATTCATGATCCTTTGTACACTAATTCTTCACATTCTTAGCCTCTTTAAGTCTTCAATTTCGTCCAAACCTTGGTTCCAAATATGTGACATGCATTCCAAGCTCCATTTTGCTCCAAAATGCTCCAAAATGCATCTTCTTGCCTACTTTGTCCTTAAAATCTGAAAACACATGAAAATGACTTTAAACATTAAAATAACTAAGGAAACACGACATAAATGCACAAGAACAAGCCAACTAAGTCGCATAAATATGCTCCTATCAGTAGCGTACAAGATCTATTTTTGATTTATCAACCTCAATTCCCTTTGCTGAAACTATGTGACGTAAAAATGTGCCTTGTTTAACCATAAAGTGACATTTTCCCCAATTTAAAACAAGGTTAGTTTCAATGCATCGTTTCAAAATTAAAGTGAGATTATCTAAACACCCATCAAACGAATCACCAAAGACACTAAAATCATCCATGAAAAATTCAATGATCTTCTTAACAAAATCTGAAAAGATATTTACCATGCATCTTTGGAACGTGGTTCGTGCATTACATAAACCGAATGGCATTCAACAATATCCAAAAGTACTAAATGGACAAGTAAAAGTAGTCTTTTCTTGATGATCTGGAGCTATAACAATCTGATTATATCCCGAATAACCATCAAGAAAGCAATAAAAAGAATGACCGGCTAACCTTTCAAGCATTTGATCAATGAACAGTAAAGGGAAGTGATCTTTCCTTGTGGTGGCGTTAAGCTTCCTATAGTCAATACAAACTCTCCAACCTATTTGGATACGAGTGGGCTCACGTTCATTCTTTGCATTCTTTACCACGGTGACTCCATATTTCTTAGGAACAACTTGCACTGGTGAAACCCAACGACTATCCAAAATTGGGTAAATCACTCCACAATCAAGAAGCTTGATAATCTCCTTTTTCACAACTTCCATCATTGGAGGGTTAAGTCCGCATTGAGCCTTTCGAGTTGGTTTAACCCCCTCCTCTAGAAGTATGCGATGCATGCAAGTTGTAAGGCTAATTTCATTAATGTCGGCCAATGTCCATCCAATGGCTGTTTTGTGCTCTTTCAACACCCGAATCAATTTCTCCTCCTCCATTGCTGTGAGTGATGAAGAGACAATGACGGGCAACGTCTCTTTATCTCCCAAAAAGACATACTTTAAATGATCCGGCAATGGTTTAAGCTCAAGGATAAGTGCCTGAATCACTAACGGTAACAACTTGTTAGTAGAAACAGGAATTGGAATTGGGATCGGAGGCTTACCAACATGTTATGGCAATGACTCAAGGGCAGCAACCATCTCCGCATTTGTTGTAGGGATAGGCTCGGCCAGATTGGGTTTAAGCCCAATTCCTTGTGCAATTGTTGTTTCAAGAGCATCCTCATTCAAGGAATCAAGGTAATCATGAGCCAAAGCATTAAATACATCAATAGAGAAACAAGAATGATCATCTTTAGGATACCTTATAGTTTCAGAAATATTAAATCAATAATCTCGCCATTAAATTCCATTGTTAATGTCATTTTAAACACATTTATCTTGGTGCGAGCTGCTTTCATGAAGGGTCTACCAAGGAGGATCGGTAAGGGTGTAGAATGGGCCGAATCTTCCATCTCAAGCACATAGAAATCTGCTGGAAATACTAGGTCATTAACCTACACCAAAACATCTTCCAAAACCCTTTTTGGATATGCATTAGAATGATCAGCTAATTGAATTATAACACCATCATTTTTAAGCTCTCCTAAGTTCATAGATGCATAAATAGAGTATGGCATGACATTGATGGAAGCACGTAAATCTAACATGGCATGTTCAAACTTGGTATTTCCAATAACATAAGGAATTGTAAAACGACCTGGATCTTTGCATTTAGGTGGTAGTTTTCTTTGCAAAACAGCAGATACATTTTCACTTACCTGAACCACTTCTTTGTTCGAAATCCTTCTATGTTGTACAAAGATCTTTAAAAAACTTAGTATACCTCGGAACTTACTTTATTGCCTCAAGCAGTGGGATATTGACTTGTACCTTCCTGAAAGTTTCTAAGATGTCTTTTTCATTCTCTTCCTTCTTAGATTGCATAAACCTGCGAGGAAAAGGCACATTTGGTGGAATTAGATTAGAATTGGTCGAATTGGGAACAACCTTACCTGATAGTGATGGTTTAGGGCCCTTGGGAAGCTGCGGTAAGAATGGTTCCACCCTTGCCGTGGCTTTGTCCATCTCCTCCTCTTTGAGCATCAACTTTTTGTCCTCTTTTTAACTTGATTTGGTCATGTTTGGCTTGATTCAAACCTCTTTTCCACTTCTCAACGTGATGGCCTTAGCGGTTTCAAAACCTCATTTTGGATTGACAATGGTCGAACTAGGCAGTTTGCCTTGTTCTCTAAATTGTCCCATGAACTCCGCTACTTGCCCCATTTGTTTCTTTAATGCATCCACCTCTTTAGCTTGATTTTGCATCTCTTTGGTTTGATTTTGTATTCTCTAAGTCAAAGAGGTTATTACTTAAAGAATTTTATCATTGTCCAATGACGTACCTGAATTTGTTGGGGCAGATTGTGGTGGTACTTGTAATGGTGCGAATGGCCTTTGATAGAGCCCTGGAGGTTGTTGAGGCTCTTTCCACTTGAAGTTTGGGTGATCTCTCCAGCCTGGATTGTAGATGTTAGAGTATGGATCATTTCGTGGCTGATTTTGGCCTTGGTAGCCCATGACATTTGCACTTTCCCATCCTTAATTCTCTATCAATTGAAGGCATTGATCATTGAGATGCCCCCGCATTGAGCACACTCTACATATGGCCGCACCTTGCACTTTGGATCCATCGACAACATGTGACAAAAGAACAGTGAGATTAGCCATTTAAGATTGAAGTTCGGATATTGCACTTACCTCATTCACTTGTTGTTGCCGTGGGGGGGGGTCTCTTTGTCCAACTCCTTCATATTGTTGTGCATTCAAGGCTCGGTTTGCAATTAAGATCTTTGCAACCACCAGTGTTTTATAAACCAAAGTACCTCCCGCTGAAGCATCAAGCATTTGTCTCTCAATTAGAAGGTGTCATTCGTAGAAATATTGAATCAAGAGCTCTTCCTTCATTTAATGTTGTGGGCAGGATGCAACTAACCTCTTAAAATGCTCATAATGTTGTTGGATTCCACTAATCCTCTTCTCTTGAAGTTGGAAAGAATTTCTCTAGAAATGCTTTCTTCATGCTTTCCCAAGAAGTAATGGTTCCAGGTGCCAATTCGTGCAACCAATCCTTAGCCTTTTCCAAAAGAGAGAATGGAAATGCTTTCATTTTCAAAATACTCCCATCAACGTTGATGGGTGTCATGCTTGAGCACACCACTTCAAACTCTTTCAAATGCTTGTTTGGATATTCCATGGCCAACCCATGGTATTTGGGAATATGATGCAGCAAGTGATGCGAAATTTAACTTAACACACAAATTAAACCCTCTTTTGACAATTGTAGTATATATGTAAGTAGGGATCGTTCTTAAACCGGGGATTAGGAGGGATTGCTAAAACACTTTAAACTAACTCAAATAGATAAAACTAAGCTTTAAAAAACTTAACTAGACTTAAAAGACTCAAAACAAGTTCACAAGACTCAAAATAAGCTAAAAGCACTCAAAACTGCCTAAAAACACAAACTTGGCAGTTTCTGACTCTAAACACAAATTTGGACGAATTTTAGTTTTAACTTGACTCAAAACACTTGAAAACACAATCTAAAACAAATCCTAACTAGTTAGACACTCTAAAGTAAAGGGGGATTTGGTTTTGGACGAAAATAAAGTAAACAAAACAAGAACTAAAACTAAAACTAGGCAGATTTGCACGAATTTGGTGGAATTAGATGGATGATGGGCTAGCTAGGAGGTCTTTCTCCACACATGGCATACTTGCATACAAAACAATTTCCAATTGCTTTTTCAATGAACCATGAACCTCAACACCCCAAGATAATTAGGTACGCTTAAATTAACCCTCAGATTTTCCTTAAGTCATTGAATTGAATGGAAATAACGCATCGCAATCATATTATTCCTCAAAAGTTCCCTACATGAAAGCGCATAATAGAGAAACAATCAAAGATCATTAAGTTCTATGAAAATCATAAGTGTTGACAAGACATTCGTAACTATGAAAGCGCATGATACTTATGCCAAGAATTTACTTAACATGATTGTGACTAACAACCTTTATTACTTATGAATATAAGTTCATAATGATTAGGTGAAACTCCCTTATATCCTAGCATCAAATTTATGCATGAAAATTAAGTGTGCACTCTCAACTCACATACATAAACAAGTTTTACTTCAAACAGATAAGTAAATTGAATTCACAATTCATGAAATCACAACTGGATGTAATCAAATCATATTGCAAATATAGCCATGGTTCTGAAATTCCCCCTAGCTAAGAAGGGTTTAGTTCCTCATACTCACAAAATAAAAATTATTGAATTTAAACATTGAAAACAAAAGAAAGATTACACCTAAACGTTCCAACAACTCTAACTCAAATGGCAAGCACGTCCAAAGGCTCTCCTCCTTCTTCCTTGCTGCAGCACAAGGTGTGGTTGGTGGATTTAGGGGTGATGGATGGTGTATTCTCGTGTAGGATGATGAATGATGGCTGATGAGGGTGAAAGGTTGCGGTTGAATGTGTATGGAATTGTATGGATCGCAAGAATGGTGAATGAAGGGTGCGGCAAGATGTGTTTCTGATGGTAAGGGATGGTGAATTCGGCCAACTCTTAAAACACATATATATAGGTATGCAAAACCCTTAGAATTAGGTTTAGGGTTTAAAGGGTGCGGCACAATGTGTAAATCCACCAAGGAAAAGGTTTTAAGCCCACTTAGTTTCTGCAAAGGATTTGTATAACCCAAATCCAAAAGGGAAAAGGATAGAGGGGTGCGGTAGGTATTAGAGGGAAAGGAGAGTGGATTGCAAGGCAAGACCTTCTAGAAGGGAATAGGCGCCACCTTTGTAGGGTTTCTAGAAATAGCTTCTAGGAATAGATATTTAGGTCCCCTTGCAACTAGATTTAAGGCATGGTAAGATTAGGATAGGATAAGATAAGATAAGATTGGTTTGGATAAGATAAGGTTGGATAAGGTTTTGGATAATGTTTCTTCTTTTGAGTTGATTCCTTATCTTCTTTGTTTTGAATTTAATTTCTTCATCTCTTATCAGATTCCTAACCATCTTTGGTCTTCAAATTCGTCCATCCATTTGGCTCCAAGCATGTGATATCCATTTTATGCCCAAAACTGCTCCAAAATGCACTTTCTTGCTACTTTAACCCTTTGGACCTACAAACACACGAAAATAGCTTGAAATACTACATTAACTAAGAAATAATAACACAAATGCACAAGAACAAGCTAACTAAGTCGTATAAATATGCTCCTATCAAATTCCCCCACACTTAGCATTTACTAGTCCTCGAGCAAAACAAATAAAGAAAAGAAACAAAA
The DNA here is from genome assembly GCF_042453785.1 of Malus domestica. Lineage (NCBI taxonomy): Eukaryota > Viridiplantae > Streptophyta > Magnoliopsida > Rosales > Rosaceae > Malus > Malus domestica. The sequence goes on from NC_091669.1 coordinate 22,763,340, forward strand.
CAAACAGTCTACACCTTCCAACATTTGCCTCAGGGATTTCCAATGAAACATAACATGTCAAAGATCACCACTCACATAGATTTAAGCAATCCTTACCCTTAAGCAGACTTAATCATAGTCACCATTCACTAGCTCACATTTAATCAATTAAAACAACATTTTGAATGTAGTAACATGCCTTAAAGAATTCCCTCAATTCCTTACTAGATATTGTGACAGCCCGTCCCTGATTTTAAGAATTTTAAAGTTTTAATAAAGGATTTTACAAAAATGCCCTTTAAGGCACGCGCATTATTCGAGGTTAATCGTTGTGTCGTGCCATCTAAGATTTCTTTTCTTGACATATCCTCGTAGTACTCCTCACTACGGACGCGTGGGCATAGACAGTGCGTTATTTGGAGTTATATCGAAGAATTTATTAACGTTGAAATTTGGGATTTTAAGGAATTATAATTTTAGTAAAATCTAGAATTTCTTTTATGAAAATGGACGGCCCAGATTTAATGAAGAATTAAATGGATGGTTGGGATGAGAGAAAGAAGGTTTTGTGTGTGTGTGTGCGTAAGAAGAAGAAAAAAGAAGGCCTCGGGAGGAAAAGAAAACAGAGAAAAAAGACAGATTGGGCAAAGCTGCCCAATCGGAGAAGAAGGAGGAGAGGCCAAATGGGGAGAGGAGAGAGGAAGCTGACTGGCCAACCAGAAGAAGGAAAGGAGGGATAGGAGGAGGAAGGAAAAACAGGGGATCGGTCGGGTCCATTTGACCCGCGCAGTGACCTGCTCCCGCGAGGCCATTTTTCGACGGTTTTCCATCCAAATTTCTGGTCTTCTTCAACCTCCCATCAACCCCAAACACCTGCAAGATATCCTAGCATCTTAATTGACCCAAAAATCAATGAATTTCGTGGTGATTTCGCGAAGAACACCCACACGGGTGCCGCGACTTTCTTGTTCAAATTCACCCAATCCCGAAGCAATTTCTTTCAATTTCCACCACCCATACACTTCTCTTGAGGCCTAGAACAAAGCCCAAGCATTAGTTGGAGCATCGGAGTTGATTTGAGGACGAATTGGAACTCACCCAATTCTAGGGTTCCGCACGGATTTTGGTGAAATTGAAGTGTTTCCAGGCCAAATTGGCCTTGGCCTCAGGTATAAACTTTACTCTACTCATTGAGATCTTCAATTTTGTATTTTTTTAGAATTTTTGGAAATAGTTGGATTTTCCAGCGAGACGGGGCGGCCAACAGCCACCCGCGGCGGCCCGTGCAGCGGCACGTGGCCAATGGCCCGCCAATGTCATTCTTAGCATGTATTTAAGGTTCTAGGTTTAGTTTTGATAATTGATGTTCGTAAATTGAGTAATTGAACCTAAGTTCGTTACGATTCGTGGTTAGGCCAAAAGGTGAATCGACGATCCAACCGTCGGATCGTCACCAAACTTTGATACGTTGTAATACATAATATTTGAGGATTATAGGAACTTACGGATCGGGAATCCGATTTACGGATCTTTCGGAATTGGAGTTGTAAGTTCATAAAATAGAATGTTAACCGTCACTTGGTTTTGGAAATTGACGGAGATTCGACCGTTGGATGGTAATGAAATTTTAGGATGTTGTCCTAGAGGTATATTGTCGACCTCTGGAAGTTATGGATTTGAAATCTGAGTTTCAGATCTTCCGGATCGAACTACGTAGTGACGTGTTTTATATAAGTTATATATTATATCGATATGATTTTTGAGGTTGGATTTGATTATTGTTCTGGGCGCCGATCGTCATGACGCCTTGATGTGATGTGCTAGGGAGTTGTTGGGCGAACTCCAGGTGAGTGGGCAATATTTCTGTTTATACCTATATACTATTGATATTTTTCCCAGAAATTGAGTTTAAATGAAAGTACGTTTTAAAATGCCATGCATGCATATTATGAGATATATGAATTGATAATTGATGGATATATATATATATATGTGAATTGGTGTTGTGGACGCACAGGTGAGTATCAGGTGAGTTTTATGTTATCCATGTGAATCATTGATGATGTGAATTGTGTTGAGAGCTCATAACCTGCATCCCTGGTGTTAGTGCTTATATTATTCACCGCATCGCACGCTCACCTTGGATCCAAGTAGGTGCATGTCATACAGACCATGAGAGGGTTTCGACATGCTAGTCGTACAGACCACTAGAGGTGGTTCCGACTGGTAGGTGACCTTAGATTATGTGCACAGATGATTGATGAGAGAAGCACTAGAGCGTATTATTACACCATTCTTGTCGTACATACTACTTCAGGTAGTTCCGACTTATGTGCATAGTAGCGCCGTACAGGTCACCGTGGTGACTCCGGTTGGATTGGATTTTGAGCTATAGAATTAACCGACAGGACCAACTGCAGGGTCTCTGGTTGATTCCTTATTTCACCTGTTATATTGATGCATCCATATTTTGTTTTTGACATTATGGCATGGCATACTTTCTGGTTTTGATAAAGATTGATGATTTGAGATATTTGAAGGTATATGCTATTATGTTATTTTCTGGGAAAGTATACAGGTTTTACAGCGAGGGGTTAGAAATGTTTTAAATGAAATGTTTTCGAAAAACTTTGTTTTACTGACCCACTCAATTTTGTTTTACGCCCCTTCAGGTTCTAGATAGCAGAGCTTTGGTGGCCACGAGGAATCCAACGGTGTTCTGACATAATTCATAAAAGTAAGACTCACCCTCGGGTGTTTCATCTTAGTAATTGTATTTTTTAAAGCTTCCGAACTGTGTAAATGGTTACGTCACTCTCACGTGACAACCAGCATACCCTCCTTCGGGACGGGGTGTGCCAGTAGATATGCACTTAATTTTCACTCAGATTTTCTGACTACACACCCTACACTAGGTATATGTGAGAAGATTGATGTAAACATGATAACTAGTACTCACATATGTTTTAAACAAAGAAAGCAATTTCTAGAATTACTAATGCATGTATATATATGATCTCATGAAAGGAATGCTATTACTTAGAAGCAAGAACCATGGATTCCATATGCTCATACCAATTCCAAACTCCACATACTGAAACACACAGCACTCAAGATGGAAGTCAAGGGTTGTAACGGGGCTAAGGTATTGGCTAACAAAGAAAGGTAAGGATAGACAAACGTTCTTAGAGCAATAGTGAGCAAAGTAATGAAATTGACACTTAGAATTCACTTTAGAATGCAGAAATCCACTTTAAAACACAAAGGGAAGGTTCATGCAACACTTAGGGTCAAATTCAAACTTTTGGACCCTTTCTTCAACAATCAACACTTGTGAGTTCATTCTCACTTATTTTCAACTCTTTTTCTTTCTTTTCTTCACATATTTTTGTTTTGTTTTGTTTTTCTTTTATTTCTACCTGTGCCTTTCATTTCTTTTGGCACACTAACCATACATATTTCTCATGAAACACCTTTCCCCCACATTTGATTTCTCCAATAACGTTCATCAAAAGGAATTCCTTCTAAGTTATGCTCCACTATACTTTAAGAACAAGGGTATGGAAAGTCCTATTCTAGGATAGGTAGGGAGAGTGTGGTTAACAAAGGAAATAGGCTAAACAAGGCTCAAAGAGGTTTGAACATACAAAACAAATGACAAGGGTGGATTCGGCTATTTGACTTTGGTTCACTAAACAACTTCATCTTGAATATGAGTTATGCAAATCACTGTCATGCTTTGAATGGAACGGGCATGAGTTCTAGTATTTGGATCTATAATGATGAACGCATTCTAAGTAGGAACGAAGCAAAAAATAATGAGATCATGCAACAACTTTAGAAAACAAGAATGCATAGATTAATAACTCTTCAAATAAATGTTTAGGCTCAAGTCTCTCTGGGATGTAGCGTTTATTTGAGTTCCTTCCTTCAAATATGTTACAAAAACTTATTTTATCCTTTGTGATTACATGTGAATTTGTAAACTATAACTAAAACTAAGCATAAACCAAAGAGCATATCAAACTTCCACCCATGTTTGTAACTTTCTTTAACAGTTATTGATAAGAGCATATTTATGCGACTTAGTTAGCTTGTTCTTGTGCATTTATGTTGCTATTTCTTAGTGATAGGAGCATATTTATGCGCCTTAGTTAGCTAGTTCTTATGCATTTTCGTTATGTTTTCTTCGTTAAAGTAGTCTTTTAAGCTACTTTCATGTGTTTTCAGGTTTAAAGGACATATTACATGAAATGATGCAATTTGGAGCTTTTGGAGCAAAAAGTGAGCTTGGATTGAAAAGGACATGCTTGGAACACAAGGTTGGGATGAAATTGAAGAGTTGAAAATTTGAGGTTTCCTACTTGAAGTAGGAAAGCTAAGCCTAAAAGTTTCCATTTTGGGTTGATCTTTCCTAAACCGGAATGGCCTTGCGTTTGAGCAACATTAGAAGGTTCCGAAGCGTTGGAAGACACAAAGAAAGGTGTTAGAATATTTTCTCATCCTTGACGTGGGTTAGGGCTTAGTTTCTCTTGGTTTTGGGCTTTTTAGAAGCCCTATCCACATTCCCACTAACCAGCCGCACCTTTCCCCTTCTAGAACACATATTTCCTTGCCTTGCAAGGCTTTCTAGAAGCCCTAACCCTAGCCCACTTAATTGCCGCACCTTAGGCCCTTTTCTCACAAAATTTCTTATTGTTTAACCTATTTTTCTGGTGGATTTGGGTTTCTAGAAACCCTAATCTGATTTGCTAGGGTTTTTAAGTGCCTATATATATATTTCTACACCTAGCCGCACAGAGGACCTCTCCACAATTCAGAAATTCATCCAACCCTATATTCTCATTCCTTGCCGCATCCACCATCATCCTTATACCCTTAGCCGCCACTCCTCCATCCATTCCAGCCATTTCCCACACCTTGCCGCAACCCTTCTCCACAACCATACGCCATTCTACACCTCCATACACCATCCATACCCCTTGCCGCACCACCATACCATCCTAACTCCCTTCCAAACCCAAAATCACATCCAAAAATCCCCTAAACCCTCTCTGCCGCAGCAAGGAGAAGAAGAAAGAGGAGCTTGACGTGCAGAATTCAAAGTGGAATTGTTGGGCGTTTTAGGTGTAATCTTTCTTATGTCTTCGATGTTTCAATTCAATAAACTTTGTGTTGTGAGTATGAGGAACTAAACCCCCTTAGTTGGGGGGTGATTCGAAACCATGTACATGCTTGCAATTTGATTCGATTACATTCAGTTGTTATTTCATAAGTTATGGATTCAATTCGTTCATCTATTTGATTGATAACTTATTTGTGTATGTTGATTGAGAGTGCACGCTTAGTTTTCATGCATGAATATGATGCTAGATTATGAGGGAGTTTCACCTAATAGTTACAATCTTATAATCACAAGTAGTGAAGGTCGCTTGAAAACGATCGCGTTGAATGAATTCTTAGCATAAGTTTCAAGCAATTCATAGTAACAAATGCTTCGTCAATGCTTATGTTTTTCATAGAACGTAATGATTCGTGCTTGTATCTCTATTATGCAATTCATGTAGGGAACTTGTAGGGAATGTTTTGGGTTGTCGTATGCAATCATCCAACCTAATAACTTGTGGAAAAACTGAGGGTTAATTAGTGCAATTCACGGTTAATTTGGGGCGTTGAGTATTTATAATTTATTGGAAGAACAACTGAAAATCGTTTCGTTTGCAAGTGTGACATGTGTGGAGAAGAACCTCCTAACTAGCCTTTTATCCATCCTTTTCATCCAAAAACGTTTTACAATCTGTTTAGTTTTAAGTTTATGTTTTGTTTTCAATTTTCGTCCAAAACAAATCCCCCTTTATTTTGAAGTCTTAGATTAGTTAGAAAGTGTTTTGATTTGTGTTTCTAAGTGTTTTGATTCAAGTTTTCAACCAATTTCGTCCAAGTTCTTGTTAGGTTCTCAAACTGCCCAGAAATTGGTTTTTAGGCAGTTTGAGTCATTAGGTTGCTGTTTTGAGTTTTAGGTTTGTTTAAGTGTTTTAACCTTTAGTTTTGCATTCTTTGAGTCTAGTTTAGTGTTTTAAACTTTGTTTTTGAGTTTTTTAGTCAGTTTCCAAGTGTTTAGCAATCCCTCCTAATCCCCGGTCTAGAACGATCCCTACTTACATCTTTTCTACAATTTGACAAAAAGAGGGTTTAATTTGTGTGCTTATATATTTCGCATCACTTAGTCAATGATAGGAGCATATTTATGCGACTAAATTGGCTTGTTCTCGTGCATTTACGTTGTGTTTCCTTAGTTATTTTAGTGTTTAAAGTCACTTTTGTGTGTTTTCAGATTCCAAGGACAAAGCGTGCAAAACGATGTAATTTGGAGCCTTTTGGAGCAAAAGGAAAGGATGAATTGAAGACTTGAAGAAATAAGGATTCCTAATCAACCAAGGATTCCTAATCGAAGAAGGATTCCTAATCGACGAAGGATTCCTAATTGAAGATGGATTCCTAATCACATGAGGATTCCTACTCCAACAAGGATTCCTACTTGAAGTAGGAAAGTTAAGCCAAGGTTTCCTATTTTGGTTTAACCTTTCCTAATTCTAAAAGTCCTTATGTTCCAGCCACTTTGAAGACTTCATATGCATTCTAGGACACAAAACAAAGGCCCTAGAAATCTTTTGGACAAGTGCCACACCCCCCCCCCTTACCCTTTCCTCTTCCTTGCCGTGCAAGGGAGAGGGCTCTTTCCTGATTTTAGGCATTAAAACACATACCTTTTGTGTTTTTATCTCCTTGCCGCATATCCCTTGCAATTTCCTTTAATTTCTGATTTGATTTCCTATTTCTAGAAGCTTTTGACTTAAATTTCTGTTTACCTAATTAGCCTAGGGATTTTAATTTCCTAATCCCTTTAAATAAACATGTTTGTGCAGCCACAAACATCCCCATTCATCCAGAAACTCACCATTCACGCCAGAAACTGAACTCCATCTTCAACAGCCCCATTCCTTCACCATTCACCATATTTTCTGACGCAAAACCACCCTAGCCGCACCACCCATCAACCCTAAACACTTCCATACGTCCTCCATCCATTCTACATCATTCAATAACCCAAGAAACCACCAACATCCAATCTGCCGCAAGCAAGGAAAGGGGACAGATTCACTCAATTGTTTGGCTCTTGATTCTGAGTTGTTGAACAATTTTAGGTGTATTCTATCTTATATTTCAATGTCTAATTCATGTAATCTTTGTTTTGCTTTAAGTATGATTGGCTAAATTCGTTTTGGCTAAGGGTGTATTCAAAACCATGATTATATATGTGAAATAAGTTGATTACTTTCAGTTATCGTTGCATAAGTCTTGAATACAATTTGCTTAACCGTTTGATTTAGAACTTATTGATAGGAGCATATTTATGCGACTTAGTTGACTTGTTCTTGTGCATTTATGTCGTGTTTCCTTAGTTATTTTAATGTTTAAAGTCATTTTCGTGTGTTTTCAGATTTTCAGGACAAAGTAGGCAAGAAGATGCATTTTGGAGCATTTTGGAGCAAAATGGAGCTTGGAATGCATGTCACATATTTGGAACCAAGGTTTGGACGAAATTGAAGACTTAAAGAGGCTAAGAATGTGAAGAATTAGTGTACAAAGGATCAAGAACTCAGCCACAAAGGGACACACATCCTTGCCGTGCAATCCACATAGCATTCCCTTTGGATTCCCATGCATGCTTAATCATCCTTGTCCCCTAAAATATTTCTGATTTCATGCCTCAACACACTCAATTATCACACTCAATTGCTGCATACCTCTTGTTCCCTTCACCCATCAGATTTCACAACCATTCCATGCACCAATTGATGCTCCATCATCCACATTTGGGATCCAATGCCGTGTGCAACACATGTTGCTGCACCTTTAACTAATTTCTGAAACATTTCACCTCCCCTTTTCATTTCCATGCAATGAACACAATCATTCATGCTCCCTAGCTGAAATACCACTCCATTTTACCCTCCATACTTTGCATCATTGCTCCATTTTCATCCTTGGACCATTGCACACCACAAATTCACCCTCCTTGCTGTGCATTTCCCCCACCGCCTAATCTGATTCTCTAGGGTTCTAGGGGCCTATATTTACATGTTTACAACCCTTGGCAAAGGGTTCAACCTCCCATATTCATCATTCATGCAGAAAATTCGTCCATCCTCACCCTAGGCAGCAAAACACCCCAAAAACACCATTCTAGTGCCCAGAAAACATAACAGCCACTCCACCTTATTCCACCCTCTTTGCCGAGTTCTCTACCATCCTTCAACCATCAAACACTCCTCCATACTCACCCTAAACCTCTCCATACCATTCCCCATCCATTCTACGCCATAAAACTACCCAAAACATCTTCACAACCCAATCTGCCGCAAGCAAAGAAGGGGACAGATTCACTACGATTGTTTGGCTCTTCATTCTGAGTTGTTGAACGATTTTAGGTGTTTTCTATCTTATATTTCAATGTCTAATTCATATAATCTTTGTTTTGCTTTAAGTATGATTGGCTAATTTCGTTTTTGGCTAAGGGTGTATTCAAAACCATGATTATATATGTGAAATGAGTTGATTACTTCCAGTTATTGTTACATAAGTCGTGAATACAATTTGCTTAACCATTTGACTTAGAACTTATTCTTGTATGTTGATTGAGAGTGCATGCTTAATTTGCATGCTTGAATTTGGTGCTAGGATATAAGCTTGTTTCACCTAATTGTTATGAATTTATATTCACAAGTAGTGAAGGTCGTTAGTCACGATCGTGTTAAGTAGATTCCTGGCAAGAGTATCATGCTTTTCATAGTTACAAATGCCTTGTCGATGCTTATGATTTCCAAAGAACGTAATGATTCTAACTTGTGTCTTTATCATGCTGTTCATATAGAGAACTTGTTAGGAATAATTTGTTTCCAATGCATATTCATCCAATTCAATGATCCTAGGGAAATCTGAAGGTTAATAATTTAAGCGGACCTAATTAACTTGGAGTGTCGAGGTTCATAACTTATTGAATTGATAACTGGAAATTGATTTACGTTGCATATATTTCATGTGTGGAGAAGAACCCCTTAGCTATTCAATCATCCATTGATTCTTCATAACTTTGTATTACAATCTGTTTCTCTTACAATCTGCCATTTAAGTTTATTTTCGTCCAAATCAAATCCCCTATTATTTTGAATTCCTAGATTAATTGGAAAGTGTGTTGGTTTATGTTTTTAAGAGTTTTGGTACAAGTTAAAACCCAAATTCGTCCAATTTGATGCTTTGTGTTCAAAACTGCCCAGAAAGTGTTTTTAAGGCAGTTTTGAATCTTTTGATTGCTGTTTTGAGTTTTTGGTTTGTTTTAGTATTTTAAACGTGAGTTTTGCATTCTTTGAGTCTAATCTAGTGCTTTAAACTTTGTTTTTACATTTCTAAGTCAGTTTTCAAGTGTTTAGCAATCCCTCCTAATCCCCGGTCTAGAACGATCCCTATTTACATACTTTGCTACAATTGATAAAAAGAGGGTTTAATTTTGTGTGTTAACTTATTTTTCACATCACTTATTGTTGTATGTTGATTGAGAGTGCACGCTTAATTTGCATGCTTGAATTTGGTGCTAGGATATAAGTTTGTTTCACCTAATCGTTATGAATTTATATTCGCAAGTAGTGAAGGTCGCTAGTCACGATCGTGTTAAGTAGATTCCTGGCAAGAGTATCATGCTTTTCATAGTTACAAATGCCTTGTCGATGCTTATGATTTCCAAAGAACGTAATGATTCTAACTTGTATCTTTATCATGCTGTTCATATAGAGAACTTGTTAGGAATAATTTGTTTGCGATGCATATTCATCCAATTCAATGATTCTAGGGAAATCTGAAGGTTAATTTAAGCGGGCCTAATTAACTTGGAGTGTCGAGGTTCATAACTTATTGAATTGATAACTAGAAATTGATTTACGTTGCATATATTTCATGTGTGGAGAAGAACCCCTTAGCCATTCCATCATCCATTGATTCATCACAATTTTGTCTTACAATCTGTTTTCTTTTTCAATCTGCCCATTTAATTATTTTCGTCCAAAATCAATCCCACCTTATTCCTTTAAGTCATATTACTTAGAACTTGTCTTAGAATATGTTTTTAGGTGTTTTAGGTCATTAGGAAACCAAAATTCGTCCAAGTTGTGTTAGAGTCCCAAAACTGCCCAGAAAGTGGTTTTTAGGCAGTTTTGAGTGTTTATTTGCTGTTTTGAGTCTTTTGGTTTGTTTTAGTGTTTTAGATTTTAGTTTTGCATTCTTTGAGTCTAGTTTAGCATTTTAAACTTTGTTTTACAGATTTGAGTCAGTTTAGAGTGTTTTAGCAATCCCTCCTAATCCCCGGTTTAAGAACGATCCCTACTTATCCATACTACAATTGTCAACAAGAGGGTTAATTTGTGTGTTTAGTTAATTTACGCATCAAATTTTGGCGTCGTTGCCGGGGATTAGCAATTTTGCTAATCCCCCGTTGTTTCTTTTTATTTCTTTTTCGTGTCTTTTGTTTTAGTTACTGATTTTGTTTTACTTTGTTTTATTTACTTTGGATATTTGATATAGTTTTGTTTCTTTGATTTTAGGTACTAGAGAAGTAGGACATGGATTTTGCTAGCATTCAAGCTCAATTGGCAAATCTTACTTCTCAAGCCAATCAAGCCAATCAATGTCCACAAGGAGATTGGAGTGATCATTCAACTTCTATGTGGTAGGAATCTCAACAAGCTCAACACGAAGGATATTGGCAGCCATATGAGGAGTTCTATTCAAGACCTATGCAATATGCTCAATCAAACTCATGTTCGTCAATAGATTATAATCAAATTCTTAACGAATTAAATTCTTTGGTGCAGGGCTCACAAAATCAAGCCAAGGAGGCTCAACAAGATGCATATTGGCAGCCATATGAGGAGTTTTACACCACGCCTATGCAGCCACCACCGCCTCCCCCACAACAAATCCAATCGAATTCAAGTATGCCCATGAGTTATGATGAAATTCTTGATGTACTAACCTCTTTGACGCAGGGCTCACAACAAGAAGAATGCTCACAGCCATCTGAGGAGTTCTATCAGTGGCCATATGCACCACCACAATCTTCCCAAACAAATTCAGGTACGTCAATGGATAATGACCAAATTGTTCAATTACTCACCTCTTTGACACATGAAGCAGAAAATCAAGCCAACAAGATGGATGAATTAGAGAAGCACGTTGGGCAGATTGTGGAGTTCATGGCACAAATTCAAGAACAAAGTGAATTCTCCAACGCAAACATTGTAAATTCAATGGAAGATTTTGAAATTACTAAAGCCATCACTTTGGGAAGTGCCATGGAGGTCGGCGCTGAACCAAGGGCGTCCAAACAAAGCCAAGAGGAGGACGAACATCTACTAATTGAGGAGGAGGAAGAAGACACACCCACGGCAAGGGTAGAACAACCCTTGCCGCAGCCTCCTAGAGTCCCTCTGTCGTCCAACTCAGGTAAGTTGGTTCCAAATTCAATTCTTTCTTACCCCATTCCACCAAATGTCCCTTTTCGTCGTAGGTTTTTTATTCCCAAGGAAGAAGAGAGTGAAAAAGACATCGTGGAAGCCCTTCCCAAGGTGCAAAGTGATATCCCAATTCTTGGTACACCAAAACAAGTTCCAGATTGTGTTGAAATCCCTGAAGAGAATTGTACACAAAGAAGAAGGATTCAAGATAAGGAAGTGGCTGGGGAGTATCTAGAATTCATCAAAGAGCATGTACTTGAGACAACCATCCCCAAAGAAGTTGAATTTGATGACACGGGACAAATCACAACCATCGTAGTAAATCTGGCCAAATTCAAAGTCCCTGAAACTTTCAAAGAAGTGGTGTTTGTCATTGAGAGCTTGTCGGACAAAGCAAGTAAGTCACCTTCTCCAATTTCCATTACGTTTTATACTTACATGTTGTTAATGATTCAGACACCCACTCTCGAATTTAAACCATTGCCGGATCACTTCAAGTATCACCTTCCATTCAAGGATCAATTCCATGCTATGGGACCTAGGGGAGGTTAAAGAGAAGTATCGTCCGGCTGCAAGACATTAAAGCAAGCGCTTCTTGGGAGGCAACCCACGCATTCGACAAAGGAAGACCTAGAGAGCACTCCAATTCCAGATTTGTGTTCCTCAAACCCTTCTCTTTGTTGCTGTTTTCTAATCTGCCCTGTTTAGTTATTTAAGTTGTTGTTTGTTGGTTTCTTTGTGTTTTGTGTAACTTTATGCTTGAAACATTGAGGACAATGTTTGATTTAAGTGTGGGGGGGGTAACTAAGTGTTTTTTATGCAAATTCGTGGGATTTTATCACCCATTACTTAGAGACTTGTTCCTTGCTGTTTTTAAGTGTTTTTAAGCAGTTTTGGTGTGTGTTAACATAAAACTCCGAAAATCACATAAAAATTTGAAAAAAACTGTTTTGAAAAGCCTAAAAAGAGTGTTTTGAGTCGTTTTTGTGTGTTTGTGTCTAGGGTACCTTCCAACACAATGATGAGGATTCGGTTTGTAATTGCATAGCTGTTAAAGAAAGTTATTAACATGATGAAAGTTTGAAATACTCTTTGCTTATGCTTGGTTGTGGTTATAGCTTATGAATTTACATGCAATCACAAAGGATAAAAATTAGTTTTTGTAACATGCTTGAAGGAAGGAACTCAAACAAACGCTACAACCTTGTGAGACTTGAGCTTAAACGTTTATTTGGAGAGTTAAAATCTGTGCATTATTGTTTTCTAAAGTCGTTGCATGATCTCATTATTCTTTGCGTGGTTACTACTTAGAAGGCGTTTCATCATTTAGTTCCAAATGCTAGAACTCATGCCCATTTCTTTCAAAGCATGTTATTGATTTGCATAACACATATTCAAGATGAAGTTGTGTAGTTACCACCACCAAAGCCAAATTGCCGTGTATCCCATATCATTTTATGTTTAAGTTAACCCCATTGAGCCTTGTTAGCCTACATTCTTTGTTAACCACATTCACCTCACCTAGCCTAGATTAGGACCATCCTTACCCTTGTTCTTGAAGCATAGTAAAGCATAATTCAAATTGAATTCCTTTTGATTTATATATGGCAGAAAACAAGTGTGGGGGAAAGGTTTCAATTTGGGTATTTTGTGTGCCATAGAACACGGCAAGAAAAGAAAAGAAACAAAAAATGAAATTCGTGGAAAAAGAAAAAGAAAAACAAAAAGTGTGTGAAAAGAATGAAAATGAGTTGAAAAGATGTGAAAAAGAGTCCCAAAGTATTGTTTGTTGAAGAAAGGGTCCAAAACTTTGAATTCGGCCCTAAATATTGCTTGAATCTTCCCCTTATGTCTAAAAGTGATTTCTGCATTCTAAAGTGAATTCTAAGTCTAGATTTCATTGCTTTGCTTACTATTGCTTTAAGAACGTTTGTTTTCCCTTACCTTTCTTTGTTAACCAATACCCCAAGCCCCGTTACAACCTTGGACTTCAATCTTGAGTGTTATGTGTTTCAATTTGTGGAGTTTGAATTTGGTATGAGCATATGGTGTCACTGGTTCTCGCGTCTAAGTAGTAGCATTTCATTCATGAGATCATATCTTAACATGGTTATTAACTCCAGAAATTGCGTTCTTTGTGATACATATATGTGAGCATTCGTTTTCATATCTACATCAATCTTCTCACATATAACTAGTATAGGGTGTGTAGTTAGAAAATCTGAGTGAAAATTGAGTGCATAACTTGTAAGGAATTGAGCGAATTCTCTAAGGCATGTTACTACATCAAAAACATTGTTTTAATTGATTAATTGTGAACTAGTAAGTGGTGACTATGATTAAGTATGTGCTTAAGTGTAAAGATGACTAAAATCTGTGGGGAATAACGATTTTTAACATGTCATGTGCATTGGAAATCCCTGAGGCAAATGTTGGAAGGTTTAGGTTGTGTTTTATTTGTTTTGTTTTGTTTTATTTCTTTGTTTTGCTCGAGGACTAGCAAAAGCTAAGTGTGGGGGAATTTGATAGGAGCATATTTATGCGACTAAATTGGCTTGTTCTCGTGCATTTACGTTGTGTTTCCTTAGTTATTTTAGTGTTTAAAGTCACTTTTGTGTGTTTTCAGATTCCAAGGACAAAGCGTGCAAAACGATGTAATTTGGAGCCTTTTGGAGCAAAAGGAATGGATCAATTGAAGACTTGAAGAAATAAGGATTCCTAATCAACCAAGGATTCCTAATCGAAGAAGGATTCCTAATCGACGAATGATTCCTAATTGAAGATGGATTCCTAATCACATGAGGATTCCTACTCCAACAAGGATTCGTACTTGAAGTAGGAAAGTTAAGCCAAGGTTTCCTATTTTGGTTTAACCTTTCCTAATTCTAAAAGTCCTTATGTTCCAGCCACTTTGAAGACTTCATATGCATTCTAGGACACAAAACAAAGGCCCTAGAAATCTTTTGGACAAGTGCCACACCCCCCTTACCCTTTCCTCTTCCTTGCCGTGCAAGGGAGAGGGCTCTTTCCTGATTTTAGGCATTAAAACACATACCTTTTGTGTTTTTATCTCCTTGCCGCATATCCCTTGCAATTTCCTTTAATTTCTGATTTGATTTCCTATTTCTAGAAGCTTTTGACTTAAATTTCTGTTTACCTAATTAGCCTAGGGTTTTTAATTTCCTAATCCCTTTAAATAAACATGTTTGTGCAGCCACAAACATCCCCATTCATCCAGAAACTCACCATTCACGCCAGAAACTGAACTCCATCTTCAACAGCCCCATTCCTTCACCATTCACCATATTTTCTGACGCAAAACCACCCTAGCCGCACCACCCATCAACCCTAAACACTTCCATACGTCCTCCATCCATTCTACATCATTCAATAACCCAAGAAACCACCAACATCCAATCTGCCGCAAGCAAGGAAAGGGGACAGATTCACTCAATTGTTTGGCTCTTGATTCTGAGTTGTTGAACAATTTTAGGTGTATTCTATCTTATATTTCAATGTCTAATTCATGTAATCTTTGTTTTGCTTTAAGTATGATTGGCTAAATTCGTTTTGGCTAAGGGTGTATTCAAAACCATGATTATATATGTGAAATAAGTTGATTACTTTCAGTTATCGTTGCATAAGTCTTGAATACAATTTGCTTAACCGTTTGATTTAGAACTTATTCTTGTATGTTGATTGAGAGTGCACGCTTAATTTGCATGCTTGAATTTGGTGCTAGGATATAAGTTTGTTTCACCTAATCGTTATGAATTTATATTCGCAAGTAGTGAAGGTCGCTAGTCACGATCGTGTTAAGTAGATTCCTGGCAAGAGTATCATGCTTTTCATAGTTACAAATGCCTTGTCGATGCTTATGATTTCCAAAGAATGTAATGATTCTAACTTGTATCTTTATCATGCTGTTCATATAGAGAACTTGTTAGGAATAATTTGTTTGCGATGCATATTCATCCAATTCAATGATTCTAGGGAAATCTGAAGGTTAATTTAAGTGGACCTTCTTAACTTGGAGTGTCGAGGTTCATAACTTATTGAATTGATAACTGGAAATTGATTTACGTTGCATATATTTCATGTGTGGAGAAGAACCCCTTAGCCATTCCATCATCCATTGATTCATCACAATTTTGTCTTACAATCTGTTTTCTTTTTCAATCTGCCCATTTAATTATTTTCGTCCAAAATCAATCCCACCTTATTCCTTTAAGTCATATTACTTAGAACTTGTCTTAGAATATGTTTTTAGGTGTTTTAGGTCATTAGGAAACCAAAATTCGTCCAAGTTGTGTTAGAGTCGCAAAACTGCCCAGAAAGTGGTTTTTAGGCAGTTTTGAGTGTTTATTTGCTGTTTTGAGTCTTTTGGTTTGTTTTAGTGTTTTAGATTTTAGTTTTGCATTCTTTGAGTCTAGTTTAGCATTTTAAACTTTGTTTTACAGATTTGAGTCAGTTTAGAGTGTTTTAGCAATCCCTCCTAATCCCCGGTTTAAGAACGATCCCTACTTATCCATACTACAATTGTCAACAAGAGGGTTAATTTGTGTGTTTAGTTAATTTACGCATCAGTCAATTATGTATTTTAAGCTATTTTCGTGTGTTTGTAGGTTCAAATAACAAAGTTAGCAACAAAGCGCTATTTAGAGCATTTTGGAGCATTTTTGGGCCAAGATTGGATAGTGCAAGCATGGAGACATGAGGATGGACGTTTTTGAAGATTTGAAGGCTAGAAATCAGCATGTGTGTTGACCTACAACTCCAAACATCCATCCTCTACACTCATTACCAAACATTCACCCATTACACCCATTACAATCACTCATCCACTACACCCATTATATCCACTCATTACCACAACATACACCACTACCACCTTAATTAGATGGTGGTCCTCTCCCTAGCCTATAAATACATCCACCCTTCACCATAACAAAGAGAGGAAGGGGGGAGGAGAAAAGATCCGTCCAAAGACACTACATTCACTTCTCACAACTCCATACACTTACACTTTCATTCCTTGGCCGTGAGCACCATCCATTCCTCCATACAACCAACCCTTCAAACACTCACCAACACCATGTGCCGTAGCAAAGGAAGGGAAGGAAAGTGCTTGGACGTGCTTGCTGTCCAACTTGGATCGTTGGAGCGTTTAGGTGTTTTCTTTCTTTTGTTTTCAATGTCTAAATTTGTTTATCTTTGCTTTGTAAGTATGAGGAACTAAACCCCCCTTAGCTAGGGGGGAATTCGAAACCATGTTCATGCTTGCAATATGATTTGATTACCTTCAGTTGTGATTTCATAAGTTATGAATTCAATTTGTTTAACTGCTTGATTGATAACTTATTCGTGTATGTTTATTAAGAGTGCACACTTAGTTTGCATGCATGAATATGATGCTAGAGTATAAGGGAGTTTCACCTAATAGTTACAAACTTATATTCACAAGTAGTGGAGGTCGCTTATAAACGATCGTGATGTGATAAAAGTTAAGCACACAAATTAAACCCTCTTGTTGTCAAATCGTAGTATAAATGCAAGTAGGGATCGTTCTAAACCGGGGATTAGGAGGGCTTGCTAAAACCTCTAAACTGACTCAAAAACATAAAAACAAAGTTTAAAACGTTTGAATAGATTAAAGGGACTCAAAACAGGTTCAAAAGACTCAAAACAGCTTAAAAACACTCAAAACTGCCTAAAAACACAATCTGGGCAGATTCTGACCTTAACACAATTTTGGACGAATTTAGTGTTTTAGTTTGAACCAAAACACTCAAAAACACAAACAAAACCTAAATTGAGCACTTTGAAACAAGAAAGTAAAAGGGGAGTTTTGAATTGGACGAATTTGAAACAAACAAACAAGTTATAAAGTTAGGCAGATTATAAAACGAAATTTGATGAATAAGATGATGGATAGATTAGTTAGAGATCCGTTCTCCACACATGACACACTTGAACATGAATCGATTTCCAATTGCTTTTCAATAGATTATGATGCTCAACACCCCAGATTAACCGTGATGCACAAATTAACCCTCAGATTTTCCTTTACTCATTGGATTGGATGAATGCATGCAACAACCCAAATCATTCTCTAAAAGTCCCCTACATGAATGCATAATAGAGATACAATAAGAGATCATTACGTTTCATGAAAATCATAAGTGTTGACGATGCAATTGTAACTATGAATGCATGATACGTTTGCCAAGAATTCAATTAACGCGATTGTGATAAGCAACCTTCACTACTAATGAATATAAACTTGTAACGATTAGGTGAAACTCATTTATATTCTAGCATCTAATTCATGTATGAAAACTAAGTATGCATCCTCAATAAACATACAAGAATCAGTTATGAATGAAATAGATAATTGAATTGCAATCACAACTTAACAAATCACAATTGGACGAAATCAATTCATATCTCAAGGATGTTCATGGCTTCAAACTTCCCCCTAACTAATTAGGGGTTTAGCCACTCATGATTACAGCAAAATCAGAAAGTAATAACAAAATAAATATTGAAAACAAGAACGAAGTACACCTAAAACGCTCCAATCTGCAAGCATGAAACGCCAAGGGCCTTTTTCTTCCCCACCTTGCTGCGGCACAAGAGTCTATGGATGAATATGGACATATGAAAGAGTCAGAAATAGGTTTAGGTTGAATGGGGGTTGCGGCAAGGATGTATGGTGGTGGAAAGGGATGTAGAATGGTGTAGAATGGTGGAGAGGATGTGGCTGGATGTATTTCTGAATGGGAGGGAGGTGGTGACGAATTTAGGCTTTGAAACATCTATGTATAGGCTAGGATTTCCACAAAATCTGATGGGAAAGGGTTAGGGTTTTGGAGATAAAAGGCTTGGCCCATCCAAGGGAGAAAAGAATTAGGGTTTTATGCAGATTATTAGGCTTCTAGAACACTAGGTGCGGCACAACCCTAGGGTAGATGGATTAGGGTTTAAACTTAGCAGAAAATAAAGGATTAGGGCCCTAAGGTGCGGCATGGGCTTAGAACAAAGCTGAAAAAGGATTAGGAAACTTCCAATTCAAGAATAGAAACTTTCAAGAATGGAAACCTCCAACTTTAGAAACTTTGGTTTCCAATTCTGAACTCTTTGTTCTTCATTTTCATTTCTTCATTTCTTGCCTCCTTTGATCTTCAATTTCGTCCATCCATTTGACTCCAAGCATGTGATATCCATTTTATGCTCAAAACTGCTCCAAAGGCTCCAAAATGCACATTTTTGCATACTTTGTCCGTAGAACCTGAAAATACATGAAACTAGCTTAAAAGACTAATTTAACTAAGAAAACACAACGTAAATGCACAAGAACAAGCTCACTAAGTCGCATAAATATGCTCCTATCAGATCGCGTTAAATAAATTCTTGGCAGGAGTTTCATGCTCATCATAGTAACGAATTCCTTGTCAATACTTATAGTTTTCATAATGCTTAATGATCTTTGATTGTATCTTTATTGTGCTGTTCACGTAAAGAACTTTTGAAGAATGCTTGAATTGTTGTATGTGTTTTCCCATCCAATTCAATAACTTAAGGAGAACTTGAAGGTTAATTTAAGCGGACTTAATTAACCTGGGGTGTTAAGTTTCAATTTACTCAAATTCGTGCAGATTTCATTAGTTCTTTAATTTACTTGTTTTGTTTTCAAATTCGTCAAAACCAAAACCCCCTTTACTTTAAAGTGTTTTATTAGTCATAATCTGTTTTGATTTGTGTTTTTAGGTGTCCCAAAAGTGTGTTAGAGTCCAAATCGGCCCAGTTTATGTTTTTAGGCAGATTTGAGCGTTTTTAGCTTGTTTTGAGTCCTTTGAGTTTGTTTTAAGTTCTTTGAGTCTAGTTTAGTGTTTTTAACTTTGTTTATATGTTTTTAAGTCAGTTTAGAGGTTTTAGCAAGCCCTCCTAATCCCCGGTTTAGAATGATCCCTACTTGCATTTGTACTACAATTGACAACAAGAGGGTTTAATTTATGTGTTAAGTTAATTTTCACATCAAATTTTTGGCGCCGTTGCCGGGGATATGGGACTTGGCCAGATTTGGTGTTTTAAGAGTTATGACTTGTCCCGTGTCATAAAATCCAACTTCTTTGGGAATTTTCGTCTCAAGTGTATCTTCTTTGATGAATTCTAGACATTCCCCATGCACTTCTTGCTCTTGATTCTTTGGAAAGGTTTCGAAGATGCCTTTCTCACCCTCTTCTTGCTTGGATTGCATGATCCTGCAAGGAATAAGGACATTTGGTGAAACGGGGTCAGGACAAATTGAATTTAGGCTTACCTTGGTTGTAGTGGATGGCATAGAGGGTATATGGGGTTGCGACAAGGGTGGTTCTTCCCTTGCCGTGTCCTTGTTATTCTCCTCTTCTTCGAGCAACAACTGTTCATCCATGTTTTGGCTTGGTTTGGATGTCTTGGGTTCACCTCCAACCTCCATAGCACTTCCCAAAGTGATAGCATCATGGATTTCAAAATCTTCCTTCAAATTTTCAATAGTTGAGTTGGAGAGTTCACTTTGCTCTTGAATTTGTGCCATGAACTTCATAATCTGCCCAATTTGCTTCTCCAATTCACCCGTCTTCTTGGCTTGATTTTGCATCTCTTTGTTTCGATTTTCTACTTCCTGGTTCAAAGAGGTGAGTAACTTATTAAACATATCATTATCTAAAGACGAACCTGAATTGAATTGGGCAGATTGTTATGGTGGCTGTGATGGTTCATATGGCCAGTGATAGAACTCATCCGATGGCGGCAAATATTCTTCTTGTTGTGAGCCCTGCGTCAATGAGGTTTGTACATCAAGAATTTCATCATAACTCATAGGCATACTTGAATTTGATTGGAATTGTTGTGGAGGAGGTTGTGGTGGCTGTATAGGTCTTGAATAGAACTCCTCTTCTTGTTGCCAATATCCATCTTGTTGGAATTGTTGAGGTTCTCCCCACATGTAATCTGAATAATCTCTCCAATCCGAATTGTAAACGTTGGAAAACATGTTGTCCCATGATAGGCTATGGCCTTGATAACCCCCAAGCATCTTCATTCGCAACGAATTGAGAACATTGATGAGTTGGATATCCTTGCCCATAGGACACACCATATGTAGGGACACTTTGCATTGTGGTCCTTTCGGGATATTGTGACAATTGAGAAGTAAGTTTCGTTAATTGAGCTTGAATGGTAGCAAAATCCATGTCTTACTTCTCTAGGACCTAAAATTAAGGAAACAAAACTAAATCAAATATCATACGTAAAAATAAAAGACACAAATAGAAACAAAGTCAGTAACTAAAACAAAAAACATGAAAAAGAAACAATGGGGGATTAGCAAAGTTGCTAATCCCCAACAACGGCGCCAAAAATTTGGTTGCGAAAATTAACTTAACACACAAATTAAACCCTCTTGTTGTCAATTGTAGTATAAATGCAAGTAGGGATCGTTCTAAACCGGGGATTAGGAGGGCTCGCTAAAACCTCTAAACTGACTTAAAAACATATAAACAAAGTTAAAAACACTAAACTAGACTCAAAGAACTTAAAACAAACTCAAAGGACTCAAAACAAGCTAAAAACGCTCAAATCTTCCTAAAAACATAAACTTGGCAAATTTGGACTCTAACACACTTAAGCACAAATTCAAGTGTGCTTTGAAATGAACTGCGTGCCTCTATAAAAATCAACACTCGACGGGATTTCAGATATCGAAGAGGCGAGCTCAGAATTCAAAGAGGCCAATTCAAAAATCGAAGAGGCGTTAGTGATGCGATGAAAGTTAAGCACTCAAATTAAACCCTCTTTTGACAATTGTAGTATATGTATAAGTAGGGATCGTTCTGGACCTGGGATTAGGAGGGATTGCTAATCTAAACTAAACTGACTTACAAAAAGAAACTTAAAAACACTTAACTAGACTCTATAGACTCAAAACACTTAAAAACACAAACTAAAACAGATTCTAACTAATTAGACACACTAAAGTAAAGGGGGATTGGGTTTTGGATGAAAATAAAGTAAAACAAAACAGAAACTAGAACTAAACAGAATTGCACGAAATTGGTTGTTTTGGATGGATGATGGGCTAGCTAGAAGGTCTTTCTCCACACATGACACACTTGCATACAAATCAATCTCCAATTGCTTTTCAATAAACTATGATGCTCAACACCCCAGATGAACCCTCAGATTTTCCTTTACTCATTGAATTGGATGAATGCATGCGACAACCCAAATCATTCTCTAAAAGTCCCCTATATGAATGCATAATAGAGATACAATTAAAGATCATTAAGTTCCATGAAAATCATAAGCGTTGACGAGGCAATTGTAACTATGAATGCATGATACGTTTGCCAAGAATTCAATTAACGCGATTGTGACAAGCAACCTTCACTACTCATGAATATAAACTTGTAACGATTAGGTGAAACTTATTTATATCCTAGCATCAAATTCATGCATGAAAACTATGTATGCATCCTTAATAAACATACACAAATCCGTTATGAATAAAATAGATAATTGAATTGCAATCATAACTTATCAAATCACAATTGGAAGAAATCAATTCATATTGCAAATATATTCATGGTTTCGAATTCTCCTCTAGCCAAAAGAGGTTTAGTTCTGATAGGAGCATATTTATGCGCCTTAGTTAGCTAGTTCTTATGCATTTTCGTTATGTTTTCTTCGTTAAAGTAGTCTTTTAAGCTACTTTCATGTGTTTTCAGGTTTAAAGGACATATTACATGAAATGATGCAATTTGGAGCTTTTGGAGCAAAAAGTGAGCTTGGATTGAAAAGGACATGCTTGGAACACAAGGTTGGGATGAAATTGAAGAGTTGAAAATTTGAGGTTTCCTACTTGAAGTAGGAAAGCTAAGCCTAAAAGTTTCCATTTTGGGTTGATCTTTCCTAAACCGGAATGGCCTTGCGTTTGAGCAACATTAGAAGGTTCCGAAGCGTTGGAAGACACAAAGAAAGGTGTTAGAATATTTTCTCATCCTTGCCGTGGGTTAGGGCTTAATTTCTCTTGGATTTGGGCTTTTTAGAGCCTTATCCATATTCCCACTAACCAGCCGCACCTTTCCCCTTCTAGAACACATATTTCCTTGCCTTGCAAGGCTTTCTAGAAGCCCTAACCCTAGCCCACTTAATTGCCGCACCTTAGGCCCTTTTCTCACAAAATATCTGATTGTTTAACCTATTTTTCTGGTGGATTTGGGTTTCTAGAAACCCTAATCTGATTTGCTAGGGTTTTTAAGTGCCTATATATATATTTCTACACCTAGCCGCACACATAACCTCTCCACAATTCAGAAATTCATCCAACCCTATATTCCCATTCCTTGCCGCAGCCACCATCATCCTTATACCCTTAGCCGCCACTCCTCCATCCATTCCAGCCATTTCCCACACCTTGCCGCAACCCTTCTCCACAACCATACACCATTCTACACCTCCATACACCATCAATACACCTTGCCGCACCACCATACTATCCTAACTCCCTTCCAAACCCAAAATCACATCCAAAAATACCCTAAACCCTCTCTGCCGCAGCAAGGAGAAGAAGAAAGAGGAGCTTGACGTCAGAAATTCAAAGTGGAATTGTTGGGCGTTTTAGGTGTAATCTTTCTTATGTCTTCGATGTTTCAATTCAATAAACTTTGTGTTGTGAGTATGAGAAACTAAACCCCCTTAGTTGGGGGGTAATTTGAAACCATGTACATGCTTGCAATATGATTTGATTACATTCAGTTGTTATTTCATAAGTTGTGGATTCAATTCGTTCATCTATTTGATTGATAACTTATTTGTGTATGTTGATTGAGAGTGCACGCTTAGTTTTCATGCATGAATATGATGCTAGATTATGAGGGATTTTCACCTAATAGTTACAATCTTATAATCGCAAGTAGTGAAGGTCGCTTGAAAACGATCGCGTTGAATGAATTCTTAGTAACAAATGCTTCGTCAATGCTTATGTTTTTCATAGAACGTAATGATTCTTGCCTGTATCTCTATTATGCAATTCATGTAGGGAACGTGTAGGGAATGTTTTGGGTTGTCGTATGCAATCATCCAACCTAATAACTTGTGGAAAAACTGAGGGTTAATTAGTGCAATTCACGGTTAATTTGGGGCGTTGAGTATTTATAATTTATTGGAAGAACAACTGAAAATCGTTTCGTTTGCAAGTGTGACATGTGTGGAGAAGAACCTCCTAACTAGCCTTTTATCCATCCTTTTCATCCAAAAACGTTTTACAATCTGTTTAGTTTTAAGTTTCTGTTTTGTTTTCAATTTTCGTCCAAAACAAATCCCCCTTTATTTTGAAGTCTTAGATTAGTTAGAAAGTGTTTTGATTTGTGTTTCTAAGTGTTTTGATTCAAGTTTTCACCCAATTTCGTCCAAGTTCTTGTTAGGTTCTCAAAACTGCGCAGAAAGTGGTTTTTAGGCAGTTTTGAGTCATTAGGTTGCTGTTTTGAGTTTTAGGTTTGTTTAAGTGTTTTAACCTTTAGTTTTGCATTCTTTGAGTCTAGTTTAGTGTTTTAAACTTTGTTTTTGAGTTTTTTAGTCAGTTTCCAAGTGTTTAGCAATCCCTCCTAATCCCCGGTCTAGAACGATCCCTACTTACATCTTTGCTACAATTTGACAAAAAGAGGGTTTAATTTGTGTGCTTATATATTTCGCATCAAATTTTTGGCGCCGTTGCCGGGGATTAGCAATTTTGCTAATCCCTTGGATTGTTTTTGTTTCTTTTATTTCACTTTGTTTCTGACTTTGTTTAAGTTTCTGACCTAATTTTGTTTCTTGTTTCTTAGGTACTAATGTATGACTAGAAGCTCTCAACCGATTCGTGCGAACATGTTGGATTTTGACGACGATTTTGAGAGGAAGTTGAGAAGAGCTAGAAACCAGCAAGAACACCATCCACCCAATTCCGAATCTGACCTTGAAGAAAACGTACAAGAAGAGGAGGAGGAAGCCACGGCAGGGATATTTGAAGAAGTCCAAGGCATGGCGGTGGACAACCGTACACTCAAGGAGCTTTCCGCCTCAGGTTTGGATAATGCCGCACCCTTGTGCATCCAATACCCCGTGGCTGCCCAAGGTAAGACAGACGAGTTTGAATTAAAGTCAAGTTTGCTTCATCATATTCCTAAATACCATGGCTTGTCCATGGAAGATCCTAACAAACATTTGAAAGAATTTGAAGTAGTTTGCTCTAGTATGACTCCCATCAATGTTGACGGAAGTATCTTGAAGATAAAGGCTTTTCCATTCTCTTTGATGGATAAAGCCAATGATTGGTTATACGAGTTAGCTCCCGGCACTGTCACTTCTTGGGAGAGTATGAAGAGAGCATACTTGGAGAAGTTTTTTCCAACTTCTCGCATCATCCTCCTACGCAAAAAGATAAGCGGAATTCAGTAAGAAGAAGGTGAGTCTTTTCCTACATATTATGAACGGTTTAAATCACTTGTTGCTTCTTGTCCACAGCATCAGATGAAGGAGGAGTTGCTTTTGCAATACTTCTACGAGGGTCTCCTACCTCTAGAACGTCAAATGCTTGATGCTTCAGCGGGGGGAGCATTGGTGGACAAAACACCCATGGCTGCCAAGGTCTTGATTGCTAATAGAGCGTTGAACGCTCAACAGTACAAGGGTGTAGGCCAAAGAGGACCCCCACGGCACCAAGTACATGAGGTAAGTTCAACTTCCGATCTTCATTCACAATTGGCTAATCTTACTTCTATTGTTTCACAGATGGCCGAGGGAATGAAGATGCAAGGACCTGTGATATGTGGCGTATGTTCTATCCAAGGACATGTCTCCGAAAAATGTCCTCAACTCATCGAGAATGGCGGATGGGAGAGTGCGAATGCCATTGGGTTTCAAAGCCAAAATCAGTCAAGACATGATCCATACTCCAACACATATAATCCGGGGTGGCGAGACCACCCAAATTTCAAGTGGAGGGATCCCCAACAACCTCAAAACCAAGGAGGCTTTAGGCAACAACCCCCGGGGTTCTATCCCAAAACCTACGGCCCATGATAGGAGCATATTTATGCGCCTTAGTTAGCTAGTTCTTATGCATCTTTGTTATGTTTTCTTCGTTAAAGTAGTCTTTTAAGCTACTTTCATGTGTTTTCAGATTTAAAGGACATATTACATGAAACGATGCAAATTGGAGCTTTTGGAGCAAAATGTGAGCTTGGATTGAAAAGGACATGCTTGGAACACAAGGTTGGGATGAAATTGAAGAGTTGAAGATTTGAGGTTTCCTACTTGAAGTAGGAAAGCTAAGCCTAAAAGTTTCCATTTTGGGTTGATCTTTCCTAAATCGGAATTGGCAACCAAAGTTTCTAAAGTTGGAAGTTTCTATTCTTGAAGGTTTCCATTTTCGTGAGTTTCTATTCTCGGTTTTGGGCTTTTGGATGACCCATCTTTAACTCTTGGACCTATGCCGCACCTAAACCCTAACCCTAGCCCACTTAATCAACCACACCTAGGCCTTGTTCACATGCAAAAATCTGATTAGTTATTCTAGGCCCATGCCGCACCTTTCCATCCTAGAAGCCTATTTTACAAACCCTAACCCTAGCCCAATCTGATTTATTTAGGGTTTTAGGTGTCTATATATATGTATTTTACACCTAGCCGCAGAGGCTCTCGCTGTCCATATTCAGAAATTCGTCAAAACCCTATTCCCCACTTTGCCGCAGCCTTCATCCATTCCAGCCACCATTCTCCACCTCTATACACCATCCTACACCTCCATACACCACCCACACACCTTGCCGCACCCCCATACCATCCTAATTCCCTTCCTACATCAAAAATTACATCCAACAGCCCCTAAACCCTCATTGCCGCAGCAAGGAGAAGAAGAAAGAAGAGCTTTCTGTGCAGATTTCAAAGTGGACTTCTTTGGCATTTTAGGTGTAATCTTTCTTATGTCTTTGATGTTTCAATTCAATAAACTTTGTGTTGTGAGTATGAGGAACTAAACCCCCTTAGTTGGGGGGTGATTCGAAACCATGTACATGCTTGCAATTTGATTCGATTAAATTCAGTTGTTATTTCATAAGTTATGGATTCAATTCGTTCATCTATTTGATTGATAACTTATTTGTGTATGTTGATTGAGAGTGCACGCTTAGTTTTCATGCATGAATATGATGCTAGATTATGAGGGAGTTTCACCTAATAGTTACAATCTTATAATCACAAGTAGTGAAGATCGCTTGAAAACGATTGTGTTGAATGAATTCTTAGCATAAGTTTCATGCAATTCATAGTAACAAATGCTTCGTCAATGCTTATGTTTTTCATAGAACGTAATGATTCTTGCTTGTATCTCTATTATGCAATTCATGTAGGGAACTTGTAGGGAATGTTTTGGGTTGTCGTATGCAATCATCCAACTTGATAAATTCTGGAAAAACTGAGAGTTAATTAGTGCAATTCACGGTTAATTCGGGGCATTGAGTCTTTATAATTTATTGGAAGAACAACTGAAAATCGTTTTGTTTGCAAGTGTGACATGTGTGGAGAAGAACCTCCTAACTAGCCTTTTAACCATCTATTTCACCAAAATCGTTTTTACAATCTGCCCTATTTCCAATCTGTTTTCTTTAGTTTAATTTTCGTCAAAACAAAATCCCCCTTTAATTTGAAGTCTTAGATTAGTTAGAAAGTGTTTTGATTTGTGTTTCTAAATATTTTGATTCAAGTTTTCATCAAATTTCGTCCAAATTAGTGTAGGTGCTCAAAACTGCCCAGAAAGTGGTTTTTAGGCAGTTTTGAGCCTTCTAGTTGCTGTTTTGGTTCTTAGGTTTGTTTAAGTGTTTTAACTTTTAGTTTTGCATTCTTTGAGTCTAGTTTAGTGTTTTTAACTTTGTTTTTGAGTGTTTAAGTCAGTTTCCAAGCGTTTAGCAATCCCTCCTAATCCCCGGTCTAGAACGATCCCTACTTACATCTTTGCTACAATTTGACAAAAAGAGGGTTTAATTTGAGTGTTAGTTAATATCATATCAGCCCACCCCAAAATCAAGCCCAATCCAGCCCAAGTGCCTCAGGTACGTCTCTTGACAATGATGCACTTCTTAAGATACTAACTAAGTTGTCTAATGGGCAGGAAGATCAAGCTAAGGCTATGCAAAACCAAGATAAAAGGGTGGATCAACTTGAGAAACAAATTGGGCAGATTGCCGAGTTTGTAGGAAAGTTTCGAGATCCCGGACAACTCCCTAGTTCCACCATTCCAAATCCAAAAGGAGGGTTTGAATCAGCCAAAGCAATCACCCTAAGAAGTGGTAAGGAAGTTGGGGCAGGTCCTACATGAAAAACAGGTCATAACGAGGATGAAATTTTGCAAATGGAAGAGGAGGAATCAAGGTTGCCCACGGCAAAGGTGGTTCCACCTTTGCCGCAAGCTCCTAGTATCCCAAATCTGCCCAATTTGTCCCACAAAGGTAAGAATGTGTCAAATTCGGTTCATACTAATGTTTTCCCTTCAATTGTGCCTTTTCCTAGTAGGTTCATGCAAACGAAGAAAGAAGAGGCAGAAAAGGATATCCTAGAGACATTTAGGAAAGTTCAAGTCAACATACCCCTTTTGGATGCAATCAAGCAAATCCCGAAGTATGCCAAGTTCTTAAAGAAGCTTTGTACAACAAGGAAACGTTTTCGGGAAAAAGAAGTGGTACATGTAAGTGAGAATGTCTCCGCCATGTTGCAACGCAAACTACCCCCCAAATGCAAAGATCCGGGTAGTTTTACAATTCCTTGTGTCATTGGTAACACTCGCTTTGATTCCGCCATGTTAGATTTAAGTGCATCTATAAATGTCATGCCATATTCAGTTTATGCATCTATGAATTTAGGCGAGTTGAAAAATGATGGTGTGATTATTCAATTGGCCGATCGATCTAATGCCTATCCAAAGGGAGTTTTGGAAGATGTTTTGGTGCAGGTAGACCACTTGATTTTCTCGGCAGATTTCTACGTGCTCGATATGGAGGATACAGGCCACTCTCTACCTCCACCACTCTTGCTTGGCCGACCTTTCATGAAAACGGCTCAAACCAAGATTGACGTGGCCAAAGGAGAAGTCACTATGGCATTTGGTGGTGACATGATTTGTTTTAAAGTTTCTGAATTTATTGAGACTCCTAATGTTGTTCGTTCTTGTTGTGCCATTAATGTAATTGCAAATATAGGGCAGGAATGTTCAACACTCATCAAGACGAAAGTACCTCGAACTACCATCGAGGAAGGAATTGGAGTGAACAACAAGGGGAGCACGGCCCCACCCTTGAAATCACCAAATCTAGCCGAGTGCACTCCTTGTGCATCTGTCCATAGTGCTACCATTTCTTTGCCGTACAAAGGTAAACCACCTATTCCAATTTCGATTCCCATTTCAACTAATAGGTTGTTACCTTGTATGATGCAGGTACCTAATCGAAGTCAACGTGGTGGAAGAGTTCGTGTTGATTCGGAGAACCAAAACACGACAATAAGAAAGGATCATTATCCCATCCCATTCAAGGACCCAAAGAATAAAGTATTTCGTAGGACTGGTTGTGGAAAAACCCCTCCATGCCGTGGGGTTCCATAAACCTTCAATGGAGCATCGTCCAGCTGCAAGACGTTAAAGAAAGCGCTACTTGGGAGGCAACCCATGCAATTCAACAAAGGAAGACCAAGGAATTACTCCAATTCCAGATTTGCGTTCCTAAACTCTTCCCTTTGTTGTTTATTTCGAATCTGCCTATTTAGTTGTTTTAGTTGCTGTTTGTGTGTTTCTTTTTGTTTAGTGTGATCTTATGCTTGAAACATTGAGGACAATGTTTGATTTAAGTGTGGGGGGGTAACTAAGTGTTTTAGATGCAAATTCGTGGGATTTTATCACCCTCAACTTGAAGACTTGTTCCTTGCTGTTTTTAAGTGTTTTTGAGCAGTTTTGATGTGTTTTAGTGTGTTTTGAAGTAAAAATCCGAAAATCACATAAAAATTTGAAAAATTTGTTTTAAAAAACCCAAAAAGAGTTGTTTTTGTGTGTTTGTTTGTGTCTTAGGGTACCTTCCAACACAATGATGAGGATTCGGTTTGTAATTACATGGCTGTTAAAGAGAGTGATTAACATGGATGAAAGTTTGATTTACTCTTTGTTATGCTTAGTTGTGGTTATAACTTATGAATTCACATGCAATCATAAAAAAAAAAAAATCAGTTTTTGTAACATGCTTGAAGGAAGGAACTCAAACTAACGCTACAACCTTGTGAGACTTGAGCCTAAACGTTTATTTGGAGAGTTAAAATCTGTGCATTCTTTGTTTTCTAAAAGTCGTTGCATGATCTCATTATTCTTTGCTTGGTTGCTACTTAGAAGGCGTTTCATCATTTAGTTCCAAATGCTAGAACTCATGCCCATTTCATTCAAAGCATGTTATTGATGTGCATAACACACATTCAAGATGAAGTTGTGTAGTGACCACCACCTTAGCCAAAAAGCCGTGTGCCGTATGTCATTGTGATTTGTAGGTTTTAACCCCATTGAGCCTTGTTAGCCTTCGTTATTTGTTAACCCATGTTTTCCTCACCTAGCCTAGTTTAGGACCATCCATACCCTTGTTCTTAAAGCATAGTAAAGCATGATTCAAATTGAATTCCTTTTGATTTATGTTGGCAGAAAACAAGTGTGGGGGAAGTGTTGTTCATGAGGAATTGTGTGCCATAGGCACGGCAAAGAAAAGAAAAGAAAAAAAAAATTTCGTGGAAAAAGAAAAATTGAAGAAAAAAAAAATATGAAAAGTTTGAAAAAAGAGTTGAAAAGTTGAGAAAAAGAGTTCCAAAGTATTGTTTGTTGAAGTAATGGTCCAAAACAATGAATTCGGCCCTAAGGAGTTGTTTAAGTCTTCCCCTTGTGTTTTAAAGTTAATTTTTGCAATCTAAGTGAATTCTAAGTCTCAATCTCAGTGCTTTGCTTACTATTGCTTGAAGAACGTTTGTTTTCCCTATCCTTTCCTTGTTAACCAACACCCCAAGCCCCATTACAACCCTTAACTTCTATCTTGAGTGTTATGTGTTTCAATTTGTGGAGTTTGAATTTGGTATGAGCATATGGTGTCACTGGTTCTCGCATCTAAGTAGTAGCATTCCATTCATGAGATCATATCTAAACATGCTTCTTAACTCTAGAAATTGCATTCTTTGTGATACATATATGTGAGCATTCGTTTTCATATCTACATCAATCTTCTCACATATGACTAGTGTAGGGTGTGTAGTTAGAAAATCTGAGTGAAAATAGAGTGTATATCTTGTAAGGAATTGAGGGAATTCTCTAAGGCATGTTACTACATTCAAAGCATTGTTTTAATTGATTACTTGTGAACTAGTGAGTAGTGGCTTTAATTAAGTATGTGCTTGTGTAAAGATGACTCAAATCTGTGGGGATAACAATCTGTAACATGTCATGTGCATTGGAAATCCCTGAGGCAAACGTTGGAAGGTTTAGGTTTTGTTTTGGTTAGTTTGTTTCGTTTTGTTTTCTTTGTTTTGTTTGTTTTGCTCGAGGACTAGCAAAAGCTAAGTGTGGGGGAATTTGATAGGAGCATATTTATGCGCCTTAGTTAGCTAGTTCTTATGCATTTTCGTTATGTTTTCTTCGTTAAAGTAGTCTTTTAAGCTACTTTCATGTGTTTTCAGGTTTAAAGGACATATTACATGAAATGATGCAATTTGGAGCTTTTGGAGCAAAAAGTGAGCTTGGATTGAAAAGGACATGCTTGGAACACAAGGTTGGGATGAAATTGAAGAGTTGAAAATTTGAGGTTTCCTACTTGAAGTAGGAAAGCTAAGCCTAAAAGTTTCCATTTTGGGTTGATCTTTCCTAAACCGGAATGGCCTTGCGTTTGAGCAACATTAGAAGGTTCCAAAGCGTTGGAAGACACAAAGAAAGGTGTTAGAATATTTTCTCATCCTTGCCGTGGGTTAGGGCTTAATTTCTCTTGGTTTTGGGCTTTTTAGAAGCCCTATCCACATTCCCACTAACCAGCCGCACCTTTCCCCTTCTAGAACACATATTTCCTTGCCTTGCAAGGCTTTCTAGAAGCCCTAACCCTAGCCCACTTAATTGCCGCACCTTAGGCCCTTTTATCACAAAATTTCTGATTGTTTAACCTATTTTTCTGGTGGATTTGGGTTTCTAGAAACCCTAATCTGATTTGCTAGGGTTTTTAAGTGCCTATATATATATTTCTACACCTAGCCGCACACATAACCTCTCTACAATTCAGAAATTCATCCAACCCTATATTCCCATTCCTTGCCGCAGCCACCATCATCCTTATACCCTTAGCCGCCACTCCTCCATCCATTCTAGCCATTTCCCACACCTTGCCGTAACCCTTCTCCACAGCCATACACCATTCTACACCTCCATACACCATCAATACACCTTGCCGCACCACCATACTATCCTAACTCCCTTCCAAACCCAAAATCACATCCAAAAATACCCTAAACCCTCTCTGCCGCAGCAAGGAGAAGAAGAAAGAGGAGCTTGACGTCAGAAATTCAAAGTGGAATTGTTGGGCGTTTTAGGTGTAATCTTTCTTATGTCTTCGATGTTTCAATTCAATAAACTTTGTGTTGTGAGTATGAGAAACTAAACCCCCTTAGTTGGGGGGTAATTCGAAACCATGTACATGCTTGCAATATGATTTGATTACATTCAGTTGTGGATTCAATTCGTTCATCTCTTTGATTGATAACTTATTTGTGTATGTTGATTGAGAGTACACGCTTAGTTTTCATGCGTGAATATGATGCTAGATTATGAGGGAGTTTCACCTAATAGTTACAATCTTATAATCGCAAGTAGTGAAGGTCGCTTGAAAACGATCGCGTTGAATGAATTCTTAGCATAAGTTTCATGCAATTCATAGTAACAAATGCTTCGTCAATGCTTATGTTTTTCATAGAACGTAATGATTCTTGCATGTATCTCTATTATGCAATTCATGTAGGGAACGTGTAGGGAATGTTTTGGGTTGTCGTATGCAATCATCCAACCTAATAAGTGGATGTAATGGGTGTAGTGGGTGGATGTTTGGTAATGAGTGGATGTAATGGGTGTAGTGGGTGGATGTAATGGGTGTAGTGGATGAATGTTTGGAGAATGGATGTGTTGGGTGAAATGAGTGGATGTAGTGGTAGGTGAATGGATGTGTTGGGTGAAATGAGTGTGCTAAAATGATTATTTATAGGGAGAGGATGATGCACAAACTTCAAATTTCGTCCATTCCTTTTGCTCCAAGCATATGCTATTCATTCTATGCCCAAAAATGCTCCAAAATGCACTTATTTGCCACATTAACCCTTTGGACCTACAAACACACGAAAATAGCTTAAAATACTAAAATAACTACGAACTAACAACATAAATGCCAAGAAACAAGCTAACTAAGTCGCATAAATATGCTCCTATCAAATTCCCCCACACTTAGCTTTTGCTAGTCCTCGAGCAAAACAAAACAAACAAAACAAAACAAAACAAAACACAACCTAGACCTTCCAACAATTGCCTCAGGGATTTTTAATGAAACATAACATGTTAAAAATCATCATTTCCACAGATTTTGGTCATCCTTACACTTGAGCACATACTTATAGTCACCACTTACTAGTTCACAATTAACCAATTAAAACGATGTTTTGAATGTAGTAACATGCCTTAGAGAATTTACTCAATTCCTTACAAGATACTCTCTATTTTCACACACATTTTCTGAATACACACCCTACACTAATTATATGTGAGAAGATTGATGTAAACATGAAAACGAACACTCACATATATATATAACAAAGAGGGCAATTTTCTGGAGTTATTGAGCATGTTTAGATATGATCTCATGAATGGAATGTTACTACTTAGATGCAAGAACCAGTGACACCATATGCTCAAACCAATTCCAAACTCCACATATTGAAATGCATAACACTCAAGATAAAGTTAAGGGTTGTAACAGGGTTTAGGGGTAATGGCTAACAAAGAAAGGATAATGATAACAAACGTTCTGAAAGCAATAGCAAGCAAAGTAATGAAATAGACACTTGGAATTCACTTAATAATGCAGAAATTAACTTTTAAACACAAAGGGAAGATTCAAGCAACACTTAGTGCCGAATTCAATGTTTTGGACCCTTTCTTCAACAAACAACACTTTAGAGTTTTTTTTCACATATTTTTCAACTCTTTTTCACTCTTTTCACAACTTTTCTTCTTTTCATTCTATTTTCCACGAATGTTTCTTTTTTTCTTTTTCTTTTCTACCCGTGCCTTATTAAGGACTTTGGCACACACACACACACACACAAGAATCACTTTCCCCACACTTGTTTTTCTGCAAAAGTTCAACAAAAGGAATTCCTTCTACATTATGTTTTACTATGCTTCAAGAACAAGGGTATGGATGATCCTAATCTAGGCTAGGTGAGGATAGTGTGGGTTAACAAAGAACATAGGCTACAAAAGGCTCAACGGGGTTAAACTTAAACACATAATGAAATAGGGCACGGCAATTTCGATGTGGTGGTCACTACACAACTTCATCTTGAATATGTGTTATGCAAATCAATAGCATGCTTTGAATGAAATAGGCATGAGTTCTAGCATTTGTAACTAAATGATGAAACGCCTTCTAAGTAGCAACCAAGCAAAGAATAATGAGATCATGCAACGACTTTAGAAAACAAAGAAATTGCACAGATTAATAACTCTCCAAATAAACGTTTATGCCCAAGTCTCTCAATGATGTAACGTTAGTTTGAGTTCCTTCTTTCAAGCATGTTACAAAAAAAACTGATTTTTCCTTTTATGATTGCATGTGAATTCTTAAATTATAACCACAACCAAGTATACATCAAAGAGTAAGTCAAATTTTCATCCATGTTTATAACTCTCTTTAACAGTCATGTAATTAAAAACCAATTCCTCATCATTGTGTTGGAAGGTACCCTAAGACACAAATAAACACACAAAAACAACTCTTTTTGGGTTTTTTTTCAAAACAATTTTTCAAATTTTTATGAGATTTTCGGATTTTTATGTCAACACGCACTAAAACACTCCAAAAACAGCTTAAAAACACTTAAAAACAGCAAGGAACAACACTAGAAGTAATGGGTGATAAACTCCTACGAATTTCATGCAAAACAACTTGGTTACCCCATCACACTTAAATCAAACATTGTCCTCAATGTTTCAAGCATATACTCACACAAAAACAAACAAATAAACAAACAACGAATAAACATGACAAGTATGGCAAAGTAAAAATTAGACAGAGTAGAGTTTAAAAACGCAAATCTGGTTTTGGAGATAGATGATCTTGTTGTCTTTCCACAGCTTTGATCTCGAACTGGTTTGGAATTCTGAGCGAGGAATATGAGAGTTCCTTGGTTTCAAATCAGACTCCTTCTGTTGGGTTGATTTGATTGTGCAGTCTGCATTCTTCTCTGCTTGTTTCTTCTGCACGGCAGGCAAGCAAGAGGTAGAGGTGTTGGTCTGTTTCTTTCTTCAATCTTTCCAAGTGCCCACCTCTTGCTTTCTTTCTCCTTGTCCCTAGCTGAGGATGAATTGGCGAATTGTCTCCACATGCTTCGAGGTATCATTTTCACTTCCCTTATCTGTTCCCCAGGCAGATGTGGTAGACGAAGAGGAAAAATAAAATGATGAAGATGAGTACTCGAGAGAAAGGCTAGGTAAGCAATCAGGAAGGGGTTCCAGGCAGTCGGTTCCAGAACAACGACAAGGAGAATGACAGGGAGAATGACAGGGAGAAAGCATGATATGAGATACTTTTGCTTTCAACCTTCTTGATATGAAATACTTTTGCTTTGGATGAATTTTTTTTTTTTGCAGAGGTACCCCAAGGAATAAGGAACACTGAGTGACTCGAGAGGGTTTGTTGGAAAGGCATTCTCGGAGAAAAAGAAGGGTTATGTATGTCTGCCTTGCAATGGAGGGTGAGGGGTGACATTTATAGGAATTAATAACCGGTACTATTCTTTCACTTTTGTCAGCAACCGTTGGATGATTTAATAGTAAACTTCACATGCTTTCTACTTCACAAGAGATCTTCGACAGATTGCCCGTAATTTCCGCAAGGCTGAGTGTGCATGTGACAGGTGCTGACACGTCTGGAAAAACAAGTGCCTCTTCGATATCTGGAATCGGCGCTTCGACAAACTGCCCGTGATTTCTGCAAAGCTGACTCTGCATGTGACAAATGCTGACACGTTTGGAAAAGCGCTTCGACAAACTGCCCGTGATTTCTGTAAAGTTGACTCTGCATGTGACAGATGCTGACACGTCTGGAAAAGCAGATGCTTCTCCGATTTCTGAGCTTGCCTCTTCGATCTCTGAAATCCCATCGAGTGCAGAGGTTGTATGTGACAAGTGCGGTCAAATCTGGAAAAGAAGATTGGTCGTGGTTTCTGAGCAAGCCCAGCTTTTGAGAAAGCTAGCGCCTCTTTGATTTTTGAGTTGGCCTCTTCGATTTCTGAGCTCGCCTCTTCGATCTCTGAAATCCCATCGAGTGCTGATTTTTATAGAGGTACGCAGAACGTTCAAAGCACAGTTGAATTTCTGCCTGTAAAAACTCCCTTCTTGCACTTCTACGATCTTGACTTGTCCAACCTCTTCTTTCTTTAACACCTCTGAAAATGTATGGCCCCTCCGACCATTGTTTTGACTTGAACCTTGGTAAAGAGGCAGTCCCGCCTTCTCCAGACAACATATGGCACCCATCCTTCATATCCCCTACTGGTCCCCTTACCGTTGGGGATTCGGTGATGAAGAATGATATGACAGCTGCGGTGGTGGCCAGGAACCTTATCACTCCCAAACATAACAGACTACTTGCCAAACAGTCTGATGAGTTGGCTGTTAAGGATTCTTTGGCTCTCAGTGTGCAGTGCGCAGGTTCCGTGTCTAATATGGCCCAACGCCTATTTGCCCGAACTTGTCAAGTTGAATCATTGGCGGCTGAAGTGATGAGTCTCAAGCAGGAGATTAGAGGGCTTAAGCATGAGAATAAACAGTTGCACAGGCTCGCACATAATTATTCTACAAACATGAAGAGGAAGATTGACCAGATGCAGGAATCTGATGGTCAGATTTTACTTGATCATCAGAGGTTTGTGGGTTTGTTCCAACAACATTTGCCTTCATCTTCTAGGGCTGTACCGCGTAATGAAGCTCCAAATGATCAACCTCCGATGCCTCCTCCTTCTGGGGCTCCGCCGACTGCTGAGGCTCCGCCGACTACTGAGACTTTTCCTAAGCAGCCTTTGTGAAGGCTCCCTCTTGTATTTATTTGCTTAATGTTCCTTTCTTTTTTATGAATGTAAAAATACCTTGCATAACTGTCAGTGTTTCAAAAGTAAACCCACACCAAAAATAATTAAACAAGCAACAGATAAAAATGATAATCATGGCAAAAAAAAACTGCGGAAAAGGGAAGGTTTTTAGAAACGCAAAACTGATTGTGGAGCAATTCAAAAATCTTCCTTATTTGAATACATGAGTTGCCTCCCAAGAAGCGCTTGCTTTAACGTCTTCCAGCCGGACGAAACTTCCTTCTAAACTTGGATAGGGTCTGTATCATGGAATTGATCCTTGAATGGACGGTGATACTTGACGTGATCCAGCAATGGTTTAAATTCTAGTGTAGGTGCCAGAATCATCAAAATCAGCAAGTTAGTATATAATAAAATCAAAGTTGGAGAAAATGGCTTACTTGCTTGCTCCAACACAAACTTAATTACGAACACCACATCTTTGAAGGTTGCAGGGATATGGGACTTGGCTAGATTTGGTGTTTTGAGAGTTAGGACTTGTCCCGTGTCATAAAATCCAACTTCTTTGGGAATTTTCG
This sequence comes from Malus domestica, assembly GCF_042453785.1. NCBI lineage: Eukaryota > Viridiplantae > Streptophyta > Magnoliopsida > Rosales > Rosaceae > Malus > Malus domestica. The sequence goes on from NC_091669.1 coordinate 22,800,892, forward strand.
TCTCAAGTGTATCTTCTTTGATGAATTCTAGACATTCCCCACCCACTTCTTGCTCTTGAGTCTTTGGAAAGGTTTCGAAAATGCCTTTCTCACCCTCTTTTTCCTTGGATTGCATGATCCTGCATGGAATAAAGACATTTGGTGAAATGGGTGAAGGAAATTTTGTGAAAAACACGTTCACCGGTGTCATACTCGAGCATACTACTTCGAACTCCTTTAAATGCTTATTGGGGTCCTCCATTGATAACCCATGGAACTTGGGTATATGATGTAACAAACTTGACTTCAACTCAAATTCATCGGTCTTCTCAGGGGCTGCCCTAGGGTATTGGATGCAAATAGGGGCTGCATTGGCCAAACCCAAGGCAGAAAGCTCCTTAATGGTTCGATTGTCGACTGCCATGGTTGGTACTTCTTCTTCAACTCTTGTTGTGGCCTCCTCTTCAACCTCAACTTCTTGCTCTTCTAATTCAGGTTCGGGACTAGGAGGATTAGACTTGTGCAATTTCTTTTTCCTTCTCAACATCCTCTCAAAATCACCGTCAAAGTCGAAGATATGCTCACGAACAGGTTGTGAGCTACGGGTCATAAACTAGTACCTGCACACAAGAGCAACAAGGTTAGTAACCAACTCACTAGACTCGGCACAAGTAAGAAATTAAGGTGCCTATGCACGGCACAAAAACAAACACACACACACATGGTGCAAAATTCAAAAACAAAACAGAAAACGAAACAATTCAATTAAGACTCAAGACAATGGATTAGCAACTTTGCTAATCCCCGGCAACGGCGCCAAAATTTGATGTGAAAATTATGTTGACACACAAATTAAACCCTATTTGTGACAATTGTAGTAACGATGTAAGTAGGGATCGTTCTAACCGGGGATTAACTAGGGGTACTAATCACTTGAAAACTGAATTAGAAATGCAAAAACAAAGTTTAAAACACTAGATTAAACTCAAAGAATGCAAAACTAACGTTTAAAATACTAAAACAACCCAAAAACTCAAAACAGCAACTAAAAGACTCAAAACTGCCTTAAAAACACTTTCTGGGCAGTTTTGAACACAAGCACCAAATTGGACGAATTTGGGTTTTAACTTGTACCAAAACACTTAAAAACATAAACCAACATACTTTCTAACTAATCTAGGACTTCAAAACAAATGGGGATTTGATTTGGACGAAAATAACTAAATGGGCAGATTGTGAAACAAAAACAGATTGTAAGATAAAATTGTAATGAATCAATGGATGATGGAATAGCTAAGGGGTTCTTCTCCACACATGAAATATATGCAACCTAAATCGATTTCCAGTTATCAAATTAATAAGTTATAAATCTCGACACTCCAAGTTAATTAGGTCCGCTTAAATTAACCTTCAGATTTCCCTAGAATCATTGAATTGGATGAATATGCATCGCAAACAAATTATTCCTAACAAGTTCTCTATATGAACAGCATGATAAAGATACAAGTTAGAATCATTACGTTCTTTGGAAATCATAAGCATCGACAAGGCATTCGTAACTATGAAAAGCATGATACTCTTGCCAGGAATCTACTTAACACGATCGTGACTAGCGACCTTTACTACTTGCGAATATAAATTCATAACGATTAGATGAAACAAACTTATATCCTAGCATCAAATTCAAGCATGCAAATTAAGCGTGCACTCTCAATCAACATACAAGAATAAGTTCTAAATCAAACAGTTAAGCGAATTGTATTCACGACTTATGCAACGATAACTGGAAGTAATCAACTTATTTCACATATATAATCATGGTTTTGAATCCACCCTTAGCCAAAACGAATTTAGCCAATCATACTTAAAGCAAAACAAAGATTACATGAATTAGACATTGAAATATAAGATAGAAAACACCTAAAATCGTTCAACAACTCAGATTGAAAAGCCAAACAATTGTAGAGAATCTGTCCCCTTTGTTGCTTGCGGCAGATTGTATGGTGATGCTTCTTGGATTGTTTTGATGATGTAGAATGGAATTTGGGGGTTGTAGAGGCATGGCAAGGGTTGTAGGATGAGTGTGGATGAGTGGTGGATGAGTGGAAAATGGTGGAAAGCTCGGCAAGAATGGTGGGAAGGTGCGGCAGATTATAGAACTAGGGTTTCTGGAATTTTGAATGAATGTAGCAGGTTCTCCCCGGCCTAGAGGTTAAAACACATATATATATGCACAACAAACCCTAGGGCAAACAGATTAGGGCCTCCAAAACCCAAATCCATCAGAAATTAGGTTAAACAATTAGAATTTAAGTGGGAAAAGGGCCTAGGGTGCGGCTGGTTACTAGGGTAAAAGAATGGGCCTTCTAGAATGCCTTGCAAGGCAAGGAAATCAGATTTCTAAAGCCTTAGGTGCGGCAAGGGTTAGGGGGGAAAGGCTAGGTCATCTAAAAGCCCAAAGCCAAGAATAGAAACTCTCGAAAATGGAAACCTCCAAGAATAGAAACTTCCTACTTTAGAAACTTTGGTTTCCAATTCCGAATTCTTTGTTCTTCACTTTCATTTCTTCCTTTCTTAAGCTCCTTTGACCTTCAAACTCGTCCATTCCTTGTGCTCCATAAGCATACACAACATTCCAGCTCAATTTTGCTCTAAAATGCTCCATTTCGCACTTATTTGCATTCTTTGTCTCTAAACCTGAAATTGCATGAAACTGACTTTAAACATTGAAATAACTCAAGAAAAATAACATAAATGCATGAGAACAAGCCCACTAAGTCGCATAAATATGCTCCTATCAGTCATACAACTTAAGTTGATGGGCTTGACGTTCGAAGCCCATTGGGCCTTGAGGCCCAAAATTAACCCGAGGTCTTTAACGAACTTTATTCATTTGATTAATTAACATATTAATTAATCCTTTGCCATTAATAATTAAACCATTTAATGATCCTTACTCATCTCCGTTGTTTCTTCAATCTCTGCCTTACACAGTGTACAATCCATTAGGTTCCTTTTAGCGAGGTAGTGGGCAATTAGAACTCTTTCAAATCAATTGTGAATTGAAACTTACTTTCAATTCTCCCTTTAGTGATTATACACGTTTAGGGCTTCCACAAACCACGAGGCAATCCTCCTTCCTTGCAAATATGCGGTACCAAGGTGTGAGTGGTGAATGGATGGTCTCTTGTGGTGGTGGATGGATATAGGTGAGTTATGGTGAAGGGTGGAGAGTTGTGTAGATGATGTGGTGTCTTTGGATGATGGCCCCCAAATTATGGTGAAGGGTGGATGTATTTATAGGCTAGGGAGAGGAGTGTATGGAGTTGTAATGAGTGGATGTAATGGGTGTAGTGGGTGAGTGTTGTGGTAATGAGTGGATGTAATGGGTGTAGTGGATGAATGTTTGGTAATGAGTGGATGTAATGGATGTAGTGGATGAGTGTTTGGTAATGAGTGGATGTAATGGGTGTAGTGGGTGAGTGTTTGGTAATGAGTGGATGTAATGGGTGCAGTGGGTGGATGTTTGGTAATGAGTGGATGTAATGGGTGTAGTGGATGAATGTTTGGAGAATGGATGTGTTGGGTGAAATGAGTGGATGTAGTGGTAGGTGAATGGATGTGTTGGGTGAAATGCGTGTGCTAAAATTGTTATTTATAGGGAGAAGATGATGCACAAACTTCAAATTTCGTCCATTCCTTTTGCTCCAAGCATATGCTATCCATTCTATGCCCAAAAATGCTCCAAAATGCATTTTTTTGTCACATTAACCCTTTGGACCTACAAACACACGAAAATAGCTTAAAATACTAAAATAACTACGAACTAACAACATAAATGCCAAGAAACAAGCTAACTAAGTCGCATAAATATGCTCCTATCAGCTAGCTTTCTCAAAAGTTGGGCTTGCTCAGAAACCACGGGCCATCCTCTGTTCCAAATTTGTCCACACTCGTCACATGCAACCTCTGCACTCGACGGAGCTCAGAACTCGAAGAGGCAAGCTTAGAAATTGGAGAGCCATCTGCTTTTCCAGACGTGTCAGCATCTCTCACATGCACGTTCAGCTTTGCAAAAATCATGGGCAGTTTTGTCAAAGCATCGATTCCAGATATCGAAGAGGCATCTGCTTTATCCAAACGTGTCAGCATCTATCACATGCACGCTCAGATTTGCGGAAATCACGCGCAATCTGTTGAAGATTTCTGGTGAAGTAGAAAGCACGTGAAGTTTACAGTTCAATCATCCAACGGTTGCCGACAAGAGTGAAAGAATAGTACCAGTTATTATTTCCTATAAATGTCGACCTTCACCCTCCATAGCAAGGTAAACATACTTAACCTTCCGTCATCTCCGAGAATGCCTTCCCAACGAAGCCTCTCGAGTCACTCAGTGTTCCTTATTCCTTGGGGTACCTCTGCAAACAACTCATGCAAAGCAAAAGTATTTCATATCATGAAGGTTGAAAGCAAGAGTATCCCATATCATGCTTTCTCCCTGTCCTTCTCCTTGTCGTTTGATGCGAAATAGATAAGCACACAAATTAAACCCTCTTTTTGTCAAATTGTAGTAAAGATGTAAGTAGGGATCGTTCTAGACCGGGGATTAGGAGGGATTGCTAAACACTTGAAAACTGACTTAAAACATAAAAAGAAAGTTTAAAACACTAAACTAGACTCAAAGAATGCAAAACTAAAGTTTAAAACACTTAAACAAACATAAAACTCAAACCAGCAACCTAATGACTCAAAACTGCCTAAAACCACTTTCTGGGCAGTTTTGAGAACCTAACAAGAACTTGGACGAATTTGGGTGAAAACTTGAATCAAAACACTTAGAAACAGAAATCAAAACATATTCTAACTAATCTAAGACTTTAAAATAAAGGGGGATTTGTTTTGGACGAAAATTGAAAACAAAACAAAAACTTTAAAACAAAACAGATTGTAAAACGTTTTTGGATGAAAAGGATGGATCAAAGGCTAGTTAGGAGGTTCTTCTCCACACATGTTACACTTACAAACAAAACGATTTTCAGTTGTTCTTCCAATAAATTATGACTACTCAACGCCCCAAATTAACCGTGAATTGCACTAATTAACCCTCAGTTTTTCCACAAGTTATTAGGTTGGATGATTGCATACGACAACCCAAAACATTCCCTACAAGTTATTAGGTTGGATGATTGCATACTTGTGATTATAAGATTGTAACTATTAGGTGAAACTCCCTTATAATCTAGCATCATATTTATGCATGAAAACTAAGCGTGCACTCTCAATCAACATACACAAATAAGTTATCAATCAAGTAGATGAACGAATTGAATCCACAACTTATGAAATAACAACTGAATGTAATCAAATCATATTGCAAGCATGTACATGGTTTCGAATTCCCCCCTAATCAAAGGAAAGACAACACCTAAAACGTTCCAGCAATCCTCAATTGAATGGCATGACGTCCCAAGCTTTCTCTCCTCCTCTTGGCTGCGGCACAAGGACTAGAGACAGGTTCTAGGGGTTATTTGGATGGATGAGGAGGTAAGGAATGATATGGTAGTGTTTTGGGGACATGGGGGTTGCGGCAAAGTGTGGAAATATGGCAGATTGGTGAAGGAAGGCTGCGGTAAAGGGGGATCAATGTGTTTGGGCGAATTTCTGACTTATGGAGGAGGTGATATCTGCGGCAAGGCTAAGAACATATATATATAGGCACCACAAACCCTAGGGAAATCAGGTTTAAGCAATGGGCTAGGGTTTAGGTGCGGCAAAGGGTTGAAATCTGAAAGGGATTGGGCTTATGGTGCGGCAAGAAGTGAGAACCCAAGAGGAATTGGGCTAGGAAGGTGCGGCATTGTCCAAGAAGGTAAGGATGGGTCATCTAGAAGCCCAAAGCCAAGAATAGAAACTCTCACAAATGGAAACCTCCAAGAATAGAAACTTCCAACTTTAGAAACTTTGGTTTCTAATTCTGAATTCTTTGTTCTTCACTTTCATTTCTTCATTTCTTAAGCTCCTTTGACCTTCAACTCGTCCATTCCTTGTGCTCCATAAGTAAAAACGCCATTTTAGCTCAATTATGCTCCATTTTGCACTTCCTTGCATACTTTGTCTCTAAAACCTGAAACACATAAAACTAGCTTAAAAGACTACGTTAACTAAGAAAACACCATGGAAATGCATAAGAACTAGCTAACTAAGGCGCATAAATATGCTCCTATCATTGTTATTTTCATCCGCGGGACAAGCAGAAAGAGAGCAATCAGCCAGCACTTGGTATCAATCTTTCGATCTGGAACCGACTGCGTGGAACCCCTTCCTGATTGCTTACCTAGCCCTGCTCTCGAGTACTCATCTTCAACATCTTATGCTTCTTCTTCATTTACCATATCTGCCTGGGGAACAGATAAGGGAAGTGAAAATGATACCTCGAAGCATGTGGAGACAAGGTACTAATTCACCCTTAGCTAGGGACAAGGAGAAAGAAAGCAAGAGGTGGGCACTTGGAAAGATTGAAGAAAGAAACAGATCATCACCTCTACCTCGTGCCTGCCTGCCGTGCAAAAGAAACAAGCAGAGAAGAATGCAGACTGCACAATCAAATCAACCCAGAAGAAAGAGTCTGATTTGAAACCAAGGAACTCTCGCTCAAAATTCCGAACCAGTTCGAGATCAAAGCTGTGGAAAGACAACAAGATCACCTATCTCCAAAACTATATTTGCGTTCTTAAACTCTACTCTGTGTGAGTTTATGCTTGAAACATTGAGGATAATGTTTGATCTAAGTGTGGGGCGGGGGGGGGGGGGGGGGGCTAACCTTTGTTTTGCATGAAATTCGTAGGAGTTTATCACCCATTACTTCTAGTGTTGTTCCTTGCTGTTTTAAGTGTTTTTAAGCTGTTTTGGAGTGTTTTAGTGTGTTTTGACATAAAAATCTGAAAATCTCATAAAAATTTGAAAAAAGTGTTTTGAAAAGCCTAAAAAGAGTGTTTTGAGTCGTTTTTGTGTGTTTGTGTCTTAGGGTACCTTCCAACACAATGATGAGGATTTCGTTTGTAATTGCATGGCTGTTAAAAAAGAGTTATAAACATGGATGAAAGTTTGATTGACTTTTTGTTTATGCTTGGTTGTGGTTATAACTTATGAATTCACATGCAATCATAAAGGAAAAAAAATCAGTTTTTGTAACATGCTTGAAGGAAGGAACTCAAATTAATGCTACAACCTTGTGAGACTTGAGCCTAAACGTTTATTTGGAGAGTTAAAATCTGTGCATTATTGTTTCTAAAGTCGTTGCATGATCTCATTATTCTTTGCTTGGTTGCTACTTAGACGGCGTTTCATCATTTAGTTCCAAACACTAGAACTCATGCCAATTTCATTCAAAGCATGTTATTGATTTGCATAACACATATTCAAGATGAAGTTGTGTAGTGACCACCACCAAAGCCAAATTGCCGTGTATCCTACTTCATTATATGTTTAAGTTAACCCTATTGAGCCTTATAGCCTACATTCTTTGTTAACCCACGTTATCCTCACCTAGCCTAGATTAGGACCATCCATACCCTTGTTCTTGAAGCATAGTAAAGCATGATTCAAATTGAATTCCTTTTGATTAATGTATGGCAGAAAACAAGTGTGGGGGAAGTGTTTCTCATGTGAGATAGTGTGCCAAAGGCACGGGTAGAAAAAAAAAAGAGAAAAATGTGACAAGTATGAAAAAAAGAGTTGAAAAGATGTAAAAAAGAGTTCTAAAGTATTGTTTGTTGAAGGAAGGGTCCAAAAAGTTGAATTTGACCCTAAGAGTTGTTTAAATCTTCCCTTCATGTGTAAAAGTTGATTTCTGCAATCTAAGTGAATTCTAAGTTTCAATTTCATTACTTTGCTTGCTATTGCTTTAAGAACGTTTGTTATCCCTATCCTTCCTTTGTTAGCCAATACCCCAAGCCCCGTTACAACCCTTGACTTCAATCTTGAGTGTTATGTGTTTCAATTTGTGGAGTTTGAATTTGGTATGAGCATATAGTGTCACTGGTTCTCGCATCTAAGTAGTAGCATTTCATTCATTAGATCATATCTAAACATGCTTATTAACTCCCGAAATTGCATTCTTTGTTATACCTATATGTGAGCTTTCGTTTTCATGTCTACATCAATCTTCTCACATATAACTAGTATAGGGGTGTGTAGTTAGAAAATCTGAGTGAAAATTGAGTGCATATCTTGTAAGGAATTGAGCGAATTCTCTAAGGCATGTTACTACATTCAAAACATTGTTTTAATTGATTAATTGTGAACTAGTAAGTGGTGACTATGATTAAGTATGTGCTCAAGTGTAAAGATGACTCAAATCTGTGGGGATGATGATTTTTAACATGTCATGTGCATTGGAAATCCCTGAGGCAAATGTTGGAAGGTTTAGGTTGTGTTTTATTTGTTTTGTTTCATTTTAGTTCTTTGTTTTGCTCGAGGACTAGCAAAAGCTAAGTGTGGGGGAATTTGATAGGAGCATATTTATGCAACTTAATTGGCTTGTTCTCGTGCTTTTACGTTGTGTTTCTTTAGTTATTTTAGTGTTTAAAGTCACTTTTGTGTGTTTTCAGATTCTAAGGACAAAGTATGCAAGAAGATGCTTTTTGGAGCTTTTTGGAGCAAAATTGGGCTTGGAATGATGATCACATGCTTGGAGCAAAAGGAATGGACATAATTGAAGATGTGAAGAAGTTAGGATTCCTAATCAACGAAGGATTCCTACTCAACGGAGGATTCCTAATTGAAGATTGATTCCTACTCACATGAGGATTCCTAGAAGAACAAGGATTCCTACTTGAAGTAGGAAAGTTAAGGCAAGGTTTCCTATTTTGGTTTGACCTTTCCTAATTCTAAAAGTCCTATGTTCCAGCCACTTTGAAGACTTCATATGCATTCTAGGACACAAAACAAAGGCCCTAGAACCCTTATGGACCTTTGCCGCACCTCCCTTGACCTTTCCTCTTCCTTGCCGTGCAAGGGAGAGGGTTATTTCCTATTTCCTTGCATTAAAACACATTCCTATTGTGTTTTGTCCCCTTGCCGCATATCTTAGCCAATTTCCCTTAGTTTTCTGATTTGATTTCCTATTTCTAGAAGCTTTTGACTTAATTCCTGATTACCTAAATAACCTAGGATTTTATTTCCTAAACCCTTTAAATAAACTTCCTTGTTGCAGCCAAAAAGGATCCATTCAATCACCCATTCACGCCAGAAATCATCCACCACTCCGAGAATGAGCTTGTCCCTCAACGTATTCAAACCGGTTGGAGGGTGTGCATTGACTATAGGAAGCTAAACACCACCACGAGGAAGGACCACTTCCCATTGCCGTTCATTGACCAAATGCTTGAGAGGTTAGCAGGTTATGCTTTCTATTGTTTTCTTGATGGTTATTCTGGTTATAATCAAATTGTTATTTCACCCGAGGACCAAGAAAAAACCACTTTTACATGCCCGTTTGGAACATTTGCATATCGTCGCATGCCTTTTGGTTTATGTAATGCACCTGCTACATTTCAAAGATGCATGATGAGCATATTTTCTGATTACGTAGAAAAGATAATTGAAGTGTTTATGGATGATTTTAGTGTATTTGGTGATGCGTTTGATAATTGCTTGCATAATCTAAGTTTGATCCTAAAACGTTTTGTTGAAACTAACCTTGTTCTTAATTGGGAAAAGTGTCATTTTATGGTTAACCAAGGCATCGTTTTAGGTCATATAATCTCTAAAAAGGGTATTGAGGTTGATAAGTCGAAAATAGATCTTGTACGTCATTTACCCTCTCCGACTTCGGTTAGAGAGGTTCGTTCGTTTCTTGGCCATGCAGGATTTTATCGTAGGTTTATCAAAGATTTCTCGAAGATAGCACAACCTCTTTGCCGACTCCTACAAAAAGAAGTGGCGTTTGAATTCACCAAGGAGTGCACGGCATCATTCAACCAACTCAAGGAGTTGTTGACCACGGCACCCATCATTGTTCCACCGGATTGGAGTCTACCTTTCGAGCTCATGTGTGATGCGTCCGACTATGCTTTAGGAGTTGTTTTAGGACAAAGAAAGGACAGGAGAAATTCCCCCACACTTAGCTTTTGCTAGTCCTCGAGCAAAACAAACAAAAGAAAGGAAACAAAACGAAACAAACTAACCAAAACAAAACCTAAACCTTCCAACGTTTGCCTCAGGGATTTCCAATGCACATGACATGTTAAAGATTGTTATCCCCACAGATTTGAGTCATCTTTACACAAGCACATACTTAATTAAAGCCACCACTTACTAGTTCACAAGTAATCAATTAAAACAATGCTTTGAATGTAGTAACATGCCTTAGAGAATTCCCTCAATTCCTTACAAGATATACACTCTATTTTCACTCAGATTTTCTAACTCCACACCCTACACTAGTCATATGTGAGAAGATTGATGTAGATATGAAAACGAATGCTCACATATATGTATCACAAAGAATGCAATTTCTAGAGTTAAGAAGCATGTTTAGATATGATCTCATGAATGGAATGCTACTACTTAGATGCGAGAACCAGTGACACCATATGCTCATACCAAATTCAAACTCCACAAATTGAAACACCTAACACTCAAGATAGAAGTTAAGGGTTGTAATGGGGCTTGGGGTGTTGGTTAACAAGGAAAGGATAGGGAAAACAAACGTTCTTCAAGCAATAGTAAGCAAAGCAATGAAATTGAGACTTAGAATTCACTTAGATTGCAGAAATTAACTTTAAAACACAAGGGGAAGACTTAAACAACTCTTTAGGGCCGAATTCATTGTTTTGGACCCTTACTTCAACAAACAATACTTTGGAACTCTTTTTCTCAACTTTTCAACTCTTTTTTCAAACTTTTCATTTTTTTTTCTTCAATTTTTCTTTTTCCACGAAATTTTTTTTTCTTTTCTTTTCTTTGCCGTGCCTATGGCACACAATTCCTCATGAAAAACACTTCCCCCACACTTATTTTCTGCCAACATAAATCAAAAGGAATTCAATTTGAATCATGCTTTACTATGCTTCAAGAACAAGGGTATGGATAGTCCTAATCTAGGCTAGGTGAGGGTAATGTGGGTTAACAAAGAAAAGGCTAAACAAGGCTCAACGGGGTTAAACTTAAACATATAATGGAGTAGGGCACACGGCTTTTTGGCTAAGGTGGTGGTCACTACACAACTTCATCTTGAATATGTGTTATGCAATTCAATGACATGCTTTGAATGAAATGGGCATGAGTTCTAGCATTTGGAACTAAATGATGAAACGCCTTCTAAGTAGCAACCAAGCAAGGAATAATGAGATCATGCAACGACTTAGAAAACAAAGAATGCACAGATTTTAACTCTCCAAATAAACGTTTAGGCTCAAGTCTAACAAGGTTGTAGCGTTAGTTTGAGTTCCTTCCTTCAAGCATGTTACAAAAACTGATTTTTCCTTTATGATTGCATGTGAATTCATGAGTTATAACCACAACTAAGCATAAACAAAGAGTAAATCAAACTTTCATCCATGTTAATCACTTTCTTTAACAGTCATGCAATTACAAACCGAATCCTCATCATTGTGTTGGAAGGTACCCTAAGACACAAACAAACACACAAAAACAACTCTTTTTTGGGTTTTTAAAACACATTTTTCAAATTTTTATGTGATTTTCGGATTTTTATGTTAACACACACTAAAACACACCAAAACTGCTTAAAAACACTTAAAAACAGCAAGGAACAAGTCTCCAAGTTAAGGGTGATAAAATCCCACGAATTTGCATCTAAAACACTTAGTTACCCCCCCACACTTAAATCAAACATTGTCCTCAATGTTTCAAGCATAAAACCACACTAAACAAAAAGAAACACACAAACAGCAAGTAAATAACAAAACTGGGCAGATTAGAAACAAGCAACAAAGTGAAGGGTTTTAGGAACGCAAATCTGGAATTGGAGTGATTCCTAGGGCTTCCTTTGTTGAATTGCATGGGTTGCCTCCCAAGTAGCGCTTTCTTTAACGTCTTGAAGCCGGACGAAGAACACAATCAGACCCCATTGGAGCCCACGGCATGGAGTGGGATCTCCTCCACAACCTGCCCCACGGCACTCTCATAGTATGGCTTCAATCGATGCCCGTTAACCTTGAATTCCACCCGTTCCGTAAGCTTTGGACTTGAACTGCACCATGTGGAAAAACATTAGTAACAACAAAAGGTCCGATCCACTTAGAACGTAACTTACCAGGAAATAAACGTAAGCGAGAATTAAAAAGTAAAACTTTCTGCCCAATTGAGAAGGTTTTGCCCCTAATCATCTTGTCATGAAACGCCTTTGTTTTCTCCTTGTAGATTCGGGCATTCTCATATGCTTCATTCCTTAGCTCCTCAAGCTCATTCAATTGGAGCTTTCGATGCATTCCAGCAGCATCTAAGTCCAAATTGAACGTTTTCACGGCCCAATGCGCCTTGTGCTCTAGTTCCACGGGTAAGTGACAAGGCTTGCCATAAACTAGCCGAAATGGAGACATCCCTAGGGGTGTCTTATAGGCAATGCGATACGCCCATAATGCATCGTCTAAACGCATGCTCCAATCTTTCCGGTTAGGCCCCACGGTCTTCTCCAAGATTTGCTTGATTTCTCTATTTGAGACTTCGGCTTGGCCACTTGTTTGAGGGTGATAAGGTGTTGAAACCTTATGCTTGACATTGTACTTCTTAAAGAGTGCCTCAATGGTCCGATTGCAGAAATGGGAGCCTCCATCACTTATAAACACCCGCGGCATCCCAAATCTAGAGAAAATGTTAGTCTTGATGAAATCTGAAACCACTCTAGAATCGTTAGTCCGGGTAGCTTTTGCTTCTACCCATTTGGAAACATAATCAACCGCAAGCAAAATATATGTAAAACCAAATGAAGAAGGGAAGGGACCCATGAAATCAATACCCCATACATCAAAAATTTCAACATTGAAGATGGGTGCTTGCGGCATTTGGTCTTTTGCCCCAATGGAACCTGTTCTTTGACATCTATCACATTTTAAACAAAACATTCTAGCATCTTTGAACAATGTAGGCCAATAAAAACCAGATTCTAACACTTTGAGGGCTGTTCGTTGGGTGCCAAAATGGCCTCCGCATGCATAAGAATGACAAAATGCTAGAATTGAATTAAAATCAGAATTTGGCACACATCTTCTAACAATCTGATCTGGGCAATATTTCCATAGATATGGATCATCCCACACATAAAATCTTGCATCATGTTTTAACTTATCACGTTGAACCTTGCTTAGGGTGTTAGGAACTTGCTTAGACACCAAGAAATTAACCAAATCGGCATACCAAGGGGTACTTACCTCAATGGACAGAAGTTGTTCATCCGGAAATGTCTCAGAAATGGGGAGGGACTCTTCTTCACGCACCAATCTGCTTAGGTGGTCAGCCACCACGTTTTCACAACCTTTCTTGTCCCGAATTTCAATATCAAACTCTTGAAGTAAGAGCATCCAACGAATGAGCCTTGGTTTAGCCTCCTTTTTGGTGAAAAGATACTTCAAGGCTGCATGGTCAGTGAAAACAATTACTTTAGTACCAATTAGATATGATCTAAATTTATCTAAAGCAAATACAACCGCCAAAAGTTCTTTTTCGGTTGTAGAATAATTCAATTGAGCATCATTTAGAGTGCGTGAAGCATAATAAATAACATGGGAATGTTTATTTTTTCTTTGACCCAAAACAGCCCCAAGTGCATAATCTGAGGCATCACACATCAATTCAAATGGAATGGACCAATCCGGAGGAGTGATGATGGGTGCCGTGGTAAGTAGCTCCTTGAGATGCTTGAATGCCTTCTCACATGCCTCGTTGAACTCAAAAGACACATCCTTTTGGAGGAGGCGGCATAGGGGTTGTGCAATCTTGGAAAAGTCTTTGATAAATCTTCTATAGAATCCTGCATGACCAAGAAACGAACGAACCTCTCTAACCGAAGTAGGAGAGGGTAAGTAACGTACAAGATCTACTTTCGACTTATCAACTTCAATTCCTTTTTCAGAAATTATATGACCCAAAACAATACCTTGTTTAACCATAAAGTGACACTTTTCCCAATTCAACACAAGGTTTGTTTCAACACAACGTTTCAAGATTAAAGTGAGATTATCCAAGCATTTATCAAATGAATCACCAAACACACTAAAATCATCCATGAATATCTCAATAATCTTTTCAACATAATCCGAAAATATGCTTACCATACACCTTTGAAACGTGGCAGGAGCATTGCACAAGCCAAATGGCATGCGTCGATATGCAAACGTTCCAAAGGGACAAGTAAAAGTGGTCTTTTCTTGATCATCCGGGGCAATGACAATTTGGTTATAACCTGAATATCCATCAAGAAAACAATAAAAGGAATGACCGGCTAACCTTTCCAACATTTGGTCTAGAAACGGCAAAGGGAAGTGATCCTTCCTTGTGGTGGCGTTTATCTTCCTATAATCAATGCACACACGCCAACCAGTTTGAATTCGGGTGGGCACAAGCTCATTCTCCGCATTCTCGACAACCGTCACTCCAGATTTCTTGGGCACACATTGGATAGGTGAAACCCAACGACTATCGGAGATGGGATAAATCACCCCACAATCTAGAAGTTTGATTATCTCCTTTTTCACCACTTCCATCATCGGAGGGTTAAGACGGCGTTGAGCCTCTCTAGTTGGTTTGGCCCCCTCCTCAAGAAATATGTGATGCATACAAGTCGTACGGCTTATACCTTTAATATCGGCCAATGTCCATCCTAGGGCAGATTTGAACTCCTTCAACACACGCACTAGCGTCTCTTCTTCTTGTGCCGTGAGGGATGAAGAGATGATGGCAGGTAGTGTCTCGTTTTCCCCCAAAAAAATGTACTTCAAATGGTTTGGTAGGGGTTTGAGATCAAGTATGGGTGCCTGAACGATGGATGGAAGCAACTTGTTAGTCGAAATTGGAATGGACTCACGGTTAGGAAACTTACCATCATGTGTAGGCAATGAATCAAGGGCAGCAACCAACTCAAGAACTTCCTCACTAGGAGGCACGGCATGGCCTAATTCATGTATGCCGTGGGGTAGCTTAGAATCTGCCCCCTTGGTTGTGAGTTCCATGCCTCGTGTAATGACTTTTTCAAGCGCATCGTCATTCAAATCTTCCAGATATCCCTGCGCCAAAGAGTCAATTATATCAATAGAGAAACATGAATGGTCCTCACTAGGGTATTTAATGGAATCAGAAAGATTAAAATTAACAACTTCCCCATCGAATTCCATGGACAAAGTTCCACTACACACGTCAATCTTCGTCCGGGCCGTTTTCATGAATGGCCTTCCTAGGAGGATGGGCAGCGAAGGAGCATGGTTCGATTCATCCATTTCGAGGACATAGAAATCCGCTGGGAAGACTAAATGATTCACCTGCACAAGAACATCTTCCAAAACTCCCTTTGGATAGGCGTTAGATCTATCGGCCAATTGTATTATTACACCATCATTTTTCAATGCTCCTAAGTTCATAGATGCATAAATGGAATATGGCATAACATTTATAGAAGCACCTAAATCAAGCATGGCAGATTCAAATCTAGTGTTACCAATGACACAAGGAATGGTAAAACTACCCGGATCCTTGCATTTGGGAGGTAGTTTGCGTTGCAAGATGGCGGACACATTCTCACCTACCTTTACCACTTCCTTAGTCGACATCCTCTTCCTAGTGGTACACAACTCCTTCAAAAACTTGGCGTACCTCGGGACTTGCTTGATTGCATCCAACAAAGGTATGTTTACTTGAACTTTCCTAAATGTCTCAAGGATGTCCTTTTCAGCTTCCTCCTTCTTCGTTTGCATAAACCTACTAGGAAAAGGAACATTCGAAGGAAAAACATTAGTATGAACTGAATTTGACACATTCTTACCCTTGTTGGACGAATTGGACAGATTTGGGGCACTAGGAGCTTGCGGCAAAGGTGGAACCACCTTTGCCGTGGGCATGCTTGATTCCTCCTCTTCAATTTGCACATTTACATCACTTTTGGGACTTGTTTGTGATGGTGTAGAACCTGCCCTAATCTCTTTTCCACTTCTCAAAAGTATTGCCTTTGCACTTTCGAAACCTCCCTTTGGATTTGGAATGGTGGAACTAGGGAGTTGTCCGGGATCTCGAAACTTACCTACAAACTCGGCAATCTGCCCAATTTGTTTCTCAAGTTGATCCACCCTTTTGTCTTGATTTTGCATAGCTTTAGCTTGATCTTCCTGCCCATTCGACAACTTAGTTAGTATCTTAAGAAGTGCATCATTGTCAAGAGACGTACCTGAGGCACTTGGGCCGGATTGGGCTTGATTTTGAGGTGGGCCGTAAGTTTTAGGAAAGAACCCTGGGGGTTGTTGCCTAAAGCCTCCTTGGTTTTGAGGTTGTTGGGGCTCCCTCCACTTGAAATTTGGGTGGTCTCTCCAACCGGGATTATATGTGTTTGAATATGGATCGTTCCTTGGTTGGTTTTGACCTTGAAACCCAACTGCATGGGCGCTTTCCCATCCACCATTTTCAATCAACTGTGGACACTTTTCAGAGACATGTCCTTGGATGGAACATACGCCACATACAATTGGTCCTTGCATCTTCATGCCCTCGGCCATCTGAGACACAAGAGAAGTAAGATTAGCCAATTGTGAATGAAGATCGGAAGTTGAACTTACCTCATGTACTTGGTGCCGTGGGGGTCCCCTTTGGCCTACTCCCTCGTATTGTTGAGCGTTCAACGCTCGATTAGAGATCAAGATCTTGGCAGCCATGGGTGTTTTGTCCACCAATGCTCCCCCCGCCGAAGCATCAAGCATTTGACGTTCTAAAGGTAGGAGACCCTCATAGAAGTATTGCAAAAGCAACTCCTCCTTCATCTGATGCTGTGGACAAGAAGCAACAAGTGATTTAAATCGTTCGTAATATGTAGGAAAAGACTCACCTTCTTCTTGCTGGATTCCGCTTATCTTTTTGCGTAGGAGGATGATGCGAGAAGTTGGAAAGAACTTCTCCAAGAACGCTCTCTTCATACTTTCCCAAGATGTGACAGTGCCAGGAGCTAACTCGTATAACCAATCCTTGGCTTTATCCATCAAAGAGAATGGAAAAGCCTTCATCTTCAAAATACTTCCGTCAACATTGACGGGAGTCATGCTAGAGCAAACTACTTCAAATTCTTTCAAATGTTTGTTAGGATCTTCCATGGACAAGCCATGGTATTTAGGAATATGATGAAGCAAACTTGACTTTAATTCAAACTCTTCCGTCTTACCTTGGGCAGCCGTGGGGTATTGGATGCACAAGGGTGCGGCATTATCCAATCCCGAGGCTGAGAGCTCTTTGAGTGTACGGTTGTCCACCGCCATGCCTTGAACCTCTTCAAATATCCCTGCCGTGGCCTCCTCCTCTTCTTGTACGTTTTCTTCAAGGTCAGATTCGGAATTGGGTGGGTTAGACTCTTGTTGGTTCCTCCTTCTTCTCAAAGTTCGCTCGAAATCGTCGTCGAAGTCCAAAATATGCTCACGAACAGGTTTGGAACTTCGAGTCATGCACTAGTACCTAAGAAACAAGAAACAAAATTAGGTCAGAAACGTAAACGAAATCAGAAACAAAGTGAAATAAAAGAAACAAAAAAAACAATCCAAGGGATTAGCAAAGTTGCCAATCCCCGGCAACGGCGCCAAAATTTGATGCGTAAATATATAAGCACACAAATTAAACCCTCTATTTGTCAATTGTAGTAAAGTATGTAAGTAGGGATCGTTCTGGACCGGGGATTAGGAGGGATTGCTAAACACTTGAAAACTGACTTAGAAACGTAAAAACAAAGTTTAAAACACTAGATTAGACTCAAAGAACGCAAAACTAAAGTTTAAAACACTAAAACAAACCAAAAACTCAAAACAGCAACCAAAAGACTCAAAACTGCCTTAAAAACACTTTCTGGGAGCTTGAAGTCAGAAATTCAAAGTGGAATTGTTGGGCGTTTTAGGTGTAATCTTTCTTATGTCTTCGATGTTTCAATTCAATAAACTTTGTGTTGTGAGTATGAGAAACTAAACCCCCTTAGTTGGGGGGTAATTCGAAACCATCTACATGCTTGCAATATGATTGATTACATTCAGTTGTTATTTCATAAGTTGTGGATTCAATTCGTTCATCTATTTGATTGATAATTTATTTGTGTATGTTGATTGAGAGTGCACGCTTAGTTTTCATGCATGAATATGATGCTAGATTATGAGGGAGTTTCACCTAATAGTTACAATCTTATAATCACAAGTAGTGAAGGTCGCTTGAAAACGATCGCGTTGAATGAATTCTTAGCATAAGTTTCATGCAATTCATAGTAACAAATGCTTCGTCAATTGTTATGTTTTTCATAGAACGTAATGATTCGTGCTTGTATCTCTATTATGCAATTCATGTAGGGAACTTGTAGGGAATGTTTTGGGTTGTCGTATGCAATCATCCAACCTAATAACTTGTGGAAAAACTGAGGGTTAATTAGTGCAATTCACGGTTAATTTGGGGCGTTGAGTATTTATAATTCATTGGAAGAACAACTGAAAATCGTTTTGTTTGCAAGTGTGACATGTGTGGAGAAGAACCTCCTAACTAGCCTTTTAACCATCTATTTCACCAAAATCGTTTTTGCAATCTGTTTTAGTTAAAGTTTCTGTTTTTGTGTTAAATTTTCGTCCAAAACAAACCCCCCTTATTTTAGAGTCTTAGATTAGTTAGAAAGTGTTTTGATTTGTGTTTCTAAGTGTTTTGATTCAAGTTTTTATCCAATTTCGTCCAAATTAGTGTAGGTGCTCAAAACTGCCCAGACAGTGGTTTTTAGGCAGTTTTGAGTCTTCTAGTTGCTGTTTTGAGTTCTAGGGTTGTTTAAGTGTTTTAAACTTTAGTTTTGCATTCTTTGAGTCTAGTTTAGTGTTTTAAACTTTGTTTTTGGGTTTTTAAGTCAGTTTCCAAGTGTTTAGCAATCCCTCCTAATCCCCGGTCTAGAACGATCCCTACTTACATCTTTGCTACAATTTGACAAAAAGAGGGTTTAATTTGTGTGCTTATCTATTTCGCATCAATGATTATGCTTGCAAGATGAATTGAATACTTCTAATTGTTATTTCATGAATTGTGAATGCAATTTGCTTAACCGTTTGATTGATGACTTATTTTTGTGTGTTGATTAAGGTGGCCAATTTAGTTTTCATGCAGGAATTTGAAGCTAAAATATAAGGAAGTTTCACCTAATAGTTACAACCTTATATTTGCAAGTAGTGGAGGTCGCTTATAAACGATCGTGTTAAGTGAATTCTTGGCAAACGTTTCATGCTTTTCATAGTAACAATTGCCTCGTCAATGCTTATAGTTTTCATGAAGCTTAATGATCTTTGATTGTACCTTTATTGTGCTTTTCACGTAAGGGACTTTTAGAGAATTTTTGAGTTGTTGCATGTGCATTCCCATCCAATTCAATAATTTAAGGAAGACTTGAAGGTTAAAAAAGTGCTATCACAGTTAACCTAGGGCATTGAGGTTCATGGTCTATTGAAATAAACAATTGGAAATCAACTTTGTATGCAAGTGTGTCATGTGCGGAGAAGAACCCTCTAGTTAGTCTATCACCCATCAATTCACCTAGTTTTTTCTAAGAATCTGTTTACATTGTTCTTGTCTTAATTTACTTATTTTCGTCCAAAATCAACCCCACCTTATTTCTTTGAGTCATATTAGTTAGAACTTGTCTTAGATTATGTTTTTAAGTATTTTAAGTCATTAGAAAACCAAATTTCGTCCAAGTTTGTGTTGGTATTCAAAACTGCCCAGAAAGTGTTTTTAAGGCAGTTTTTGTGCTGTTTTGAGTCTTTTGGTTTGTTTTAGTGTTTTAAAGTTTAGTTTTGTATTCTGTGAGTCTAGTTTAGTGTTTTAAACTTTGTTTTACATATTTGAGTCAGTTTAGAGTGTTTTAGCAATCCCTCCTAATCCCCGGTTTAAGAACGATCCCTACTTATCCATACTACAATTGTCAACAAGAGGGTTTAATTTGTGTGTTTAGTTATTTTACGCATCAATAAGTTATGAATTCAATTTGTTTAACTGCTTGATTGATAACTTATTCGTGTATGTTTATTAAGAGTGCACACTTAGTTTGCATGCATGAATATGATGCTAGAGTATAAGGGAGTTTCACCTAATAGTTACAAACTTATATTCACAAGTAGTGGAGGTCGCTTATAAACGATCGCGTTAAATAAATTCTTGGCAGGAGTTTCATGCTCATCATAGTAACGAATGCCTTGTCAATACTTATAGTTTTCATAATGCTTAATGATCTTTGATTGTATCTTTATTGTGCTGTTCACGTAAAGAACTTTTGAAGAATGCTTGAATTGATGTATGCGTTTTCCCATCCAATTCAATAACTTAAGGAGAACTTGAAAGTTAATTTAAGCGGACTTAATTAACCTGGGGTGTTGAGTTTCATGATTGATCGAAAGAACAACTGAAAATTGGTTTATGTGCAAGTATGTCATGTGTGGAGAAGAACCTCCTAGCTAGCCTTCCATCAATTCAATTTACTCAAATTCGTGCAGATTTCATTAGTTCTTTAATTTACTTGTTTTGTTTTCAAATTCGTCAAAACCAAAACCCCCTTTGCTTTAAAGTGTTTTATTAGTCAAATCTGTTTTGATTTGTGTTTTTAGGTCTCCCAAAAGTGTGTTAGAGTCTAAATCTGCCCAGTTTATGTTTTTAGGCAGATTTGAGCGTTTTTAGCTTGTTTTGAGCCTTTGAGTTTGTTTTAATTTCTTTGAGTCTAGTTTAGTGTTTTTAACTTTGTTTATATGTTTTTAAATCAGTTAGAGGTTTTAGCAAGCCTTCCTAATCCCCGGTTTAGAATGATCCCTACTTGCATTAAACTACAATTGACAACAAGAGGGTTTAATTTGTGTGTTAAGTTAATTTTCGCATCAGTTGTGCACAAACAAATGATATGATATTAACTAGCACTCAAATTAAACCCTCTTTTTATCAATTGTAGCAAAGTATGTAAGTGGGGATCGTTCTAGACCGGGGATTAGGAGGGATTGCTAAATCACTTGAAAAACTGACTCAATTACGTAAAAACAAGTTTAAAACACTAAACTAGACTCAAAGAATGCAAAACTAAACTTTAAAACACCAAAACAAACCAAAAGACTCAAAACAGCAAACAAACACTCAAAACTGCCTTAAAAACACTTTCTGGGCTGTTGTGAACACAAAACACTAACTTGGACGAAATTAAAGTATAACTTGACTCAAGACTCTTAAAAACACAACTTAAATTGATTTCTAACTAATATGACACTTCAAAATAAAGGGGGATTGATTTTGACGAAAATTGAAAACAAAAACAAAACTTTGTAAATTAAACAGATTCTAAAACGAATTTGATAAAAGAGAATGGATGGAAAGCTAGCTAAGGGGTTCATCTCCACACATGTCATACTTGCATACAAAACGACTTCTAATTGCTTTTCGATAAACCATGAATTCCCAACACCCCAGATTAACCATGAATTGCACTAATTAACCCTCAAATTTTCCTTAAGTTATTGAATTGGATGAATTGCGTACAACAACCCAAAGCATTCCCCACAAGTTCCCTACATGAATTGCATAATAGAGATACAAGCAAGAATCATTAAGTTCTATGAAAATCATAAGCATTGGCGAAGCACTCGTTACTATGAATTGCATGAAACTTATGCCAAGAATTTACTTAACATGATTGTGATAAACAACCTTTACTACTTGTGAATATAAGTTCATAACGATTAGGTGAAACTCCTTTATATCCTAGCATCAAACTTATGTATGAAAATTAAGCGTGCACTCTCAACCAACATACACAAATCAGTTTTAATTCATGTAGATAAATACATTGAATTCACAACTTATGAAACGCAATTGGAAGTAATCAAATCATATAGCAAACATAAACATGGTTTCGAATCCCCCCTAGCCAAGGGGGGTTTAGTTCCTCATACTCACAAAGCAAAGATACATAAATTTAGACATTAAAATCCAAAGAAAGAAAACACCTAGATGATCCAACTTGGACAGCAGGTGCATCCACAAGTATTCTTTCCTCCTTGCTGCGGCACTTGGTCTAAAGTCAGATTCTATGGTGGTATTTGTATGGGAGAATGGGTAGGGAATGGTATGGAAGGGTTTAGGATTTATGGGGGGTACGGCTAGGGTAAAAAGAATCAGAAAAATATGGAAGAATGGTGAAGGAAGGCTGCGGCAAAGAGAGGGAATCATTTTTGGCGAAAATTCTGAATATGGAGGGGTGGTCTCCACGGCATAGAGTGAAAACATATATATATAGGCACCACAAACCCTAGAGAAATCAGGTTAGGCAATGGGCTAGGGTTTAGGTGCAGCAAGGGGTGAAAATCCACAAGGAATTAGGGTTTTGGCCCACTTAGTTTTTAGAAAGGGATTTGTATATCCCAAATCCACAAGGAAAGGGCCTAACAAGTCAGAATCCAAGAGGGATTGGGCTAGGAAGGTGCGGCCCAAGTCTAAGAGGGTACGGATAGGTCATCTAAAAGCCCAAAGCCAAGAATAAAAACTCTCAAAAATGGAAACCTCCAAGAATAGAAACTTCCAACTTTAGAAACTTTGGTTTCCAATTCTGAATTCTTTGTTCTTCACTTTCATTTCTTCATTTCTTAAGCTCTTTTGACCTTCAAACTCGTCCATTCCTTGTGCTCCATAAGCATACACTCCATTCCAGCTCAATTTTGCTCTAAAATGCTCCATTTTGCACTTTTTTGCATACTTTGTCTCTAAAACCTGAAATTGCACGAAAATGACTTTAAACACTAAAATAACGAAAGAAAAACAACATAAATGCACAAGAACAAGCCCACTAAGTCGCATAAATATGCTCCTATCAAATTCCCCCACACTTAGCTTTTGCTAGTCCTCGAGCAACACTTAGCTTTTGCTAGTCCTCGAGCAAAACAAAACAAAAACATAATCTAAACCTTCCAACATTTGCCTCAGGGATTTCCAATGCACATGACATGTTAAAAATCATCACTCCCACAGATTTTAGTCATCTTCACACTTAAGCACATACTTAATCATAGTCACCACTTACTAGTTCACATTTAACCATTTAAAACGATGTTTTGAATGTAGTAACATGCCTTAGAGAATTTGCTCAATTCCTTACTAGATATGCACTCAATTTTCACACAGATTTTCTGACTACACACCCTATACTAGTTATATGTGAGAGGATTGATGTAAATATGAAAACTAGTACTCACATATGATATAACAAGGAAAGCAATTTCTGGAGTTAATAAGCATGTATATGATCTCATGATTGGAATGTCACTACTTAGATGCGAGAACCAGGGACACCATATGCTCATACCACTTCCAAACTCCACAAATTGAAATACACAACACTCAAGATGGAAGTCAAGGGTTGTAACGGGGCTAAGGGTATTGGCTAACAAAGAAAGGTAAAGGATAAACAAATGTTCTTAAAACAATAGTAAGCCAAGCAATGATATTGACACTTAGAATTCCCTTTTGAATGCAAAAATCAACCTTAAACACAAAGGGGAAGTTCATGCAACACTTAGGGTCAAATACAATGTTTTGGACCCTTTCTTCAACAACCAACACTTTAGAGCTCATTTCCACATCTTTTTCAACTCTTTTTCATATTTTTCACAACTTTTTTTTTTCTTTCTATTTTCAACGAATTTTCTTTTTCTTTTTCTACCCGTGCCTCATTAAAGACTTTGGCACACACATACATCAAATTCCCCCACACTTGTTTTCTGCAATACCTGATCAAAAGGAATTCATCTTGAGTCATGCTTTACTATGCTACAAGAACAAGGGTATGGATGGTCCTAATCTAGGCTAGGTGAGGATAATGTGGGTTAACAACAATATAGGCTAACCAAGGCTCAACGAGGTTAAAACCTACAAAACAAATGAACATGGGGGACACGGCAATTTGGCTTAAATGGTGGTCACTACACAACTTCATCTTGAATATGTGTTATGCAAATCAATAGCGTGCTTTGAATGAAATGGGCATGAGTTCTAGTGTTTGGGACTAAATGATGAAACGCCTTCTAAGTAGTAACCAAGCAAAGAATAATGAGATCATGCAACGACTTTAGAAAACAAGAAATCACAGATTAATAACTCTCCAAATAAAGTTTAGGCTCAAATCTCTCAGGGTTGTAGTGTTAGTTTGAGTTCCTTCCTTCAAGCATGTTACAAAAACTAATTTTTTTTTTCTTTTCTTTATGATTACATGTGAATTCATAAGTTATAACCAAAACCAAGCATAAACCAAAGAGTAAATCAAACTTTCATCCATGTTTACAACTCTCTTTAACAGTCATGCAATTACAAACCGAATCCTCATCATTGTGTTGGAAGGTACCCTAAGATACAAACAAACACACAAAAACAACTCTTTTTGGGTTTTTCAAAACAATTTTTCAAATTTTTATGGGATTTTCGGATTTTAAGTCAAAACACACTAAAACACACCAAAACAGCTTAAAAACACTTAAAAACAGCAAGAAACAACATTGGAAGTTATGAGTGAGAAAACCCTACGAATTTGCATCAAAACACTTTCGTTACCCCCCCACACTTAAATCAAACATTGTCCTCAATGTTTCAAGCTTAAACTAACACAAATAACCAACAAACAAAGAAAACAGCAACTAAACAATCTAACATGGCAGAAACGAAATAACAACAAAGAGAAGGGTTTAGAAACGCAAATCTGGAATTGGAGTGCTCTCTAGGTCTTCCTTTGTCGAATGCATGGGTTGCCTCCCAAGTAGCGCTTGCTTTAACGTCGTACAGCCGGACGAAGACCTCATTTACTCCTCATTAGGGCCCACGGCATCCAAGGGTATGTCATCCACGACATGCTTGGTGTGAAATATATAAGCACACAAATTAAACCCTCTTTTTATCAATTGTAGCAAGTATGTAAGTAGGGATCGTTCTAGGCCGGGGATTAGGAGGGATTGCTAAATCACTTAAAAACTGACTCAACTACGTAAAAACAAGTTTAAAACACTAAACTAGACTCAAAGAATGCAAAACTAAACTTTAAAACACCAAAATAAACCAAAAGACTCAAAACAGCAAATAAACACTCCAAACTGCCTTAAAAACACTTACTGGGCAGTTTTGAGCACCTAACACTAATTTGGACGAAATTACACTATAATTTGACTCAAGACACTTAAAAACACAAACTAAATTGATTTCTAACTAATCTAACACTTTAAAATAAATGGGGAATTGATTTTGACGAAAATTAAGACAAAACAGAAACTAAGCAAACCAAACAGATTGTAAAATGAAATTAATAAAACTGAATGGATGGAAAGCTAGCTAAGGGGTTCTTCTCCACACATGTCACATTTGCATACAAAACGATTTCTAATTGCAATTCAATAAACCATGAATACTCAACACTCCAAGTTAATTAGGTCCGCTTAAATTAACTTTCAGATTTCCCTTATGTCAATGAATTGGATGCAAAAAGTGCATCGCAATCAAATTATTCCTCAAAAGTTCTCTATATGAAAGCGCATAATAAAGATACAATCAAAGATCATTATGTTCAATGGAAATCATAAGTATTGACGAGGCACTTGATATGAGCATATTTATGCGACTTAATTAGCTTGTTTCCTTGCATTTACGTTGCTAGTACTTAGTAATTTTAGTATTTTAAGCTATTTTCGTGCAATTTCAGGTTTTAAGGACAATGTATGCAAACATGTGCATTTTGGAGCCTTTTGGAGCCTTTTGGAGCAGTTTTGGGCATCAAATGGATTGCATATGCTTGGAGGTAAGAAGATGGACGAAATTGAAGATCAAATGAGCATAGGATTGAATGATGATGTGAAGAATTGGATTCAAGACAAATAAAGAACGAAGAGTTCAAAATTGGAAGCCAAAGTTTCTAAAGTTGGAAATTTCTATTCTTGGAGGTTTCCATTCTTGATAGTTTCTATTCGTGGCTTGGAAGTTTCCTAATCTTTCCTCACCTATGTTCCAGCCACAAAGGGATTCCAAAACATATTAGGGCACTTAATTGGTTGTTCTTGAAGACCTAAACCTTCCCTAAAGTCCTTGCCGCGCAAAAGCATCCTTTCTTTCCTATTTTCTGATCTTAAAACCACATTCCCTTTTATTCAAGCAACCAGCCGCACCCTTCCCCTCTTTCTTACCTATTTTCTGACCCAAAATTACATTCCCCTTTGTTCTAAAGCCTTGCCATACAAGGGGATAGGATTCTTACCTATTTTGTGCCTCAAAACACATTCCTAAAATCTGCCTACAATTTCTGCCGAATTTCCCTTTCCTATTCTCTTTAATTCCTGCACCTTTCTTGCCTATTTTCCATTGATTTCTGACTTTTAATTATTGGACAAGATAGCTAAGTTATTTCTTTCCCTAAAACACATCAAAACCTTGCCTTAGCCTATATATAAAACCCCTTTGCCGCAAACTCTGGGGGCTCTCTTCTCTTCTCTTCTAATCAGCCATTCCACATTCCACCCTTCACCATAACCTACCTACATCCATCCACCACCACAATTCACCACAAATCATCACCAACCACCCTTGTGTCGCAGCAAAGAAGAAAGAAGGAGACCCTTGGACGTGCTTGCCATTCAAGACGTTGGATTGTTTGAGCGTTTCTAGGTGTTTTCATTCTTTGTTTTCAATGTCTAAATTTATGTATCTTTGTTTTGCGTTTATGAGGAACTAAGCCCTTCTTAGTTAGGGGGTAATTCGAAACCATGTTCATGCTTGCAATATGAATTGATTACTTTTGGTTGTGATTTCATAAGTTGTGAATTCAATTCGTTTAACTGCTTGATTGATAACGTATTCGTGTATGTTTGTTAAGAGTGCACGCTTAGTTTTCATGCATGAATATGATGCTAGAATATAAGGGAGTTTCACCTAATAGTTACAAACTTATATTCACAAGTAGTGGAGGTCACTTATAAACGATCGCGTTAAATGAATTCTTGGCATAAGTTTCATGCTCATCATAGTAACGAGTGCCTCGTCAATACTTATAGTTCTCATGTTGCTTAATGATCTTTGATTGTATCTTTATTGTGCTTTTCACGTAAAGGACTTATGAAGAATGTGTTGAGTTGTTGTATGCGCTTTCCCATCCAATTCAATAACTTAAGGAGAACTTGAAGGTTAATTTAAGCGGACCTACTTAACCTGGGGTGTTGAGTTTCATGATTTATTGAACGAACAACTGAAAATTGGTTTGTATGCAAATGTGTCATGTGTGGAGAAGAACCCTCTAGCTAGCCCATCATCCATAGTTTGATCCAAATTCGTCTAGAATCTGTTTTCAATTTACAATCTGTTTTGCAAGTTTAATTTCGTCCAAAATCAAAACCCCCTTGACTTTATTGAGTCATATTAGTTAGAACTTGTCTTAGATTGTGTTTTTAAGTGTTTTGAGCCTTTAGAAACCCAAATTTCGTCCAAATTGTGTTTAGAGCTCAAAACTGCCCAGTTTGTGTTTTTAGGCAGCTTTGAGTGTTTTTAGCTAGTTTTGAGTCTTTTAAGTTTGTTTTGAGTCTTGTTAAGTGTTTTTAAGTTTATTATTGTGTTTCTAAGTCAGTTTAGAGTAGATTAGCAATCCCTCCTAATCCCGATTTAAGAACGATCCCTACTTATACATATACTACAATTGTCAACAAGAGGGTTTAATTTGTGTGTTAAGTTAATTTACGCATCAGCACTCGTAACTATGAAAGCGCATGAAACTTATGCCAAGAATTTACTTAACACAATTGTGATCAACAACTTTTACTACTTGTCATAAGTTCATAACGATTAGGTGAAATTTCCTTATATTCTAGCATTAGATTTATGCATGCCAATTAAGCGTGCACTCTCAACCAACACACGCAAATCAGTTTAATTCAAATAGTAAGCAAATTGAATCCCCAACTTATGAAACGCAATTAGAAGTAATCAAATCATATAGCAAGCATAAACATGGTTTCGAATTCCCGCCTAGCCAAGGGGGCTTTAGTTCCTCATACTCGCAAAGCAAAGATACATAAATTTAGACATTAAAATCCAAAGAAAGAGAACACCTAAAACGCTCCAACTTCGCAGCAGGTGCATCCACGATTCCTCCTTCCTCCTTGCTGCGGCATGATGCGAAAATTAACTTAACACACAAATTAAACCCTCTTTTTATCAAATGTAGTAAAGTATGTAAGTAGGGATCGTTCTAGGCCGGGGATTAGGAGGGATTGCTAAATCACTTGGAAACTGACTTGAAAACGTAAAAACAAAGTTTAAAACACTAAACTAGACTCAAAGAATGCAATACTATACTTTAAAATACTAAGATAAACAAAACGATTCAAAACAGCAACCAAAGACTCAAAACTGCCTTAAAAACACTTTCTGGGCAGTTTTGGGACTCTAACACAAACTTGGACGAATTTTGGTTTTCTAATGAACTAAAACACTTAAAAACATAATCTAAAGTGATTACTAACTAATCTAACACTTTGAAATAAATGGGAGATTGGTTCTTGACGAATTTGAAAACAAAACAAACTTTGTAAAACAAAACAGATAGTAAATGAATTTGAATGAAACTTATGGATGGAAGGCTAGCTAGGAGGTTCTTCTCCACACATGTCACACTTGCATACAAAACGATTTCCAGTTGCTTTTCGATAAACTAAGAATACTCAATGCCCCAAATTAACCGTGAATTGCACTAATTAAACCTCAGTTTTTCCACAAGTTATTGTGTTGGATGATTGCATACGACAACCCAAAACATTCCCTACAAGTTCCCTACATGAATTGCATAATAGAGATACAAGCAAGAATCATTAAGTTCTATGGAAAACATAAGCATTGACGAGGCACTCGTTACTATGAATTGCATGAAACTTATGCCAAGAATTTACTTAACGCGATTGTGACTAGCAACCTTCACTACTTGCGAATATAAGTTCATAACAATTAGGTGAAACTCTCTTATATTCTAGCATCAAATTCATGCATGAAAATTAAGCGTGCACTCTCAACCAACATACACAAATCAGTTTTTATACGAACAGATAAGTAAATTGAATTCATAGCTTATGAAACGCAATTAGAAGTAATCAAATCATATTGCAAGCATAAACATGGCTTCGAATTCCCCCCTAGCTAAGGGGGGTTTAGTTTCTCATACTCACAAAG
This sequence comes from Malus domestica, assembly GCF_042453785.1. Classification (NCBI taxonomy): domain Eukaryota; kingdom Viridiplantae; phylum Streptophyta; class Magnoliopsida; order Rosales; family Rosaceae; genus Malus; species Malus domestica. Next base: position 22,830,298 of record NC_091669.1, read on the forward strand.
CAAAGATAAACAAATTTAGACATTGAAAACAAAAGAAAGAAAACACCTAGACGCTCCAATGATCCACTTTGAACAACAAGCACGCCTATGGACTGTCCTCCTTCCTCTTTGCTGCGGCACAAGACTTGGGGACAGGTTTTGGGTGATATTTTTATGGAGGAATGGATGTGAGATGGTATGGTAGTGTTTAGGATAGGTGGAGGGTGCGAAAAAGGTAAGGAATTATGGATGTATGGTGATTTGGGAGTGTAGAATGGTGTGGAATGTGGCTGGACGAATTTCTGAGATGAAAGGGGGTATTTTTCATGTCCCTAGTGTTCTTCCCTTCACTCCCTATTTATAGAAGCTCCAAAGCAAAGAATCACTCAAGTGGCTTCAATAAACAATACAAACAAAGACCAAAATGATGCAAAAACAGCTAGTTTACATGCTCTTTTATCATTGTGTCTTGCCTTTAACAAAAGGCAATCATTCCTCTCTTGCTAATTCAACTCCTTTGTAGCTGTCCATGTGCCTTCATTCTTCAATTTCTGATGCATTTGCCTTGTATTCCATCCCTTTTCCACATGTACTAGCTATTAGACAACTTTCACACACATGTTTTGCATCATTTCATCTTGCAAACATCAACTTTTGGCCACTTTACACCTCTACACACATGTTATGCATCATTTCAGCTTGCAATTATGTTTGTAGTTGCTGAAAATGTGAATACAACTTGTAAAGCAATCCAACAAATGGCATCTTTCACTTCTTTTCCTTTCAAATTGTTCCTTAAGTGTATGTATCTGCACACTTCCATACTTCAACTTCATTATTCAGATTTTTGCATGTGTTGAAACCCTTTTTAAAACACCAAAAACGTCCATCCCACTTGCTCCATATGCATGCAATCCATTTTGGCCCAAAATTGCTCCAAATTGCACCAAAATGCACTTTCTTTCCAACTTTGCTATTAGGACCTATAAACACACGAAAATAGCTTAAAACACTCTTATAAGCAATAACTAACTAAGTAAATGCAAGAAAACATGTTAACTAAGTCGCATAAATATGCTCCTATCACGGCACAGAGACTTTGGACAGGTTCTTTGGGTTATTAGATGGTGTAGAATGGATGGAGGATGTATGGTGGTGTTTAGGATGGATGGGTGGTGCGGCAAGGGTTGATTTTTGGCAGAAATTTGGGAGAATGGTGGTGGAAGGCTGCGACAAAGGTATGGGATGAGTTTCTGACGTGAATGGTTGTGTATGAGAGGTGGTGGTGTGCGGCAAAGGTGTAGAGATATATATATAAGCACCAAAAACCCTAGCAAATCAGATTAGGGTTTCTAGAAAACCAAATCCATAAGAAAATAGGTTAAAACAATCAGATTTTGAATGGGAAAAGGCTTAGGGTGCCGCTGGATGGATAGGGTAAAGGATTGGCCTTCTAGAATGCCTTGCAAGGCAAGGAAAAGGGTTTCTAGAAAGGGAGATGTGCGGCAGGTTTAGGGGAATATGGATAGGGCTTCTAGAAAGCCCAACACCAAGAAGAAATAGGCCCTAACCCACGGCAAGGATGAGAAATTATTCTAGAACCTTTCTTTGTGTCTTCCAACGCTTAGGAACCTTCTAATGTTGCTAAAACTCAAGGCCATTTAGGTTTAGGAAAGATCAACCCAAAGTGGAAACTTTTAGGCTTAGCTTTCCTCCTTCAAGTAGGAAACCTCGTTTGAGTAGGAATCTTCATTCTTCTAGGAATCCATCTTCAACTAGGAATCCCTCGTTGATTAGGAATCCTTCTTCAATTAGGACTCCCTCGTTGATTAGGACTCCTTCTTCAATTAGGACTCCCTCGTTGATTAGGAATCCTTCTTGGACTAGGAATCCTCAAATCTTCAAATCTTCAATTTCATCCAAACCTTGTGTTCCAAGCATGTACTATTCAATCCACGCTCACTTTTGCTCCAAAAAGCTCCAAATTGCCTCATTTTATGTAATATGCCCTTAAAACCTGAAAACACATGAAAATAGCTTAAAAGACTACTTTAACTAAGAAAACATAACGAAAATGCATAAGAACTAGCTAACTAAGGCGCATAAATATGCTCCTATCAATGCTCCTCAAAATCCTCATAGTATGGCTTCAAACGATGCCCGTTCACCTTGAATTCATGTCCCGTTTTCAAGCTTTGGATTTGGACTGCACCATGAACAAAAACATTAGTAATAACAAATGGTCCAATCCACTTAGAACGTAACTTACCGGGAAATAAACGTAAACGGGAATTGAACAATAGCACTTTCTACCCAATTGAGAACGTTTTGCCTCTAATCATCTTATCATGGAATGCCTTGGTCTTTTCATTGTAAATGCTAGCGTTCTCGTACACCTTATGTCGTATCTCATCAAGCTCATTCAATTGGAATTTCCTATGCCTTCCTGCTTCATCTAGGTTCATGTTAAACTTCTTGACGGCCCAATGAGCTTTGTGCTCCAACTCAACGGGCAGATGGCACGGCTTGCCATAGACAAGCCGAAAGGGGGACACCCCAATGGGTGTTTTGTACGCCGTACGATACGCCCAAAGTGCATCATCTAACCGTAAACTCCAATCCTTCCTTGTTGGCCCAACGGTCTTCTCTAAGATTTGCTTGATCTCACGGTTGGAAACCTCGGCTTGGCCATTCGTTTGAGGATGGTAAGGTGTGGAAACCTTATGATTAACATTGTATTTCCTCAATAACGCCTCAATGGTCCGGTTGCAAAAGTGTGACCCTCCATCACTAATGATCACCCGTGGCATGCCAAACCTTGCAAAAATGTTAGTTCTAATAAAATCTGCAACCACTTTAGAATCATTAGTCCGGGTGGCCTTTGCTTCCACCCACTTCGACACATTATCAACTGCAAGCAAAATATACATGAAACCATACGAAGAAGGAAAGGGACCCATAAAATCAATACCCCAAACATCGAAAATTTCAACATTTAGGATAGAAACCTGCGGCATATGGTCCTTTGCACTTATATTACCCATTCGTTGACATTTATCACATGTTAAGCAAAAAGTTCTATCATCTTTAAAAATACTAGGCCAATAAAATCCACATTGTAGCACCTTAAGGGCTGTTCTTTGTGTGCCAAAGTGCCCACCACATGCATATGTGTGACAAAAACTTAAAATTGAACGAAATTCAGAATCATGCACACATCGACGTACAATTTGATCCGGGCAAAATTTCCACAAATATGAATCATCCCATACATAAAACCGTGCATCATGCCTAAGTTTATCACGTTGGTGCCTAGTGAAAGTGCTTGGAATTCGTTTTGACACCAAAAAGTTCACCAAATCGGCATACCAAGGCTCACTAACCTTTATGGACAGCAATTGTTCATCGGGGAATGTCTCGACAATGGGTAGGGACTCCTCATTATGCACCATTCGGCTTAGGTGGTCAGCCACCACGTTTTCACTTCCCTTCTTGTCACGAATCTCAATATCGAACTCTTGTAGTAGCAACATCCAACGAATTAGCCGAGGCTTGGCCTCCTTTTTGGTGAGCAAATACTTCAATGCTGCATGGTCAGTGAAAACAATTACTTTAGTACCAATTAGATATGATCTAAACTTATCTAAAGCAAAAACAACGGCAAGAAGTTCTTTTTCCGTAGTGGAATAGTTCAATTGTGCATCATTCAACGTCCGGGAGGCATAGTAGATGACATGTGGCCTCTTGTCCTTCCTTTGTCCCAAAACAGCCCCTAAAGCGTAGTCGGACGCATCACACATAAGCTCGAAAGGTAGGCTCCAATCCGGTGGAACAATGATGGGTGCCGTGGTCAACAACTTCTTGAGTTGGTTGAATGATGCCGTGCACTCCTTGGTGAATTCAAACGCCACTTGTTTTTGTAGGAGACGGCTGATGCGAAATAAATAAGCACACAAATTAAACCCTCTTTTTGTCAAATTGTAGCAAAGATGTAAGTAGGGATCGTTCTAGACCGGGGATTAGGAGGGATTGCTAAACACTTGGAAACTGACTTAAAAACTCAAAAACAAAGTTTAAAACACTAAACTAGACTCAAAGAATGCAAAAGTAAAGGTTAAAACACTTAAACAAACCTAAAACTCAAAACAGCAACTAGAAGGCTCAAAACTGCCTAAAAACCACTTTCTGGGCAGTTTTGAGCACCTACACTAATTTGGACGAAATTTGATGAAAACTTGAATCAAAATACTTAGAAACACAAATCAAAACACTTTCTAACTAATCTAAGACTTCAAATTAAAGGGGGATTTGTTTTGGACGAAAATTTAACACAAAACAGAAACTTTAATTAACACAGATTGTAAAAACGATTTTGGTGAAATAGATGGTTAAAAGGGCTAGTTAGGAGGTTCTTCTCCACACATGTCACACTTGCAACAAAACGATTTTCAGTTGTTCTTCCAATAAATTATGAATACTCAACGCCCCAAGTTAACCGTGAATTACACTAATTAACCCTCAGTTTTTCCACAAGTTATTAAGTTGGATGATTGCATACGACAACCCAAAACATTCCCTACAAGTTCCCTACATGAATTGCATAATAGAGATACAAGCAAGAATCATTACGTTCTATGAAAAACAAATGCTAAGAATTGCATGAAACTTATGCTAAGAATTCATTCAACGCGATCGTTTTCAAGCGATCTTCACTACTTGTGATTATAAGATTGTAACTATTAGGTGAAACTCCCTCATAATCTAGCATCATATTCATGCATGAAAACTAAGCGTGCACTCTCAATCAACATACACAAATAAGTTATCAATCAAATAGATGAACGAATTGAATCCATAACTTATGAAATAACAACTGAATGTAATCGAATCAAATTGCAAGCATGTACATGGTTTCGAATCACCCCCCAACTAAGGGGGTTTAGTTCCTCATACTCACAACACAAAGTTTATTGAATTGAAACATCAAAGACATAAGAAAGATTACACCTAAAATGCCAAAGAAGTCCACTTTGAATTCTGCACAGAAAGCTCCTCTTTCTTCTTCTCCTTGTTGCGGCAGAGTTGGTTTAGGGGGTTTTTGGATGGTTTTTTGATGTAGGAAGGGAATTAGGATGGTATGGGGGTGCGGCAAGGTGTGTGGGTGGTGTATGGAGGTGTAGGATGGTGTATAGAGGTGGAGAATGGTGGCTGGAATGGATGAAGGCTGCGGCAAAGTGGGGAATAGGGTTTTGACGAATTTCTGAATATGGAGAGGGAGAGACTCTGCGGCTAGGTGTAAAATACATATATATAGACACCTACAACCCTAAATAAATCAGATTGGGCTAGGGTTAGGTGCGGCTACTTAAGTGGACTAGGGTTAGGGTTTGTAAAATAGGCTTCTAGGATGGAAAGGTGCGGCATGGGCCTAGAATAACTAATCAGATTTTTGCATGTGAACAAGGCCTAGGTGTGGTTGATTAAGTGGGCTAGGGTTAGGGTTTAGGTGCGGCATAGGTCCAAGAGTTAAAGATGGGTCATCCAAAAGCCCAAAACCGAGAATAGAAACTCACGAAAATGGAAACCTTCAAGAATAGAAACTTCCAACTTTAGAAACTTTGGTTGCCAATTCCGATTTAGGAAAGATCAACCCAAAATGGAAACTTTTAGGCTTAGCTTTCCTACTTCAAGTAGGAAACCTCAAATCTTCAACTCTTCAATTTCATCCCAACCTTGTGTTCCAAGCATGTCCTTTTCAATCCAAGCTCACATTTTGCTCCAAAAGCTCCAATTTGCATCGTTTCATGTAATATGTCCTTTAAATCTGAAAACACATGAAAGTAGCTTAAAAGACTACTTTAACGAAGAAAACATAACAAAGATGCATAAGAACTAGCTAACTAAGGCGCATAAATATGCTCCTATCAACGGCAAAGAGGTTGTGCCACCTTTGAGAAATCTTTGATAAACCTACGATAGAAACTTGCATGGCCAAGAAAAGAACGAACCTCTCTAACCGAAGTTGGAGAGGGTAAGTGACGTACAAGATCTATTTTTGACTTATCAACCTCAATACCTTTTTCAGAGATTATATGACCTAAAACTATGCCTTGTTTAACCATGAAATGACACTTTTCCCAATTAAGAACAAGGTTAGTTTCAACGCAACGTTTTAAGATCAAACTTAGATTATGCAAGCAACCATCAAAAGAATCACCAAAGACACTAAAATCATCCATGAAAACTTCAATTATTTTCTCTACATAATCCGAAAATATGCTCATCATGCATCTTTGAAATGTGGCAGGTGCATTACATACACCAAAAGGCATGCGACGATATGCAAATGTACCAAAAGGGCATGTAAAAGTGGTTTTTTCTTGGTCCTCGGGTGCTATGACAATTTGAATATAACCAGAATAACCATAAAGAAAACAATAGAAAGCATAACCCGCTAACCTCTTAAGCATTTGGTCAATGAACGGCAATGGGAAGTGATCTTTCCTTGTGGTGGCATTTAGCTTCCTATAGTCGATGCACACCCTCCAACCGGTTTGAATGTGTTGAGGAACAAGTTCATTCTCGGCATTAGCTACCACTGTCACTCCGGATTTCTTTGGTACGCATTGAACGGGCGAAACCCACCTACTATCCGAGATTGGATAGATAACTCCACAATCTAGAAGCTTTATGATCTCTTTCTTCACAACTTCCATCATAGGAAGGTTGAGACGGCGCTGAGCCTCTCAAGATGTGATGCATGCACGTAGTAGGGCTAATTCCCTTGATGTCGGCCAATGTCCATCCAATTGCCATTTTGTACTCCTTTAGCACCCTCACTAATTTACTCTCCTCTTGTGCCGTGAGTGAGGATGAAATGATGACGGGCAAAGTCTCATCCTCTCCCATGAAAACATACCTCAAGTGACTAGGCAATGGCTTCAGTTCAAGTGTGGGTGGCTGCACAACTGAGGAAAGCATTTTATTAGCCGAAACCGAACTTAAAATAGGGTCCAAAAACTTACCAGTTTGCGATGGCAATGACTCAAGGGCAGCCACCATCTCAATGATATCTTCACTAGGGGGCATGGCAATGGAATCCTCATGCATGCCGTGGGTTTCCTTGGTGGCTGTTTCAATGTTTTTCATGTTCTTTCCTTGTGCAATGACCAATTCAAGTGCATCGTCCTTCAAATTGTTAAAATGGTCCTACGCCAAAGAGTCAATTATATCAATAGCAAAACATGAATGATTTTCACTAGGAAACTTCATAGAATTAGAAAGATTGAAATTAATTACTTCCCCATCAAATTCCATCGCTAAAGTGCCATTAAACACGTCAATCTTTGTCCGGGCCGTTTTCATGAATGGCCTTCCAAGGAGGATGGGTAATGCAGGGGCATGGTCCGATTCATCCATCTCAAGTACGTAGAAATCCGCCAGAAAGATCAAATGATTAACCTGCACCAAAACATCCTCCAAAACTCCCTTTGGATAGGCATTAGATCTATCGGCCAATTGTATGATTACACCATCATTTTTTAACTCTCCTAGGTTCATAGATGCATAAATTGAATATGGCATGACATTTATAGATGCACCTAAGTCTAACATGGTAGATTCAAACCTAGTATTACCAATGACACAAGGAATCGTAAAACTACCCGGATCTTTGCATTTAGGGGGCAGTTTGCGTTGCAAGATGGCTGACACATTCTCGCCTACTTTCACAACTTCCTTGGTCGAAATCCTCTTCCTAGTGGTGCAAAGTTCCTTCAAGAACTTGGCGTACCTCGGGACTTGCTTGATTTTATCCAAAAGGGGTATCTTGACTTGAACTTTCCTAAATGTCTCTAGAATGTCCTTTTCAGCTTCTTCTTTCTTTGTTTGCTTGAACCTATTTGGAAAAGGAACATTCGAAGGAAAAACATTAGTAGGAACTGGATTTGACACGTTCTTACCTCTATTGGACAGATTGGATGACTTAGGATCACATAGGGCTTGCGGCAAAGGTGTTTCCATCTTTGCCGTGGGTGGCTTTTGTTCTTCCTCTTCAATCATCAACTCCTCCACCTCGTTAGAACGTGATTTGGAGTGTTGGGGGTCAGATCCTACGTGCTTCCCACTGATGGGTAAAATAACTAAAAACACAAATTAAACCCTCTTGTTGACAATTGTAGTATGGATAAGTAGGGATCGTTCTTAAACCGGGGATTAGGAGGGATTGCTAAAACACTCTAAACTGACTCAAATATGTAAAACAAAGTTTAAAACACTAAACTAGACTCAAAGAATACAAAACTAAACTCTTGATAGGAGCATATTTATGCGATTTAATTGGCTTGTTGATGCGAAATATATAAGCACACAAATTAAACCCTCTTTTTATCAATTGTAGCAAAATACGTAAGTAGGGATCGTTCTAGGCCGGGGATTAGGAGGGATTGCAAAATCACTTGGAATTGACTCAAAAACGTAAAAACAAGTTTAAAACACTAACTAGACTCAAAGAATGTAAAACTATAACTTAAAACACCAAAACAAACCAAAAGACTCAAAATAACACAAAAACACTCAAAACTGCCTTAAAACCACTTTCTGGGCAGTTTTGAACTCTAAACAAGATTTTGACGAAAATAGGTTTTAACTTGACTCAAAACACTTAAAAACACAAACTAACACACTTTCTAACTAATTTGACACTTGAAAACAAAGGGGGATTTGGTTTTTACGAAATTGAAAACAAAATATAAACTTGTAAATCAAAACAGATTTTAAAACGAATTTGGTTTAAATGAATGGATGGTAAGCTAGCTAAGGGGTTCATCTCCACACATGTTATACTTGCATTCAAAACGATTTCCAATTGCTTTTCAATAACCCATGAATTCTCAACGCCCCAAGTTAATTAGGTCCGCTTAAATTAACCTTCAGATTTTCCTAACGTTATTGAATTTGATGATTGCATACGACAACCCAAAGCATTCCCCACAAGTCCCCTACATGATTGCATAATAGAGATACAAGCAAGAATCATTAAGTTCTATGAAAAGCATAAGCATTGACGAAGCACTTGTTACTATGATTGCATGAAACTTATGCCAAGAATTTACTTAACGCGATTGAGATCATCAACCTTTACTACTTGTGAATATAAGTCCATAACGATTAGGTGAAATTTCCTTATATCCTAGCATTCAATTTATGCATGATAATTAAGCGTGCACTCTCAACCAACACACACAAATCAATGTAATTCTCATAGATAAGTAAATTGAATTCACAACTTATGAAACGCAATTAGAAGTAATCAAATCATATCGCAAGCATAAACATGTATTTCGAATCCCCCCCTAGCCAAGGGGGAGTTTAGTTCCTCATACACACAAAACAAAGAGAATTGAATTTAAACATTGAAATCAAAGGAAAAGAAACACCTAGAAATTCCAGCGACTCGAACTTGAATTGCATGAACTTCCAAGCTTCCTTCTCCTCTTCCTTGGTGCGGCAAAGGGTCTAGGGACAGGTTTAGGGCCTTAGGTGTATGGATGAATGGTTATGGAAGGATGTAGTAGTGTTTAGGGGAAGGGGATGGTGCGGCAAGAACTTAAAAACTAGGGAGAAGGGTGTTTGGTGGCTGCGGCAAAGGTGTGGAGAGGTTTGGGCGAATTTCTGATTTTGTGGAGTGAATTATGAATGTGAGAGATGGTGAATTCGGCCAAGGGGGTTTATGAATATTTATAGGCACTTAAAACCCTAGGTAAATCAGATATGGACTTGAATAACCCAAATCCACAAGGAAAGAGGCTTAAAAATCAGAATTAAAAGGGGAAAAGACCTCCTAGGTGCGGCAGGTTTAGATAAGGTAAGATAAGGCTTCTAGAAAGCCTTGCAAGGCAAGGAAATAGGTTCTAGATAAGGTTATGCACGGCAAGGAAGGATAGGGTTTCTAGAAACCCTCCAAAACAAGGGAAAATGCACGGCATACTTCTAAGACAAGGATAAGGTGTCCTAAAGTATTTGGGACTCCTCTTTCTTCTTGGAAACCTTCTCCTTCTTCAACTTGGAATACTTCTTTGTTACTGAAAATCAAGGCCAATTAGGGTTCACTTTCCCACTTCAAGTAGGAAACCTTGTTTGAGTAGGAAACTTCATTCGTCTAGGAATCCATCTTCAACTAGGAATCCTTGATTGATTAGGACACCTTCTTGGACTAGGATTTCATCTTCAATTTGGCTCTTTCCTACTCCAACTAGGAATCCTTGTTCAAGTAGGAATCATCATCTTCAAATCTTCATTTTCGTCCAAACCCTTGGCTCCAAATATGTGATATCCAATCCAAGCTCCATTTTGCTCCAAAAGGCTCCAAATTGCTTCTTTTTATGTAATATGCCTTTAAAACCTGAAAACACAAGAAACTAGCTTAAAAGACTACTTTACTAAGGAAAAACACTATAAATGCACAAGAACAAGCTAAACTAAGGCGCATAAATATGCTCCTAACACTTGTTCTCGTGCATTTATGTTATGTTTCGTTAGCTATTTTAGTGTTTAAAGTTACTTTTGTGTGTTTTCAGATTCTAGAGGCAAAGTATGCATTTTGGAGCCCTTTGGAGCCTTTTGGAGCAAAAGGAATGGATGAATTGAAGACTTGAAGAAATTAGGATTCCTAATCAACGAAGGATTCCTAATTGAAGATGGATTCCTAATCACATGAGGATTTCTAGAAGAACAAGGATTCCTACTCCAAGAAGGATTCCTACTTGAAATAGGAAAGTTAAGCCAAGGTTTCCTACTTTGGTTTGACCTTTCCTAAATGTTCCTAAGTTTTATCAACTTTGAAGGCATCCTATGCATTCTAGGACATCAAATACACATACCTTGCACATTGTGAACCCTTGCCGCACCCCCTTTCTGACCATTCTAGGCATTCCACCCTTCACCATAACCTACCTACATCCATCCACCACCACAATTCACCACAAATCATCACCAAACACCCTTGTGTCGCAGCAAAGAAGAAAGAAGGAGACCCTTGGACGTGCTTGCCATTCAAGACGTTGGATTGTTGGAGCGTTTCTAGGTGTTTTCATTCTTTGTTTTCAATGTCTAAATTTATGTATCTTTGTTTTGCGTTTATGAGGAACTAAGCCCTTCTTAGTCATGCTTGCAATATGAATTGATTACTTTTGGTTGTGATTTCATAAGTTGTGAATTCAATTCATTTAACTGCTTGATTGATAACGTATTCGTGTATGTTTGTTAAGAGTGCATGCTTAGTTTTCATGCATGAATATGATGCTAGAATATAAGGGAGTTTCACCTAATAGTTACAAACTTATATTCACAAGTAGTGGAGGTCGCTTATAAACGATCGCGTTAAATGAATTTTTGGCATAAGTTTCATGCTCATCATAGTAACGAGTGCCTCATCAATACTTATAGTTCTCATGTTGCTTAATGATCTTTGATTGTATCTTTATTGTGCTTTTCACGTAAAGGACTTTTGAAGAATATGTTGAGTTGTTGTATGCGCTTTCCCATCCAATTCAATAACTTAAGGAGAACTTGAAGGTTAATTTAAGCGGACCTAATTAACCTGGGGTGTTGAGTTTCATGATTTATTGAACGAACAACTGAAAATTGGTTTGTATGCAAGTGTGTCATGTGTGGAGAAGAACCCTCTAGCTAGCCCATCATCCATAGTTTGATCCAAATTCATCTAGAATCTGTTTTCAATTTCCAATCTGTTTTGCAAGTTTAATTTCGTCCAAAACCAAACCCCCTTTACTTTGTTAAGTCATATTAGTTAGAAGTTGTCTTAGATTGTCTTTTTAAGTGTTTTGAGCCTTTAGAAACCCAAATTTCGTCCAAATTGTGTTTAGAGCTCAAAACTGCCCAGTTTGTGTTTTTAGGCAGTTTTGAGTGTTTTTGTGCTGTTTTGAGTCTTTTCGTTTGTTTTAGTGTTTTAAAATTTAGTTTTGCATTCTTTGAGTCTTGTTAAGTGTTTGTAACTTGTTTTTAGTTATTTGAGTCAGTTTAGAAGTGTTTTAGTAATCCCTCCTAATCCCCGGTTTAAGAACGATCCCTACTTATCCATACTACAATTGTCAACAAGAGGGTTTAATTTGTGTGTTTAGTTATTTTACGCATCAAATTTTGTTGCCGTTGCCGGGGATTAGCAACTTTGCTAATCCCTTGTTATTACTTTGTGTTTCTTTTCGTATGTTTTTATGTTAGTTACTGACTTTGTTTGTTTTCTTGTTTTAGGTACTAGTTTATGACTCGGAGATCTCATCCGGTTCATGAGCATATTTTAGACTTTGACGACGATTTTGAGCGGACTTTGAGAAGGAAGAAAACCCAACAACCTAGCCTTGACCCCGTGTGTGAAGAAGAAGTTGTACAAGATCAAGAGGAGGCCACGACAGGGATATTTGAAGAAGTCCAAGGTATGGCAGCCGACAATTGAACAATCAAGGAGCTTTCGGCTTCGGGATTGGATAATGCCGCACCATTATGCATTCAATATCCACGGGCTGCCCAAGACAAGACTGACGAGTTCGAATTAAAGTCTAGTCTATTGCACCATATTCCTAAGTTCCATGGGTTGTCCATGGAAGATCCGAATAAGCATTTAGAAGAGTTTTGAAGTTGTTTGTTCGAGTATGACTCCTGTGAATATTGATGGGAGTATTTTGAAGATGAAGGCCTTTCCCTTTTCCCTCTTGGATAAGGCGAAAGATTGGTTGTATGAACTTGCTCCCGGAACTGTCACATCATGGGAGAGTATGAAGAGGGCGTTTTTGGAGAAGTTTTTCCCATCTTTCACTTCTTTTCCTTTCAAATTGTTCCTTAAGTGTATGTATCTGCACACTTCCATACTTCAACTTCATTATTCAGATTTTTGCATGTGTTGAAACCCTTTTTAAAACACCAAAAACGTCCATCCCACTTGCTCCATATGCATGCAATCCATTTTGGCGCAAAATTGCTCCAAATTGCACCAAAATGCACTTTCTTTCCAACTTTGCTATTAGGACCTATAAACACACGAAAATAGCTTAAAACACTCTTATAAGCAATAACTAACTAAGTAAATGCAAGAAAACATGTTAACTAAGCGGCATAAATATGCTCCTATCAATCAGATGAAGGAAGAGTTACTTCTTCAATATTTCTACGAGGGGCTCCTACCAATCGAACGCCAAATGCTAGATGCCTCGGCGGGAGGAGCTTTGGTGGACAAGACACCCATGGCAGCCAAGACACTCATTGCAAATCGTGCATTGAATGCACAACAATATGAAGGAATTGGGCAAAGGGATACCCCACGGCAACATGTAAATGAGGTAAGTTCCACATCCGATATTCAATCTCAATTAGCTAATCTTACTTCCATTGTGTCTCAGATGGCCGAAGGAATGAAAATTCAAGGACCAATGGTGTTTGGTGTATGTTCTATTCAAGGACATGTTTCTGAAAAGTGTCCTCAACTCATTGAGAATGGTGGATGGGAGAGCGCAAATGCAATTGGATTTCAAGGTCAAAATCAGCAAAGACATGATCCATATTCCAACACGTATAATCCGGGGTGGCGAGACCATCGAAACTTCAAATGGAGGGAGCCTGATAGGAGCATATATATGCGCCTTAGTTTAGCTTGTTCTTGTGCATTTATAGTGTTTTTCCTTAGTAAAGTAGTCTTTTAAGCTAGTTTTATGTGTTTTCAGGTTTTAAGGGCAAAGTATGCAAAAGGGTGCATTTTGGAACCTGTTGGAGCAAATTAGAGCTTGGAATGAAGATCATATGCTTGGAGCCATGAGGATGGACGAAATTGAAGATTTGAAGATGATGTTTCCTACTTGAACAAGGTTTCCTAGTTGAAGTAGGAAAGTCCCTAATTGAAGATGGAATCCTAGTTGAATTAGGATTCCTAGTTGAAATAGGTTTCCTAGTGAAATTGGGATTCCTAGAAGATGAAGTTCCCTACTCAAACAAGGTTTCCTACTTGAAGTAGGAAAGTTAAATCCAAATGGCATCAAGTTTCAGCAACAAAGAAGTTTTCCAAGTCCAAGAAGGAAAAGGAATCCAAGATGAAGAAGGATTGACAAAGACAAACTTTCCTAATCCTAATGTACAAAGATTTCAGCTGCAAAGAGGAGTCCTAAACACTTTAGGACACCTTATCCCTTCACAATCAGCCTTATCCCTTAGTGCCGCACCTATTCCCTTCTAGAAATCTGATTTCCTTGCCTTGCAAGGCTTTCTAGAAGCCTTATCCACCTTATCTCTTACCTGCCGCACCTAGGAGGCCTTTTCCTTTGCAAAATCTGATTGTTTAAACCTATTTCCTTGTGGATTTGGGTTATCCAAGTCCATATCTGATTACCCTAGGGTTTTAAGTGCCTATATATACTCATATTAACCCCTAGATCAGATGACCACTGATGCGTAAATATATAAGCACACAAATTAAACCCTCTTTTTGTCAATTGTAGTAAAGTATGTAAGTAGGGATCGTTCTGGACCGGGGATTAGGAGGGATTGCTAAACACTTGAAAACTGACTTAGAAACGTAAAAACAAAGTTTAAAACACTAGATTAGACTCAAAGAACGCAAAACTAAAGTTTAAAACACTAAAACAAACCAAAAACTCAAAACAGCAACCAAAAGACTCCAAACTGCCTTAAAAACACTTTCTGGGCAGTTTTGAACACAAAGCACCAAATTGGACGAATTTGGGTTTTAACTTGTACCAAAACACTTAAAAACATAAACCAAAACACTTTCTAACTAATCTAGGACTCCAAAATAAATGGGGGTTTGATTTGGACGAAAATAACTAACAAAACAGATTGCAAAGTAAAAACAGAATTGAAAACGATTTTGGGATTTTAAATGGATGATGGATTAGTTAGAGGCTCTTTCTCCACATATGACAAGTATGCAAACGACTCGATTTCCAGTTATTCCTTCGTTGAATTATGAATGACAATGCCCCAAATTAACCGTGACATCACTAGTTAATTCTCAAGTTTTCCTTGTGTTATTGGATTGGATGACATCATTCGACAACCCAAAGCATTCCTCAAAAGTTCCCTACATGACATCATAATAAAGATACAATCAAAGATCATTACGTTCAATGAAAACTATAAGCATTGACAAAACACTTGCAACTATGACATCATGTCACTCATGCTAGGAATTGGACTTAACGCGATCGTGACTAGCGACCTTCACTACACATGAATATAAGTGTGTGACGATTATGTGAAACAACCTTATATTCTAGCAACATATTCATGCAAGCCAATTAAGTGTCGACCCCTAATTAACAAACACAAATAAGTTATTACTCGCACAGTTAAACCAATTGCATTCACGATTCAAGAACTCATAACTGGAATTTATCAACTCAAATTGCACACATAGTCATGGCTTCGAAATCACCCCTAACCAATAGGGGTTTAGCCACTCATGTTCGTAGCAAAACAAAAGGAAAAGAAATTAAACATTGAAATCATAAAACGAATTACACCTAGAATGCACCAACGATGAAGCTTGAGCATCCAAGAGTCCTTCCTTCTTTTTCCTTGCTGCTGCACACGAATGGGTGAGTTTTGGGGGTTATGAATGGTGTAGAACGATGGGTTTATGGCTGGGATAGGTGTATGGGACGGCTAGGGTGGTTTTTGGTCAGAAAATATGGTGAATGGTGAAGGATAGGTGCGGCAGAGAGAGTGGTGATGTTTCTGGCGTGAATGGGACTGAATGGGCAGATTCTTGGGTATTTGAATGATGTAGAATGGATGGAGGATGTATGGAAGTGTTTAGGGTTGATGGGTGGTGCGGCTAGGGTGGTTTTGTGGCAGAAATTTGGGTGAATGGTGAAGGAATGGGGCTGTTGAAGATGGAGAATGGTTTCTGGCGTGAAAGATTATTTTCTGGATGAATGGCTCTGTTTGTGGCTGCACAAACATGTTTATTTAAAGGGATTAGGAAATTAAAAACCCTAGGCTAATTAGGTAATCAGAAATTAAGTCTAAGGATTCTAGAATTAGGAAATAAATCAGAAAATTAAAGGAAAGGGCAAGGGAAATTCGGCTAGGGTTTAAAACACAAAAGGAAGGTGTTTTAAAGCATAAAAACAGGAAATAAGGAAGAGGAAATGCAAAGGGGGGTGCGGCAAGGGTTCAAAAGGGTTCTAGGCTTTTGTTTTGTGTCCTAGAATGCTTAGAAAGTCTTCATAATTGCTGGAACTTTTAGGGACAATTAGGAAAAATCAAACCAAAGTAGGAAACCTTGGCTTAACTTTCCTACTTCAAGTAGGAATCCTTGTTGGAGGAGGAATCCTTGTTCTTCTAGGAATCCTCATGTGATTAGGAATCCATCTTCAATTAGGAATCCTCATGTGATTAGGAATCCATCTTCAATTAGGAATCCTTCGTTGATTAGGAATCCTTCGTCGATTAGGAATCTCCCTCATGTAAGCACTTTCCTACTTCAACTAGGAAACCTTGTTCAAGTAGGAATCATCATCTTCAAGTCTTCAAATTCGTCCAAACCTTGGCTCCAATTATGTGATAATCATTCCAAGCCCAATTTTGCTCCAAAAAGCTCCAAAATGCATCTTCTTGCATCCTTTGGCCTTAAAACCTGAAAACACATAAAACTAGCTTAAAAGACTACTTTAACTAAGAAAACACCATGGAAATGCATAAGAACTAGCTAATTAAGGCGCATAAATATGCTCCTATCAAATTCCCCCAAACTTAGCTTTTGCTAGTCCTCGAGCAAAACAAACAAAAGAAAGGAAACAAAACGAAACAAACTAACCAAAACAAAACCTAAACCTTCCAACGTTTGCCTCAGGGATTTCCAATGCACATGACATGTTAAAGATTGTTATCCCCACAGATTTGAGTCATCTTTACACAAGCGAATACTTAATTAAAGCCACCACTTACTAGTTCACAAGTAATCAATTAAAACAATGCTTTGAATGTAGTAACATGCCTTAGAGAATTCCCTCAATTCCTTACAAGATATACACTCTATTTTCACTCAGATTTTCTAACTCCACACCCTACACTAGTCATATGTGAGAAGATTGATGTAGATATGAAAACGAATGCTCACATATATGTATCACAAAGAACGCAATTTCTAGAGTTAAGAAGCATGTTTAGATATGATAGGAGCATATTTATGCGCCTTAGTTAGTTAGTTCTTATGCATTTATGTTGTGTTTTCTTGGTTAAATTAGTCTTTTAAGCTATTTTCATGTGTTTTCAGGTTTTAGAGACAAAGTGAGCAAAAGGATGCAATTTGGAGCATTTTGGAGCAAAATTGGGCTAGAATGGAGTTCATGCACATGAAGCACAAGGGATGGACGAATTTGAGGAATTGATGAAGCTAGGAAGGTGTTTCAAAGTTGAAGAATTGAAGATACAAAGTTTCCTAGTTGAAGTAGGAAAGGGCTTAAACGAAGGATTCCTAAATGAAGAAGGATTCCTAATCAATGTAGGAGTCCTAATTGAAGATGGATTCCTAGACGAATGAAGTTTCCTACTCAAGCAAGTATTCCTACATGAAGAAGAAGAATTAAAGCCAAAGAATCAACTCAAGAGAAGGATCTTATCCAAAACCTCATCCATAACCTTATCTTAGCTTATCTTATCCAAACAAACCTTATCCTATCTTATCTTATCCTAATCCTAAATTATCCACATTCCAGCCACTTAGGAGGGTTTCTAACTAGATTAGGATGCTTAAAATGGGATTTCTAGAAGACCTAATCCTTTCCTACAAAGGTGCCACACCTTATCCCTTGTTTTTCTAGAAATCAGCCACAAAATAACCTTTCTAGAAGGCCTTATCCCTTCTCCTACAAAAGTGACGCCCCAAACCTTTCTAGGACTCCTAGAAACCTGATTATTCCTTTCCCCCTTGGTTTCTAAAAGCCTTAGCCTTTTCCTTCAAGGATTGTGTGTTATTATCCTATACAAATTAGGCTTTTAAATCCTTTTCCTTTGCTACATAGGGGCTGCGAATTTCAGCCTATAAATACCACCCTTTGCTGCACCATTTAGTCACCACCCTCTACCAGATTTTCACTACACCATTCACCAATCATCCCTCATTGTGCCGTGAGTTTGCAAGGAAAGGACGGAAGAAATCTGGAGCCGTGCATGCCATTCAAGGAGCTTGGATTGTGGAGCGATTCTAGGTGTTTTCTATCTTTGTTAGAATGTTTAAATTTATTTATCTTTGTTTATTTGCGAACATGAGGAACTAATTTCTTTATAGTTAGAGGGGAATTCAAAGCCATGATCATATGTTTTATATGACTTGATTTCATGAATCGTGAATGTAGTTTACTTATCTATTTGATTGATAACTTGTTCTTGTTCTTGTATGTTAATTAAGGATGCATACTTAGTTCGCATGCATGAATTTGATGCTAGAGTATAAGGGAATTTCACCTAATCGTTATTAACTTATATTCATAAGTAGTAAAAGTCGCTAGTCACGATTGTGTTAAGTAAATCCTAGGCAAGAGTAACATGCGTATCCCATAGTTATGAATGCCTCGTCAATGCTTATGATTTCCATTGAACTTAATGATCTTTGATATGTGTCTCTATCATGCGTATTCCATAGTTAGGGTCCTTGATAAGAATAATTTGGTTGTAATGCGTATCCCATTCAATTCAATGAATCTAGGGAAATCTGAGAATTAATTGGTCAATCTAGTTAATTTGGGGCATTGTCATTCATGGTTTATTGAAAAAGTAATTGGAAATCGAGTCGTATGCATATGTTTCATGTGTGGAGAAGGAACCTTCTAACTAGCCTTTCACCATCTTAATTTTCATCAAAACGTTTTTGTCAAAGTTTGTTTTCAAAGTTTCTGTTTTCAAAGTTAAATTCGTCCAAAATCAATCCCCCTTTTCTTAGTTGAGTCATAATAGTTAGACATCACTTTAGTTTGTGTTTTTAAGTGTCTTAGGTCAAGTTAAACCCAATTTTCGTCCAAGTTTGTGTCTAGTGTTCAAAACTGCCCAGATTGTGGTTTTAAGGCAGTTTTGAGTGTTTTTGGGCTGTTTTGAATCTTTTGGTTTGTTTTGGTGTTTTAAAGTTTAGTTTTGCATTCTTTGAGTCTAGTTTAGTGTTTTAAACTTGTTTTTACGTATTTGAGTCAGTTTTCAAGTGATTTTGCAATCCCTCCTAATCCCCGGTTTAGAACGATCCCTACTTACATACTTTGCTACAATTGATAAAAAGAGGGTTAATTTGAGTGTCAACATAATTTTCACATCAGAGACCCTCGTAGAAGTATTGCAAAAGCAACTCCTCCTTCATCTGATGCTGTGGACAAGAAGCAACAAGTGATTTAAATCGTTCATAATATGTAGGGAAGGACTCACCTTCTTCTTGCTGAATTCCGCTTATCTTTTTGCGTAGGAGGATGATGCGAGAAGTTGGAAAGAACTTCTCCAAGAACGCTCTCTTCATACTCTCCCAAGAAGTGACAGTGCCGGGAGCTAACTCATATAACCAATCCTTGGCTTTATCCATCAAAGAGAATGGAAAAGCCTTCATCTTCAAAATATTTCCGTCAACATTGACGGGAGTCATACTAGAGCAAACTACTTCAAATTCTTTCAAATGTTTGTTAGGATCTTCCATGGACAAGCCATGGTATTTAGGAATATGATGAAGCAAACTTGACTTTAATTCAAACTCATCCGTCTTACCTTGGGCAGCCGCGGGGTATTGGATGCACAAGGGTGTGGCATTATCCAAACCCGAGGCGGAAAGCTCCTTGAGTGTACGATTGTCCATGGCCATGCCTTGGACTTCTTCAAATATCCCTGCCGTGGCTTCCTCCTCCTCTTCTTGTACGTTTTCTTCAAGGTCAGATTCGGAACTGGGTGGATGATGTTCTTGCTGGTTTCTAGCTCTTCTCAACTTCCTCTCAAAATCGTCGTCAAAATCCAAGATGTTTGCACGAATCGGTTGAGAGCTTCTAGTCATACTAAGTACCTAAGAAACAAGAAACAAAATTAGGTCAGAAACTTAAGCAAGGTCAGAAACTTAAACAAGGTCAGAAACAAAGTGAAATAAAAGAAACAAAAACAATCCAAGGGATTAGCAATTTTGCTAATCCCCGGCAACGGCGCCAAAATTTGATGCGTAAATATATAAGCACACAAATTAAACCCTCTTTTTGTCAATTGTAGTAAAGTATGTAAGTAGGGATCGTTCTGGACCGGGGATTAGGAGGGATTGCTAAACACTTGAAAACTGACTTAGAAACGTAAAAACAAAGTTTAAAACACTAGATTAGACTCAAAGAACGCAAAACTAAAGTTTAAAACACTAAAACAAACCAAAAACTCAAAACAGCAACCAAAAGACTCAAAACTGCCTTAAAAACACTTTCTGGGCAGTTTTGAACACAAAGCACCAAATTGGACGAATTTGGGTTTTAACTTGTACCAAAACACTTAAAAACATAAACCAAAACACTTTCTAACTAATCTAGGACTCCAAAATAAATGGGGGTTTGATTTGGACGAAAATAACTAACAAAACAGATTGCAAAGTAAAAACAGAATTGAAAACGATTTTGGGATTTTAAATGGATGATGGATTAGTTAGAGGCTCTTTCTCCACACATGACAAGTATGCAAACGACTCGATTTCCAGTTATTCCTTCGTTGAATTATGAATGACAATGCCCCAAATTAACCGTGACATCACTAGTTAATTCTCAAGTTTTCCTTGTGTTATTGGATTGGATGACATCATTCGACAACCCAAAGCATTCCTCAAAAGTTCCCTACATGACATCATAATAAAGATACAATCAAAGATCATTACGTTCAATGAAAACTATAAGCATTGACAAAACACTTGCAACTATGACATCATGTCACTCATGCTAGGAATTGGACTTAACGCGATCGTGACTAGCGACCTTCACTACACATGAATATAAGTGTGTGACGATTATGTGAAACAACCTTATATTCTAGCAACATATTCATGCAAGCCAATTAAGTGTCGACCCCTAATTAACAAACACAAATAAGTTATTACTCGCACAGTTAAACCAATTGCATTCACGATTCAAGAACTCATAACTGGAATTTATCAACTCAAATTGCACACATAGTCATGGCTTCGAAATCACCCCTAACCAATAGGGGTTTAGCCACTCATGTTCGTAGCAAAACAAAAGGAAAAGAAATTAAACATTGAAATCATAAAACGAATTACACCTAGAATGCACCAACGATGAAGCTTGAGCATCCAAGAGTCCTTCCTTCTTTCTCCTTGCTGCTGCACACGAATGGGTGAGTTTTGGGGGTTATGAATGGTGTAGAACGATGGGTTTATGGCTGGGATAGGTGTATGGGACGGCTAGGGTGGTTTTTGGTCAGAAAATATGGTGAATGGTGAAGGATAGGTGCGGCAGAGAGAGTGGTGATGTTTCTGGCGTGAATGGGACTGAATGGGCAGATTCTTGGGTATTTGAATGATGTAGAATGGATGGAGGATGTATGGAAGTGTTTAGGGTTGATGGGTGGTGCGGCTAGGGTGGTTTTGTGGCAGAAATTTGGGTGAATGGTGAAGGAATGGGGCTGTTGAAGATGGAGAATGGTTTCTGGCGTGAAGGATTATTTTCTGGATGAATGGCTCTGTTTGTGGCTGCACAAAAACATGTTTATTTAAAGGGATTAGGAAATTAAAAACCCTAGGCTAATTAGGTAATCAGAAATTAAGTCTAAGGATTCTAGAATTAGGAAATAAATCAGAAAATTAAAGGAAAGGGCAAGGGAAATTCGGCTAGGGTTTAAAACACAAAAGGAAGGTGTTTTAAAGCATAAAAACAGGAAATAAGGAAGAGGAAATGCAAAGGGGGGTGCGGCAAGGGTTCAAAAGGGTTCTAGGCTTTTGTTTTGTATCCTAGAATGCTTAGAAAGTCTTCATAATTGCTGGAACTTTTAGGGACAATTAGGAAAAATCAAACCAAAGTAGGAAACCTTGGCTTAACTTTCCTACTTCAAGTAGGAATCCTTGTTGGAGGAGGAATCCTTGTTCTTCTAGGAATCCTCATGTGATTAGGAATCCATCTTCAATTAGGAATCCTCATGTGATTAGGAATCCATCTTCAATTAGGAATCCTTCGTTGATTAGGAATCCTTCGTCGATTAGGAATCTCCCTCATGTAAGCACTTTCCTACTTCAACTAGGAAACCTTGTTCAAGTAGGAATCATCATCTTCAAGTCTTCAAATTCGTCCAAACCTTGGCTCCAATTATGTGATAATCATTCCAAGCCCAATTTTGCTCCAAAAAGCTCTAAAATGCATCTTCTTGCATCCTTTGGCCTTAAAACCTGAAAACACATAAAACTAGCTTAAAAGACTACTTTAACTAAGAAAACACCATGGAAATGCATAAGAACTAGCTAATTAAGGCGCATAAATATGCTCCTATCAACCACCTTCCATATACATCATTCACGTCAGAAACAAAGAGGCTCTCTTTGCTGCACCTTTCCACCACCATATTCCATATTTTCTGCCAAAAATCATCCCTAGCCTCACCACCCATCAACCCTAAACACCACCATACATCCCCCATCCATTCTACACCATTTAATAACCCAAAGAACCTGTTCAAAGTTCAAGTGCCGCAGCAAGGAGGAAGGAGGACTTCGTGGATGCACTTGCTGTCCAAGTTGGAGCATCTAGGTGTTTTCTTTCTTTTGTTCTCAATGTCTAAATTTATTTATCTTTGTTTTGTGTGTATGAGGAACTAAACCCCCCCTTGGCTAGGGGGGATTCGAAATACATGTTTATGCTTGCGATATGATTTGATTACTTCTAATTGCGTTTCATAAGTTGTAAATTCAATTTAGTTATCTATGTGAATTACATTGATTTGTGTGTGTTGGTTGAGAGTGCACGCTTAATTATCATGCATAAATTGAATGCTAGGATATAATGTCTAGGATGGGTGTAGGGCACGGCTAGGAAGGTTTGGGGTCAGAAAATATGGAGTTGGGTGAAGGTTGGGCTCGGCAAAGGTGAGGGACAGGTTCTGGCGTGAATGGAGTTTTCTGGATGTGTTTTTGGGTTTTGAAAGGTAGATAGGATAGTATGGTGGTGCGGCAAGGTGTGGGAATGGTTTATGGAGGTGGAGAATGGTGTATGGATGTGTGGAATGGTGCTGGAATGGATGGAAGCTGCGGCAAAAGGTGGGAAAGGTTGCTGGAATGGGTGGTGGCTGCGGCAAGGAGGGGATTAGGGTGATGGTGATTTTCTGATTTTTGTAGAGGGAATGATATGTGCGGCTAGGGTGTAGAAATATATATATAGGCACTTAAAAACCCTAGCAAATCAGATTAGGGCCTTTAAAACACAAATCCATCAGAAAAATAGGTTAAGCAATCAGTGAGCAAAGGCCTAGGGTTCGGCAATTAAGTGGGCTAGGGCTAGGGTTTGTAAAATAGGCCTTCTAGAATGGAAAGGTGCGGCATAGGCTTAGGGTCCACAAGGAGTTCGGGTTTAGGTCGTCTAAAAGCCCAAAGCCAAGAATAGAAACTCACGAAAATGGAAACCTCCAAGAATAGAAACTTCCAACTTTTAGAAACTTTGGTTGCCAATTCCGGTTTAGGAAAGATCAACCCAAAATGGAAACTTTTAGGCTTAGCTTTCCTACATCAAGTAGGAAACCTCAAATCTTCAACTCTTCAATTCCATCCCAACCTTGTGTTCCAAGCATGTCCTTTTCAATCCAAGCTCACTTTCTTGCTCCAAAAGCTCCAACTTGCATCATTTCATGTAATACGTCCTTTAACCTGAAAACACATGAAAGTAGCTTAAAAGACTACTTTAACGAAGAAAACATAACAAAAATGCATAAGAACTAGCTAACTAAGGCGCATAAATATGCTCCTATCAAATTCCCCCACACTTAGCTTTTGCTAGTCCTCGAGCAAAACAAACAAAAGAAAGGAAACAGAATGAAACCAACTAACCAAAACAAAACCTAAACCTTCCAACGTTTGCCTCAGGGATTTCCAATGCACATGACATGTTAAAGATTGTTATCCCCACAGATTTGAGTCATCTTTACTCAAGCACATACTTAATTAAAGCCATTACTTACTAGTTCACAAGTAATCAATTAAAACAATGCTTTGAATGTAGTAACATGCCTTAGAGAATTCCCTCAATCCCTTACAAGATATACACTCTATTTTCACTCAGATTTTCTAACTCCACACCCTACACTAGTCATATGTGAGAAGATTGATGTAGAAATGAAAACGAATGCTCACATATATGTATCACAAAGAATGCAATTTCTAGAGTTAAGAAGCATGTTTAGATATGATCTCATGAATGGAATGCTACTACTTAGATGCGAGAACCAGTGACACCATATGCTCATACCAAATTCAAATTCTACAAATTGAAACACATAACACTCAAGATAGAAGTTAAAGGTTGTAATGGGGCTTGGGGTGTTGGTTAACAAGGAAAGGATAAGGAAAACAAACGTTCTTCAAGCAATAGTAAGCAAAGCAATGAAATTGAGACTTAGAATTCACTTAGATTGCAGAAATTAACTTTAAAACACAAGGGGGATACTTAAACAACTCCTTAGGGTCAAATTCATTGTTTTGGACCCTTACTTCAACAAACAATACTTTGGAACTCTTTTTCTCATACTTTTCATACTTTTTCTGCATTTTTTTTTTTTTTTTTTTTTTTTTTTTTTCTTTTCTTTTCTTTCCACACGTGCCTATGGCACACAAAATCACAAAAGAAATATTTCCCCCACACTTGTTTTCTGCCAACATAAATCAAAAGGAATTCAATTTGAATCATGCTTTACTATGCTTTAAGAACAAGGTATGGATGGTCCTAAACTAGGCTAGGTGAGGAAAACATGGGTTAACAAATAACGAAGGCTAACAAGGCTCAATGGGGTTAAAACCTACAAATCACAATGACATAGGGCACACGGCTTTTTGGCTAAGGTGGTGGTCACTACACAACTTCATGTTGAATATGTGTTATGCAAATCAATAACATGCTTTGAATGAAATGGGCATGAGTTCTAGCATTTGGAACTAAATGATGAAACGCCTTCTAAGTAGCAACCAAGCAAAGAATAATGAGATCATGCAACGACTTTAGAAAACAAAGAATGCACAGATTTTAACTCTCCAAATAAACGTTTAGGCTCAAGTCTCACAAGGTTGTAGCGTTAGTTTGAGTTCCTTCCTTCAAGCATGTTACAAAAACTGATTTTTTTTTTCTTTTATGATTGCATGTGAATTCATAAGTTATAACCACAACCAAACATAAACAAAGAGTAAATCAAACTTTCATCCATGTTAATCACTCTCTTTAACAGCCATGTAATTACAAACCGAATCCTCATCATTGTGTTGGAAGGTACCCTAAGACACAAACAAACACACAAAAACAACTCTTTTTGGGTTTTTAAAACAAATTTTTCAAATTTTTATGTAATTTTCGGATTTTTGCATCAAAACATACTAAAACACATCAAAACTGCTCAAAAACACTTAAAAACAGCAAAGAACAAGTCTCCAAGTTAAGGGTGATAAAATCCCACGAATTTGCATCTAAAACACTTAGTTACCCCCCCACACTTAAATCAAACATTGTCCTCAATGTTTCAAGCATAAAACTACACTAAACAAAAAAAAACATAAAACAGCAAGTAAAACAACTAAATAGGCAGATTCAAAATAAACAACAAAGAGAAGGGTTTAGGAACGCAAATCTGGAATTCGAGTGATTCCTTGGGCTTCCTTTGTTGAATTGCATGGGTTGCCTCCCAAGTAGCGCTTTCTTTTACGTCTTGCAGCCGGACGAAGAACACAATCATGCCCCATTGGAGCCCACGGCACTCTCATACATTGCATCTTTGAACGGTAATGGATAGTGATGTTTGTTGATGGGTGTGTTGTGTTGCCTAAGGTTCATGCACATGCGCCCACCGTCGGGGATTTGCTTGGGTACCTGCACCATAGAAGGGAACCACCTCTTAATTTTAATGGGAATTGGATTTGGACTAGGTGCCTTACCTTGGTGTTGTGATGAAGTGGCAGCAACATGAACTGTTTTCCTCATGGTATTCTCGGCCACATGGGGTATCTTAAGGGCAGTGGCCGTGGGGTCCTCATGCTCCACTCCAATTCCCTCATCTTGCATTGTTCTTGAAGCAACCTTTGTGTTAGGGGCTGAATGATCCGTCCCTATCTTTTCTATCGTATCAATAACACAACAAGAACGAACAACGTTAGGAGTCTCAATGGATTCAGGAATTTTAAAACAAATCATATCACCACCAAATGCCATAGTTACTTCTCCTTTGGCTACATCAATCTTGGTTTGAGCCGTTTTCATGAAAGGCCGTCCAAGGAGAATGGGCAATGAAGGAGCATGGTCCGATTCATCCATTTCGAGGACATAGAAATCCGCCGGGAAGACTAAATGATTAACCTGCACAAGAACATCTTCCAAAACTCCCTTTGGATAGGCGTTAGATCTATCAGCCAATTGTATTATTACACCATCATGTTTAAGTGCTCCTAGATTCATAGATGCATAAACAGAATATGGCATAACATTAATAGATGCTCCTAAATCTAGCATGGCAGATTTGAAACGGGTATTACCAATGACACATGGAATTGTAAAGCTCCCCGGATCTTTGCATTTGGGGGGTAGTTTACGTTGCAAGATGGCGGAGACATTCTCGCTTACATGTACCACTTCTTTCTCCCGGGCACGTTTCTTTGTCGTACAAAGTGATAGGAGCATATTTATGCGCCTTATTTAGCTAGTTCTTATGCATTTCCATGGTGTTTTCTTAGTTAAAGTAGTCTTTTAAGCTAGTTTTATGTGTTTTCAGGTTTTAAGGCCAAAGGATGCAAGAAGATGCATTTTGGAGCTTTTTGGAGCAAAATTGGGCTTGGAATGATTATCACATAATTGGAGCCAAGGTTTGGACGAATTTGAAGACTTGAAGATGATGATTCCTACTTGAACAAGGTTTCCTAGTTGAAGTAGGAAAGTGCTTACATGAGGGAGATTCCTAATCGACGAAGGATTCCTAATCAACGAAGGATTCCTAATTGAAGATGGATTCCTAATCACATGAGGATTCCTAATTGAAGATGGATTCCTAATCACATGAGGATTCCTAGAAGAACAAGGATTCCTCCTCCAACAAGGATTCCTACTTGAAGTAGGAAAGTTAAGCCAAGGTTTCCTACTTTGGTTTGATTTTTCCTAATTGTCCCTAAAAGTTCCAGCAATTATGAAGACTTTCTAAGCATTCTAGGACACAAAACAAAAGCCTAGAACCCTTTTGAACCCTTGCCGCACCCCCCTTTGCATTTCCTCTTCCTTATTTCCTGTTTTTATGCTTTAAAACACCTTCCTTTTGTGTTTTAAACCCTAGCCGAATTTCCCTTGCCCTTTCCTTTAATTTTCTGATTTATTTCCTAATTCTAGAATCCTTAGACTTAATTTCTGATTACCTAATTAGCCTAGGGTTTTTAATTTCCTAATCCCTTTAAATAAACATGTTTTTGTGCAGCCACAAACAGAGCCATTCATCCAGAAAATAATCCTTCACGCCAGAAACCATTCTCCATCTTCAACAGCCCCATTCCTTCACCATTCACCCAAATTTCTGCCACAAAACCACCCTAGCCGCACCACCCATCAACCCTAAACACTTCCATACATCCTCCATCCATTCTACATCATTCAAATACCCAAGAATCTGCCCATTCAGTCCCATTCACGCCAGAAACATCACCACTCTCTCTGCCGCACCTATCCTTCACCATTCACCATATTTTCTGACCAAAAACCACCCTAGCCGTCCCATACACCTATCCCAGCCATAAACCCATCGTTCTACACCATTCATAACCCCCAAAACTCACCCATTCGTGTGCAGCAGCAAGGAGAAAGAAGGAAGGACTCTTGGATGCTCAAGCTTCATCGTTGGTGCATTCTAGGTGTAATTCGTTTTATGATTTCAATGTTTAATTTCTTTTCCTTTTGTTTTGCTACGAACATGAGTGGCTAAACCCCTATTGGTTAGGGGTGATTTCGAAGCCATGACTATGTGTGCAATTTGAGTTGATAAATTCCAGTTATGAGTTCTTGAATCGTGAATGCAATTGGTTTAACTGTGCGAGTAATAACTTATTTGTGTTTGTTAATTAGGGGTCGACACTTAATTGGCTTGCATGAATATGTTGCTAGAATATAAGGTTGTTTCACATAATCGTCACACACTTATATTCATGTGTAGTGAAGGTCGCTAGTCACGATCGCGTTAAGTCCAATTCCTAGCATGAGTGACATGATGTCATAGTTGCAAGTGTTTTGTCAATGCTTATAGTTTTCATTGAACGTAATGATCTTTGATTGTATCTTTATTATGATGTCATGTAGGGAACTTTTGAGGAATGCTTTGGGTTGTCGAATGATGTCATCCAATCCAATAACACAAGGAAAACTTGAGAATTAACTAGTGATGTCACGGTTAATTTGGGGCATTGTCATTCATAATTCAACGAAGGAATAACTGGAAATCGAGTCGTTTGCATACTTGTCATGTGTGGAGAAAGAGCCTCTAACTAATCCATCATCCATTTAAAATCCCAAAATCGTTTTCAATTCTGTTTTTACTTTGCAATCTGTTTTGTTAGTTATTTTCGTCCAAATCAAACCCCCATTTATTTTGGAGTCCTAGATTAGTTAGAAAGTGTTTTGGTTTATGTTTTTAAGTGTTTTGGTACAAGTTAAAACCCAAATTCGTCCAATTTGGTGCTTTGTGTTCAAAACTGCCCAGAAAGTGTTTTTAAGGCAGTTTTGAGTCTTTTGGTTGCTGTTTTGAGTTTTTGGTTTGTTTTAGTGTTTTAAACTTTAGTTTTGCATTCTTTGAGTCTAATCTAGTGTTTTAAACTTTGTTTTTACGTTTCTAAGTCAGTTTTCAAGTGTTTAGCAATCCCTCCTAATCCCCGGTCCAGAACGATCCCTACTTACATACTTTACTACAATTGACAAAAAGAGGGTTTAATTTGTGTGCTTATATATTTACGCATCAAATTTTGGCGCCGTTGCCGGGGATTGGCAACTTTGCTAATCCCTTGGATTGTTTTTTTTTTGTTTCTTTTATTTCACTTTGTTTCTGATTTCGTTTACGTTTCTGACCTAATTTTGTTTCTTGTTTCTTAGGTACTAGTGCATGACTCGAAGTTCCAAACCTGTTCGTGAGCATATTTTGGACTTCGACGACGATTTCGAGCGAACTTTGAGAAGAAGGAGGAACCAACAAGAGTCTAACCCACCCAATTCCGAATCTGACCTTGAAGAAAACGTACAAGAAGAGGAGGAGGCCACGGCAGGGATATTTGAAGAGGTTCAAGGCATGGCGGTGGACAACCGTACACTCAAAGAGCTCTCAGCCTCGGGATTGGATAATGCCGCACCCTTGTGCATCCAATACCCCACGGCTGCCCAAGGTAAGACGGAAGAGTTTGAATTAAAGTCAAGTTTGCTTCATCATATTCCTAAATACCATGGCTTGTCCATGGAAGATCCTAACAAACATTTGAAAGAATTTGAAGTAGTTTGCTCTAGCATGACTCCCGTCAATGTTGACGGAAGTATTTTGAAGATGAAGGCTTTTCCATTCTCTTTGATGGATAAAGCCAAGGATTGGTTATACGAGTTAGCTCCTGGCACTGTCACATCTTGGGAAAGTATGAAGAGAGCGTTCTTGGAGAAGTTCTTTCCAACTTCTCGCATCATCCTCCTACGCAAAAAGATAAGCGGAATCCAGCAAGAAGAAGGTGAGTCTTTTCCTACATATTACGAACGATTTAAATCACTTGTTGCTTCTTGTCCACAGCATCAGATGAAGGAGGAGTTGCTTTTGCAATACTTCTATGAGGGTCTCCTACCTTTAGAACGTCAAATGCTTGATGCTTCGGCGGGGGGAGCATTGGTGGACAAAACACCCATGGCTGCCAAGATCTTGATCTCTAATCGAGCGTTGAACGCTCAACAATAAGAGGGAGTAGGCCAAAGGGGACCCCCACGGCACCAAGTACATGAGGTAAGTTCAACTTCCGATCTTCATTCACAATTGGCTAATCTTACTTCTCTTGTGTCTCAGATGGCCGAGGGCATGAAGATGCAAGGACCAATTGTATGTGGCGTATGTTCCATCCAAGGACATGTCTCTGAAAAGTGTCCACAGTTGATTGAAAATGGTGGATGGGAAAGCGCCCATGCAATTGGGTTTCAAGGTCAAAACCAACCAAGGAACGATCCATATTCAAACACATATAATCCCGGTTGGAGAGACCACCCAAATTTCAAGTGGAGGGAGCCCCAACAACCTCAAAACCAAGGAGGCTTTAGGCAACAACCCCCAGGGTTCTTTCCCAAAACTTACGGCCCACCTCAAAATCAAGCCCAATCCGGCCCAAGTGCCTCAGGTACGTCTCTTGACAATGATGCACTTTTTAAGATACTAACTAAGTTGTCGAATGGGCAGGAAGATCAAGCTAAAGCTATGCAAAATCAAGACAAAAGGGTGGATCAACTTGAGAAACAAATTGGGCAGATTGCCGAGTTTGTAGGTAAGTTTCGAGATCCCGGACAACTCCCTAGTTCCACCATTCCAAATCCAAAGGGAGGTTTCGAAAGTGCAAAGGCAATACTTTTGAGAAGTGGAAAAGAGATTAGGGCAGGTTCTACACCATCACAAACAAGTCCCAAAAGTGATGTAAATGTGCAAATTGAAGAGGAGGAATCAAGCATGCCCACGGCAAAGGTGGTTCCACCTTTGCCGCAAGCTCCTAGTGCCCCAAAATCTGTCCAATTCGTCCAACAAGGGTAAGAATGTGTCAAATTCAGTTCATACTAATGTTTTTCCTTCGAATGTTCCTTTTCCTAGTAGGTTTATGCAAACGAAGAAGGAGGAAGGTGAAAAGGACATCCTTGAGACATTTAGGAAAGTTCAAGTAAACATACCTTTGTTGGATGCAATCAAGCAAGTCCCGAGGTACGCCAAGTTTTTGAAGGAGTTGTGTACCACTAGGAAGAGGATGTCGACTAAGGAAGTGGTAAAGGTAGGTAAGAATGTGTCCGCCATCTTGCAACGCAAACTACCTCCCAAATGCAAGGATCCGGGTAGTTTTACCATTCCTTGTGTCATTGGTAACACTAGATTTGAATCTGCCATGCTTGATTTAGGTGCTTCTATAAATGTTATGCCATATTCCATTATGCATCTATGAACTTAGGAGCATTGAAAAATGATGGTGTAATAATACAATTGGCCGATAGATCTAACGCCTATCCAAAGGGAGTTTTGGAAGATGTTCTTGTGCAGGTGAATCATTTAGTCTTCCCAGCGGATTTCTATGTCCTCGAAATGGATGAATCGAACCATGCTCCTTCGCTGCCCATCCTCCTAGGAAGGCCATTCATGAAAACGGCCCGGACGAAGATTGACGTGTGTAGTGGAACTTTGTCCATGGAATTCGATGGGGAAGTTGTTAATTTTAATCTTTCTGATTCCATTAAATACCCTAGTGAGGACCATTCATGTTTCTCTATTGATATAATTGACTCTTTGGCGCAGGGATATCTGGAAGATTTGAATGACGATGCGCTTGAAAAAGTCATTACACGAGGCATGGAACTCACAACCAAGGGGGCAGATTCTAAGCTACCCCACGGCATACATGAATTAGGCCATGCCGTGCCTCCTAGTGAGGAAGTTCTTGAGTTGGTTGCTGCCCTTGATTCATTGCCTACACATGATGGTAAGTTTCCTAACCGTGAGTCCATTCCAATTTCGACTAACAAGTTGCTTCCATCCATCGTTCAGGCACCCATACTTGATCTCAAACCCCTACCAAACCATTTGAAGTACATTTTTTTGGGGGAAAACGAGACACTACCTGCCATCATCTCTTCATCCCTCACGGCACAAGAAGAAGAGAAGCTAGTGCGTGTGTTGAAGGAGTTCAAATCTGCCCTAGGATGGACATTGGCCGATATTAAAGGTATAAGCCGTACGACTTGTATGCATCACATATTTCTTGAGGAGGGGGCCAAACCAACTAGAGAGGCTCAACGCCGTCTTAACCCTCCGATGATGGAAGTGGTGAAAAAGGAGATAATCAAACTTCTAGATTGTGGGGTGATTTATCCCATCTCCGATAGTCGTTGGGTTTCACCTATCCAATGTGTGCCCAAGAAATCTGGAGTGACGGTTGTCGAGAATGCGGAGAATGAGCTTGTGCCCACCCGAATTCAAACTGGTTGGCGTGTGTGCATTGATTATAGGAAGATAAACGCCACCACAAGGAAGGATCACTTCCCTTTGCCGTTTCTAGACCAAATGTTGGAAAGGTTAGCCGGTCATTCCTTTTATTGTTTTCTTGATGGATATTCAGGTTATAACCAAATTGTCATTGCCCCGGATGATCAAGAAAAGACCACTTTTACTTGTCCCTTTGGAACGTTTGCATATCGACGCATGCCATTTGGCTTGTGCAATGCTCCTGCCACGTTTCAAAGGTGTATGGTAAGCATATTTTCGGATTATGTTGAAAAGATTATTGAGATATTCATGGATGATTTTAGTGTGTTTGGTGATTCATTTGATAAATGCTTGGATAATCTCACTTTAATCTTGAAACGTTGTGTTGAAACAAACCTTGTGTTGAATTGGGAAAAGTGTCACTTTATGGTTAAACAAGGTATTGTTTTGGGTCATATAATTTCTGAAAAAGGAATTGAAGTTGATAAGTCGAAAGTAGATCTTGTACGTTACTTACCCTCTCCTACTTCGGTTAGAGAGGTTCGTTCGTTTCTTGGTCATGCAGGATTCTATAGAAGATTTATCAAAGACTTTTCCAAGATTGCACAACCCCTATGCCGCCTCCTCCAAAAGGATGTGTCTTTTGAGTTCAACGAGGCATGTGAGAAGGCATTCAAGCATCTCAAGGAGCTACTTACCACGGCACCCATCATCACTCCTCCGGATTGGTCCATTCCATTTGAATTGATGTGTGATGCCTCGGATTATGCAC
Source organism: Malus domestica (assembly GCF_042453785.1). Classification (NCBI taxonomy): domain Eukaryota; kingdom Viridiplantae; phylum Streptophyta; class Magnoliopsida; order Rosales; family Rosaceae; genus Malus; species Malus domestica. The sequence goes on from NC_091669.1 coordinate 22,863,485, forward strand.
TTGGGGCTGTTTTGGGTCAAAGAAAAAATAAACATTCCCATGTTATTTATTATGCTTCACGCACTCTAAATGATGCTCAATTGAATTATTCTAAAACCGAAAAAGAACTTTTGGCGGTTGTATTTGCTTTAGATAAATTTAGATCATATCTAATTGGTACTAAAGTAATTGTTTTCACTGACCATGCAGCCTTGAAGTATCTTTTCACCAAAAAGGAGGCTAAACCAAGGCTCATTCGTTGGATGCTCTTACTTCAAGAGTTTGATATTGAAATTCGGGACAAGAAAGGTTGTGAAAACGTGGTGGCTGACCACCTAAGCAGATTGGTGCGTGAAGAAGAGTCCCTCCCCATTTCTGAGACATTTCCGGATGAACAACTTCTGTCCATTGAGGTAAGTACCCCTTGGTATGCCGATTTGGTTAATTTCTTGGTGTCTAAGCAAGTTCCTAACACCCTAAGCAAGGTTCAACGTGATAAGTTAAAACATGATGCAAGATTTTATGTGTGGGATGATCCATATCTATGGAAATATTGCCCAGATCAGATTGTTAGAAGATGTGTGCCAAATTCTGATTTTAATTCAATTCTAGCATTTTGTCATTCTTATGCATGTGGAGGCCATTTTGGCACCCAACGAACAGCCCTCAAAGTGTTAGAATCTGGTTTTTATTGGCCTACATTGTTCAAAGATGCTAGAATGTTTTGTTTAACATGTGATAGATGTCAAAGAACAGGTTCCATTGGGGCAAAAGACCAAATGCCGCAAGCACCCATCTTCAATGTTGAAATTTTTGATGTATGGGGTATTGATTTCATGGGTCCCTTCCCTTCTTCATTTGGTTTTACATATATTTTGCTTGCGGTTGATTATGTTTCCAAATGGGTAGAAGCAAAAGCTACCCGGACTAACGATTCTAGAGTGGTTTCAGATTTCATCAAGACTAACATTTTCTCTAGATTTGGGATGCCGCGGGTGTTTATAAGTGATGGAGGCTCCCATTTCTGCAATCGGACCATTGAGGCACTCTTTAAGAAGTACAATGTCAAGCATAAGGTTTCAACACCTTATCACCCTCAAACAAGTGGCCAAGCCGAAGTCTCAAATAGAGAAATCAAGCAAATCTTGGAGAAGACCGTGGGGCCTAACCGGAAAGATTGGAGCATGCGTTTAGACGATGCATTATGGGCGTATCGCACTGCCTATAAGACACCCCTAGGGATGTCTCCATTTCGGCTAGTTTATGGCAAGCCTTGTCACTTACCCGTGGAACTAGAGCACAAGGCGCATTGGGCCGTGAAAACGTTCAATTTGGACTTAGATGCTGCTGGAATGCATCGAAAGCTCCAATTGAATGAGCTTGAGGAGCTAAGGAATGAAGCATATGAGAATGCCCGAATCTACAAGGAGAAAACAAAGGCGTTTCATGACAAGATGATTAGGGGCAAAACCTTCTCAATTGGGCAGAAAGTTTTACTTTTTAATTCTCGCTTACGTTTATTTCCTGGTAAGTTACGTTCTAAGTGGATCGGACCTTTTGTTGTTACTAATGTTTTTCCACATGGTGCAGTTCAAGTCCAAAGCTTACGGAACGGGATGGAATTCAAGGTTAACGGGCATCGATTGAAGCCATACTATGAGAGTGCCGTGGGGCAGGTTGTGGAGGAGATCCCACTCCATGCCGTGGGCTCCAATGGGGTCTGATTGTGTTCTTCGTCCGGCTTCAAGACGTTAAAGAAAGCGCTACTTGGGAGGCAACCCATGCAATTCAACAAAGGAAGCCCTAGGAATCACTCCAATTCCAGATTTGCGTTCCTAAAACCCTTCACTTTGTTGCTTGTTTCTAATCTGCCCAGTTTTGTTATTTACTTGCTGTTTGTGTGTTTCTTTTTGTTTAGTGTGGTTTTATGCTTGAAACATTGAGGACAATGTTTGATTTAAGTGTGGGGGGGTAACTAAGTGTTTTAGATGCAAATTCGTGGGATTTTATCACCCTTAACTTGGAGACTTGTTCCTTGCTGTTTTTAAGTGTTTTTAAGCAGTTTTGGTGTGTTTTAGTGTGTGTTAACATAAAAATCCGAAAATCACATAAAAATTTGAAAAATGTGTTTTAAAAACCCAAAAAAGAGTTGTTTTTGTGTGTTTGTTTGTGTCTTAGGGTACCTTCCAACACAATGATGAGGATTCGGTTTGTAATTGCATGACTGTTAAAGAAAGTGATTAACATGGATGAAAGTTTGATTTACTCTTTGTTTATGCTTAGTTGTGGTTATAACTCATGAATTCACATGCAATCATAAAGGAAAAATCAGTTTTTGTAACATGCTTGAAGGAAGGAACTCAAACTAACGCTACAACCTTGTTAGACTTGAGCCTAAACGTTTATTTGGAGAGTTAAAATCTGTGCATTCTTTGTTTTCTAAGTCGTTGCATGATCTCATTATTCCTTGCTTGGTTGCTACTTAGAAGGCGTTTCATCATTTAGTTCCAAATGCTAGAACTCATGCCCATTTCATTCAAAGCATGTCATTGAATTGCATAACACATATTCAAGATGAAGTTGTGTAGTGACCACCACCTTAGCCAAAAAGCCGTGTGCCCTACTCCATTATATGTTTAAGTTTAACCCCGTTGAGCCTTGTTTAGCCTTTTCTTTGTTAACCCACATTACCCTCACCTAGCCTAGATTAGGACTATCCATACCCTTGTTCTTGAAGCATAGTAAAGCATGATTCAAATTGAATTCCTTTTGATTTATGTTGGCAGAAAATAAGTGTGGGGGAAGTGTTTTTCATGAGGAATTGTGTGCCATAGGCACGGCAAAGAAAAGAAAAGAAAAAAAAATTTCGTGGAAAAAGAAAAATTGAAGAAAAAAAAATATGAAAAGTTTGAAAAAAGAGTTGAAAAGTTGAGAAAAAGAGTTCCAAAGTATTGTTTGTTGAAGTAAGGGTCCAAAACAATGAATTCGGCCCTAAAGAGTTGTTTAAGTCTTCCCCTTGTGTTTTAAAGTTAATTTCTGCAATCTAAGTGAATTCTAAGTCTCAATTTCATTTCTTTGCTTACTATTGCTTGAAGAACGTTTGTTTTCCCTATCCTTTCCTTGTTAACCAACACCCCAAGCCCCATTACAACCCTTAACTTCTATCTTGAGTGTTAGGTGTTTCAATTTGTGGAGTTTGAATTTGGTATGAGCATATGGTGTCACTGGTTCTCGCATCTAAGTAGTAGCATTCCATTCATGAGATCATATCTAAACATGCTTCTTAACTCTAGAAATTGCGTTCTTTGTGATACATATATGTGAGCATTCGTTTTCATATCTACATCAATCTTCTCACATATGACTAGTGTAGGGTGTGGAGTTAGAAAATCTGAGTGAAAATAGAGTGTATATCTTGTAAGGAATTGAGGGAATTCTCTAAGGCATGTTACTACATTCAAAACATTGTTTTAATTGATTACTTGTGAACTAGTAAGTGGTGGCTTTAATTAAGTATGTGCTTGTGTAAAGATGACTCAAATCTGTGGGGATAACAATCTTTAACATGTCATGTGCATTGGAAATCCCTGAGGCAAACGTTGGAAGGTTTAGGTTTTGTTTTGGTTAGTTTGTTTCGTTTTGTTTCCTTTCTTTTGTTTGTTTTGCTCGAGGACTAGCAAAAGCTAAGTGTGGGGGAATTTGATAGGAGCATATTTATGCGCCTTAATTAGCTAGTTCTTATGCATTTCCATGGTGTTTTCTTAGTTAAAGTAGTCTTTTAAGCTAGTTTTATGTGTTTTCAGGTTTTAAGGCCAAAGGATGCAAGAAGATGCATTTTGGAGCTTTTTGGAGCAAAATTGGGCTTGGAATGATTATCACATAATTGGAGCCAAGGTTTGGACGAATTTGAAGACTTGAAGATGATGATTCCTACTTGAACAAGGTTTCCTAGTTGAAGTAGGAAAGTGCTTACATGAGGGAGATTCCTAATCGACGAAGGATTCCTAATCAACGAAGGATTCCTAATTGAAGATGGATTCCTAATCACATGAGGATTCCTAATTGAAGATGGATTCCTAATCACATGAGGATTCCTAGAAGAACAAGGATTCCTACTTGAAGTAGGAAAGTTAAGCCAAGGTTTCCTACTTTGGTTTGATTTTTCCTAATTGTCCCTAAAAATTCCAGCAATTATGAAGACTTTCTAAGCATTCTAGGACACAAAACAAAAGCCTAGAACCCTTTTGAACCCTTGCCGCACCCCCCTTTGCATTTCCTCTTCCTTATTTCCTGTTTTTATGCTTTAAAACACCTTCCTTTTGTGTTTTAAACCCTAGCCGAATTTCCCTTGCCCTTTCCTTTAATTTTCTGATTTATTTCCTAATTCTAGAATCCTTAGACTTAATTTCTGATTACCTAATTAGCCTAGGGTTTTTAATTTCCTAATCCCTTTAAATAAACATGTTTTTGTGCAGCCACAAACAGAGCCATTCATCCAGAAAATAATCCTTCACGCCAGAAACCATTCTCCATCTTCAACAGCCCCATTCCTTCACCATTCACCCAAATTTCTGCCACAAAACCACCCTAGCCGCACCACCCATCAACCCTAAACACTTCCATACATCCTCCATCCATTCTACATCATTCAAATACCCAAGAATCTGCCCATTCAGTCCCATTCACGCCAGAAACATCACCACTCTCTCTGCCGCACCTATCCTTCACCATTCACCATATTTTCTGACCAAAAACCACCCTAGCCGTCCCATACACCTATCCCAGCCATAAACCCATCGTTCTACACCATTCATAACCCCCAAAACTCACCCATTCGTGTGCAGCAGCAAGGAGAAAGAAGGAAGGACTCTTGGATGCTCAAGCTTCATCGTTGGTGCATTCTAGGTGTAATTCGTTTTATGATTTCAATGTTTAATTTCTTTTCCTTTTGTTTTGCTACGAACATGAGTGGCTAAACCCCTATTGGTTATGGGTGATTTCGAAGCCATGACTATGTGTGCAATTTGAGTTGATAAATTCCAGTTATGAGTTCTTGAATCGTGAATGCAATTGGTTTAACTGTGCGAGTAATAACTTATTTGTGTTTGTTAATTAGGGGTCGACACTTAATTGGCTTGCATGAATATGTTGCTAGAATATAAGGTTGTTTCACATAATCGTCACACACTTATATTCATGTGTAGTGAAGGTCGCTAGTCACGATCGCGTTAAGTCCAATTCCTAGCATGAGTGACATGATGTCATAGTTGCAAGTGTTTTGTCAATTCTTATAGTTTTCATTGAACGTAATGATCTTTGATTGTATCTTTATTATGATGTCATGTAGGGAACTTTTGAGGAATGCTTTGGGTTGTCGAATGATGTCATCCAATCCAATAACACAAGGAAAACTTGAGAATTAACTAGTGATGTCACGGTTAATTTGGGGCATTGTCATTCATAATTCAACGAAGGAATAACTGGAAATCGAGTTGTTTGCATACTTGTCATGTGTGGAGAAAGAGCCTCTAACTAATCCATCATCCATTTAAAATCCCAAAATCGTTTTCAATTCTGTTTTTACTTTGCAATCTGTTTTGTTAGTTATTTTCGTCCAAATCAAACCCCCATTTATTTTGGAGTCCTAGATTAGTTAGAAAGTGTTTTGGTTTATGTTTTTAAGTGTTTTGGTACAAGTTAAAACCCAAATTCGTCCAATTTGGTGCTTTGTGTTCAAAACTGCCCAGAAAGTGTTTTTAAGGCAGTTTTGAGTCTTTTGGTTGTTGTTTTGAGTTTTTGGTTTGTTTTAGTGTTTTAAACTTTAGTTTTGCGTTCTTTGAGTCTAATCTAGTGTTTTAAACTTTGTTTTTACGTTTCTAAGTCAGTTTTCAAGTGTTTAGCAATCCCTCCTAATCCCCGGTCCAGAACGATCCCTACTTACATACTTTACTACAATTGACAAAAAGAGGGTTTAATTTGTGTGCTTATATATTTACGCATCACAAAGCTTCTTTAAACACTTGGCATACTTCGGGATTTGCTTTATGGCATCAAGGAGGGGAATGTTGACATGCACCTTTCTAAACGTCTCTAGAACATCTTTTTCCTCCTCTTCGTTCTTGGATTGCAAAAATCTACTAGGAAAGGGGACATTCAAAGGAAAAACATTAGTAGGACTTGAATTTAACACATTCTTACCCTTATTGGACAGATTTGCAGGTTTAGGGGCATTGGAGGCTTGCGGCAAAGGTGGAACCACCCTTGCCGTGGGTTGCTTTGATTCCTCCTCTTCCATTTGCAAAATTTCATCCTCGTTATGACCTGTTTTTGATGAAGAACCTGCCCCAACCTCCTTACCACTTCTTAGGGTGATTGCTTTTGCACTTTCGAAACCTCCCTTCGGATTTGGAATGGTGGAACTAGGAAGTTGTCCGGGATCTCGAAACTTACCTACAAACTCGGCAATCTGCCCAATTTGTTTCTCAAGTTGATCCACCCTCTTATCTTGGTTTTGCATAGCCTTTGCTTGATCTTCCTGCCCATTAGACAACTTAGTTAGTATCTTAAGAAGTGCATCATTGTCAAGAGACGTACCTGAGGCACTTGGGCCGGATTGGGCTTGATTTTGGGGTGGGCCGTAGGTTTTGGGAAAGAATCCCGGGGGTTGTTGCCTAAAGCCTCCTTGGTTCTGAGGTTGTTGGGGCCCTCCACTTGAAATTTGGGTGGTCTCGCCACCCCGGATTATATGTGTTTAAGTATGGATCATGTCTTGACTGATTTTGGCTTTGAAACCCAATGGCATTCGCACTCTCCCATCCGCCATTCTCGATGAGTTGAGGACATTTTTCGGAGACATGTCCTTGGATAGAACATACGCCACATATCACAGGTCCTTGCATCTTCATTCCCTCGGCCATCTGTGAAACAATAGAAGTAAGATTAGCCAATTGTGAATGAAGATCGGAAGTTGAACTTACCTCATGTACTTGGTGCCGTGGGGGTCCTCTTTGGCCTACACCCTCGTACTGTTGAGCGTTCAACGCTCTATTAGCAATCAAGACCTTGGCAGCCATGGGTGTTTTGTCCACCAATGCTCCCCCCGCCGAAGCATCAAGCATTTGACGTTCTAGAGGTAGGAGACCCTCGTAGAAGTATTGCAAAAGCAACTCCTCCTTCATCTGATGCTGTGGACAAGAAGCAACAAGTGATTTAAATCGTTCATAATATGTAGGAAAAGACTCACCTTCTTCTTGCTGAATTCCGCTTATCTTTTTGCGTAGGAGGATGATGCGAGAAGTTGGAAAGAACTTCTCCAAGAACGCTCTCTTCATACTCTCCCAAGAAGTGACAGTGCCGGGAGCTAACTCATATAACCAATCCTTGGCTTTATCCATCAAAGAGAATGGAAAAGCCTTCATCTTCAAGATACTTCCGTCAACATTGATGGGAGTCATACTAGAGCAAACTACTTCAAATTCTTTCAAATGTTTGTTAGGATCTTCCATGGACAAGCCATGGTATTTAGGAATATGATGAAGCAAACTTGACTTTAATTCAAACTCATCCGTCTTACCTTGGGCAGCCGCGGGGTATTGGATGCACAAGGGTGTGGCATTATCCAAACCCGAGGCGGAAAGCTCCTTGAGTGTACGATTGTCCATGGCCATGCCTTGGACTTCTTCAAATATCCCTTCCGTGGCTTCCTCCTCCTCTTCTTGTACGTTTTCTTCAAGGTCAGATTCGGAACTGGGTGGATGATGCTCTTGCTGGTTTCTAGCTCTTCTCAACTTCCTCTCAAAATCGTCGTCAAAATCCAAGATGTTCGCACGAATCGGTTGAGAGCTTCTAGTCATACATTAGTACCTAATAAACAAGAAACAAAATTAGGTCAGAAACTTAAACAAAGTCAGAAACAAAGTGAAATAAAAGAAACAATAACAATCCAAGGGATTAGCAAAATTGCTAATCCCCGGCAACGAATTGAATCCATAACTTATGAAATAACAACTGAATGTAATCGAATCAAATTGCAAGCATGTACATGGTTTCGAATCACCCCCCAACTAAGGGGGTTTAGTTCCTCATACTCACAACACAAAGTTTATTGAATTGAAACATCAAAGACATAAGAAAGATTACACCTAAAATGCCAAAGAATTCCACTTTGAATTCTGCACAGCAAGCTCCTCTTTCTTCTTCTCCTTGCTGCGGCAGAGAGGGTTTAGGGGAGTTTTGGGTAGTTTTGGATGATTTTGGACGAGGGAGAATGGTGGAAAAATGTCTAGGATGGGTGTAGGGCACGGCTAGGAAGGTTTGGGGTCAGAAAATATGGAGTTGGGTGAAGGTTGGGCTCGGCAAAGGTGAGGGACAGGTTCTGGCGTGAATGGAGTTTTCTGGATGTGTTTTTGGGTTTTGAAAGGTAGATAGGATAGTATGGTGGTGCGGCAAGGTGTGGGAATGGTTTATGGAGGTGGAGAATGGTGTATGGATGTGTGGAATGGTGCTGGAATGGATGGAAGCTGCGGCAAAAGGTGGGAAAGGTTGCTGGAATGGGTGGTGGCTGCGGCAAGGAGGGGATTAGGGTGATGGTGATTTTCTGATTTTTGTAGAGGGAATGATATGTGCGGCTAGGGTGTAGAAATATATATATAGGCACTTAAAAACCCTAGCAAATCAGATTAGGGCCTTTAAAACACAAATCCATCAGAAAAATAGGTTAAGCAATCAGTGAGCAAAGGCCTAGGGTTCGGCAATTAAGTGGGCTAGGGCTAGGGTTTGTAAAATAGGCCTTCTAGAATGGAAAGGTGCGGCATAGGCTTAGGGTCCACAAGGAGTTCGGGTTTAGGTCGTCTAAAAGCCCAAAGCCAAGAATAGAAACTCACGAAAATGGAAACCTCCAAGAATAGAAACTTCCAACTTTTAGAAACTTTGGTTGCCAATTCCGGTTTAGGAAAGATCAACCCAAAATGGAAACTTTTAGGCTTAGCTTTCCTACATCAAGTAGGAAACCTCAAATCTTCAACTCTTCAATTCCATCCCTACCTTGTGTTCCAAGCATGTCCTTTTCAATCCAAGCTCACTTTCTTGCTCCAAAAGCTCCAACTTGCATCATTTCATGTAATACGTCCTTTAACCTGAAAACACATGAAAGTAGCTTAAAAGACTACTTTAACGAAGAAAACATAACAAAAATGCATAAGAACTAGCTAACTAAGGCGCATAAATATGCTCCAATCAATGGCCCTAAGAGTTGTATGAATCTTCCCCTTGTGTGTCTAAGTGAGTTTCTGCAATCATAAGTGATTCTAAGTCTAGATTTCATTACTTTGCTTATTATGCTTTAAGAACGTTTGTTTCCCTATCCTTTCCTTGTTAACCAACACCCCAAGCCCCATTACAACCCTTAACTTCTATCTTGAGTGTTATGTGTTTCAATTTGTGGAGTTTGAATTTGGTATGAGCATATGGTGTCACTGGCTCTTGCATCTAAGTAGTAGCATTCCATTCATGAGATCATATCTAAACATGCTTCTTAACTCTAGAAATTGCGTTCTTTGTGAAACATATATGTGAGCATTCGTTTTCATATCTACATCAATCTTCTCACATATGACTAGTGTAGGGTGTGGAGTTAGAAAATCTGAGTGAAAATAGAGTATATATCTTGTAAGGAATTGAGGGAATTCTCTAAGGCATGTTACTACATTCAAAGCATTGTTTTAATTGATTACTTGTGAACTAGTAAGTAGTGGCTTTAATTAAGTATGTGCTTACGAGTAAAGAGAACTCAAATCTGTGGGGATAACAATCTATAACATGTCATGTGCATTGGAAATCCCTAAGCAAATGTTGGAAGGTTTAGGTTTTGTTTTGGTTAGTTTGTTTCATTTTGTTTCCTTTCTTTTGTTTGTTTTGCTCGAGGACTAGCAAAAGCTAAGTGTGGGGGAATTTGATAGGAGCATATTTATGCGCCTTAGTTAGCTAGTTCTTATGCATTTCCATGGTGTTTTCTTAGTTAAAGTAGTCTTTTAAGCTAGTTTTATGTGTTTTCAGGTTTTAAGGCCAAAGGATGCAAGAAGATGCATTTTGGAGCAAAATTGGGCTTGGAATGATTATCACATAATTGGAGCCAAGGTTTGGACGAATTTGAAGACTTGAAGATGATGATTCCTACTTGAACAAGGTTTCCTAGTTGAAGTAGGAAAGTGCTTACATGAAGGAGGATTCCTAATCGACGAAGGATTCCTAATCAACGAAGGATTCCTAATTGAAGATGGATTCCTAATCACATGAGGATTCCTAGAAGAACAAGGATTCCTCCTCCAACAAGGATTCCTACTTGAAATAGGAAAGTTAAGCCAAGGTTTCCTACTTTGGTTTGATTTTTCCTAATTGTCCCTAAAAGTTCCAGCAATTATGAAGACTTTCTAAGCATTCTAGGACACAAAACAAAAGCCTAGAACCCTTTTGAACCCTTGCCGCACCCCCCTTTGCATTTCCTCTTCCTTATTTCCTGTTTTTATGCTTTAAAACACTTTCCTTTTGTGTTTTAAACCCTAGCCGAATTTCCCTTGCCCTTTCCTTTAATTTTCTGATTTATTTCCTAATTCTAGAATCCTTAGACTTAATTTCTGATTTCCTAATCAACCTAGGGTTTTAATTTCTGTTTTCCTTTAAATAAACCTCCTTGTTGTCAGCCACACACTCTCCCAAAATTCGTCAAAACCCATCCACAACCTCAGAAACCATTCCTCCTCCATCTCTGCCGATTTCCACCACCATTCTTCATCTCCACACCTTCCACACAACACCCATACACTACCCCCAAGCCTTGCCGTGCCCCTACACCATCCATAATCCATTCTACATCACACAAACCCCCCAGAAATCATCCTCCCCCAATCTGCCGCAAGGAGAAGAGACGGAGACAGTTCATGAAAATTGTTTGGCTCTTCAATCTGAGTTGTTGAACAATTTTAGGTGTATTCTATCTTATATTTCAATGTCTACTTCTTGTAATCTTTGTTTTTCATTGAGTATGATTGGCTAAATTCGTTTTGGCTAAGGGTGTATTCGAAACCATGTTTATTTATGTGAAATAAGTTGATTACTTCCAGTTATCGTTGCATAAGTCGTGAATACAATTTGCTTAACCGTTTAATTCAAAACTTATTCTTGTATGTTGATTGAGAGTGCACGCTTGATTTGCATGCTGGAATTTGGTGCTAGAATATAAGTTTGTTACACCTAATCGTTATGAATTTATATTCGCAAGTAGTGAAGATCGCTATTCACGATCGTGTTAAGTAGATTCATGGCAGGAGTATCATGCTTTTCATAGTTACAATTGCCTTGTCGATGCTTATGATTTCCAAAGAACTTAATGATTCTAACTTGTATCTTTATCATGCTGTTCATATAGAGAACTTGTTAGGAATAATTTGTTTGCGATGCATATTCATCCAATTCAATGATTCTAGGGAAATCTGAAAGTTAATTTAAGCGGACCTAATTAACTTGGAGTGTCGAGGTTCATAACTTATTGAATTGATAACTGGAAATCGATTACGTTGCATAAATTTCATGTGTGGAGAAGAACCCCTTAGCCATTCCATCACCCATTGATTCATCACATTTAGTTTACAATCTGTTTTAATTTACAATCTGTGCATTTAGTTCAAATTCGTCCAAACACAATTCCCCCATATTTTGTTAAGTTTGAGTCTTCATAATCTGTCCTCTTTGGTGTTTTTAAGTATTTTGAGTCATAAGTTTTGTCAAATTCGTCCAAATCTTGTCTTAGTTGCTGTTTGAGTCAATTAACTTGTTTTAGTCAGTTTTGGGCAGATTTGAGTGTTTCAAATCTGTTTTGAATCTTAGTAGTCTAACTAGAGTCTTTAAGTTTAGTTTTTGTGTTTCTAAGTCGATTTGTATTAGATTAGCACCCCTAGTTAATCCCCGGTTAGAACGATCCCTACTTACATCATTACTACAATTGTCACAAATAGGGTTTAATTTGTGTGTCAAGTTAATTTTCACATCAAATTCAACAAGAAGAAGGTGAGTCTTTTCCTACATATTATGAACGTTTTAAGTCTCTTGTTGCTTCTTGTCCACAGCATCAAATGAAGGAGGAACTTCTTCTACAATACTTCAACGAGGGACTTCTACCAATCGAACGACAAATGCTAGATGCCTCGGCGGGAGGAGCATTGGTGGACAAGACCCCCACGGCAGCAAAGACCTTGATTGCAAATCGAGCGTTGAACGCTCAACAATACGAAGGTGTTGGACAAAGAGGCACCCCACGGCAACACCAAGTGAATGAGGTAAGTGCCATAACCGAACTTCAAAATCAAATGGCTAACCTTACTACTTTGCTTTCTCAGGTTGTGGAAGGGCCAAAAGTTCAAAATGTAAGTGCGTGTGGCGTATGCTCCATGCAAGGACACCCTACGGACAAATGCCCACAATTGATCGAGAACGGAGGGTGGGAGACCCTCAATGCCGTGGGTTTTGGGCAGCAATACCAACAAAGGAATGATCCCTTTTCTAACACCTACAATCCCGGTTGGCGTGATCATCCAAATTTCAAATGGCGAGAACCCCAACAAGGCCAACAACAAAGCACATTTAGGCAACAACCCCCGGGTTTCTATCAAAAGCCATTTGCACCAACTCAACCCCAAGCACAACTCGCCCAAAAATCAGGTTCGTCTATTGATAATGATCAAATTTTTAATTTACTAACTTCTATGGCGCATGGAATGCAGAATAGGGACAAAAAGGTGGACGAGTTGGAGAAACAAGTAGGGCAAATTGCCGAGTTCATGGGGCAGTTTCGAGAGCAAGGCAAGTTGCCTAGCTCAACCATTGCAAATCCGAAATGAGGCTTTGAATCTGCCAAGGCAATCATGTTAAGAAGTGGTAAACAAGTAGGAACAGCCCCACCACCATCCAAATCAGCTCCAAACAAGGTGGAAGAAGTGATAATTGAAGAGGAGGAACAGGGGTTGGCCACGGCAAGGAAAGAGGTTCCTTTGCCGCAAGTCTCCATGGCTCCTATGCCATCCAATCTGCCAAATAAAGGTACAACCGTGTCCAATTCCATTCCTACTAATGATTTTCCTTTGAATGTCCCCTTTCCTAGTAGGTTCAAGCAAACAAAGAAAGAAGAAGCTGAAAAGGACATTCTAGAGACATTCCGGAAAGTGCAAGTCAATATACCTCTTCTTGACGCAATTAAGCAAGTACCAAGGTACGCAAAGTTTTTGAAAGAACTATGTACAACAAGAAGGAGAATTTCGAACAAAGAGGTTGTCCAGGTAAGTGAGAATGTTTCCGCTGTTTTGCAAAGAAAACTACCCCCTAAATGCAAAGATCCGGGTAGTTTTACAATTCCATGCGTTATAGGCAATACTAAATTTGAACATGCTATGTTAGATCTAGGAGCTTCAATTAACGTCATGCCATACTCAATATATGCATCCATGAACTTAGGAGAACTTAAAAACGATGGTGTTATAATTCAATTAGCCGATCGTTCTAATGCATATCCGAAAGGAGTTTTGGAAGATGTGTTGGTGCAGGTGGATAACTTGATATTTCCAGCGGATTTCTATGTTTTAGAGATGGAGGACTCACCAAATGTCACCCCATTGCCGATTCTACTTGGGAGGCCTTTCATGAAAACAGCACGCACCAAGATCGATGTGTTCAAAGGGACGTTGACAATGGAATTTGATGGGGAGATTATTAATTTTAATATTTCTGAAGCTATGAAATTTCCTAAAGATGACCATTCTTGTTTTTCTATTGATGTATTGGATGAATTGGCGCAGGATTATCTTGATATGTTGGAAGACGATCCACTCGAAACGACAATTGCACAAGGACTTGGCACAAAACCCAACCTGGCCGTACCAAAGGATGAACATGCCGAGCTTGTGGCTGCCTTGGAATCATTGCCCCAACATCGTGGTAAGCCTTCTAACCCAATTCCAATTCCCGTTTCCACTAATACGCTGTTACATTCTGTGATTCAGGCCCCCGTTCTTGAGCTTAAACCGTTGCCGGATCATTTAAAGTATGCATTCTTGGGAGAGGAAGAGACGTTGCCTGTCATTGTCTCTTCATCACTCACAGCATTAGAGGAAGAAAAGTTGATTCGAGTGTTGAAAGAGCACAAAACAGCCATTGGATGGACATTGGCCGATATTAAGGGAATTAGCCCTACAACATGCATGCATCGCATCTTTCTAGAGGAGGGGGCTAAACCAACTCGAGAGGCTCAACGCCGACTCAACCCTCCGATGATGGAAGTCGTGAAAAAGGAGATTATAAAGCTTCTCGATTGTGGAGTGATTTATCCAATTTCGGATAGCCATTGGGTCTCACCGGTTCAAGTTGTCCCAAAGAAGTCCGGAGTCACTATGGTGAAGAATGCCGAGGATGAGCTTGTGCCAACCCGTATTCAAACAGGTTGGAGAGTATGCATTGACTATAGGAAGCTCAATAACACCACAAGGAAGGACCACTTTCCACTACCATTCATCGATTAAATGTTAGAAAGGTTAGCCGGTCATTCTTTCTATTGTTTTCTTGACGGTTATTCGGGATACAATCAAATTGTCATAGCTCCGGACGACCAAGAAAAGACCACCTTCACGTGCCCATTTGGTACTTTTGCTTACCGGCGCATGCCATTCGGATTATGCAATGCACCGGCCACGTTCCAAAGATGCATGGTAAGTATCTTTTCCGATTTTATTGAGAAAATTATTGAGGTATTCATGGATGATTTTAGTGTCTTTGGCGATTCGTTTGATGGTTGCTTGGAAAATCTCACATTAATCTTAAAACGATGCGTGGAAACGAACCTTGTTTTAAATTGGGAAAAGTGTCACTTTATGGTAAAACAAGGCATCGTTTTAGGGCATATCGTTTCTGAAAGGGGAATTGAGGTTGATAAATCGAAAATAGATCTTGTACGTTACTTACCCTCTCCAACTTCGGTTAGAGAGGTTCGTTCTTTTTTGGGCCATGCAGGATTTTATAGGCGATTCATCAAGGATTTTTCAAAGATTTCCACACCCCTATGCCGACTTCTCCAAAAGGATGTGACCTTCGATTTCAACGAGGAGTGTGAAAAGGCGTTCAAACACCACAAAGAGATGCTAACTTCGGCCCCCATCATTCGGCCACCAGATTGGAGCATTCCATTCGAGCTTATGTGCGATGCATCTGATTATGCTCTAGGCGCTGTTTTGGGACAAAGGAAGGACAAACAGCCACACGTCATATATTATGCCTCTCGGACCTTGAACGATGCTCAATTGAACTATTCCACCACGGAAAAAGAACTTCTTGCCGTTGTTTTTGCTTTAGATAAGTTTCGTTCTTATTTACTTGGTACTAAAGTAATCATTTACACTGATCATGCAGCGTTGAAGTACTTGCTCACGAAGAAGGAGGCTAAACCAAGGCTTATTCGATGGATGCTTCTTCTCCAAGAGTTCGATATCGAAATCCGAGACAAGAAAGGAAGTGAGAACGTTGTGGCTGATCACTTGAGCCGTTTGGTGCATGAAGAAGACGTCGTGCCTATTCCAGAGACATTCCCGGATGAACAATTGATGTCCATTGAGGTTAGTATGCCATGGTATGCGGATTTAGTTAATTATTTAGCATCTAAAGTCATTCCAAGTGAGTTCAATAAAAACCAACGTGATAAACTTAAGTATGATGCACGAAATTATGTGTGGGATGATCCTTATTTATGGAAATATTGCTCTGATCAAATCATCCGTAGGTGTGTGCATGATTCTGAAATTCAATCTATTTTAAACTTTTGTCACACTTATGCATGCGGAGGTCACTTTGGCACTCAAAGGACTGCACGTAAAGTACTTGAATGTGGTTTTTATTGGCCTACTATTTTTAAGGATGCTAGAACTTTTTGCATTGCATGTGATCGTTGTCAACGAACTGGAAATATAGGACCCAAAGACCAAATGCCGCAAAGTCCCATCTTTAATGTTGAAATTTTTGATGTGTGGGGCATAGATTTCATGGGTCCCTTTCCTTCATCTATTGGTTTTGTTTATATTCTACTTGCGGTTGATTATGTTTCGAAATGGGTGGAAGCAAGAGCCACCCGTACTAATGATTCTAAAGTGGTTGCAGATTTTGTTAAGACTAACATTTTTGCAAGTTTGGAATGCCGCGGGTACTTATAAGTGATGGGGGCTCCCATTTCTACAGCCGCACCATTGAAGCGCTACTCAAGAAATATGGTGTCACGCATAAGGTGGCAACACCTTATCATCCTCAAACAAGTGGGCAAGCGGAGGTTTCAAATAGAGAAATCAAGCAGATTTTGGAGAAGACCCTAGGGCCAAACCGGAAAGATTGGAGCTGACGCTTAAATGATGCATTATGGGCATATCGTACGGCCTACAAAACACCAATTGGAATGTCCCCATTTCGGCTAGTCTATGGGAAACCATGCCATCTTCCGGTTGAATTAGAGCACAAAGCACATTGGGCCATCAAAACTTTCAATATGGACATTGATGCCGCAGGTCTTCATAGGAAACTTTAATTGAACGAGCTTGAGGAAGTTAGGAATGAAGCTTACGAGAACTCTCGTATTTACAAGGAGAAAACGAAGGCATTCCATGACAGGTTGATTCGGAGCAAGACGTTCTCTATCGGGCAGAAAGTGCTACTTTTCAATTCTCGCCTTCGGTTATTTCCAGGTAAGTTGCGTTCTAAGTGGATTGGTCCTTTTATTGTTACTAATGTTTTTCCACATGGTGCAGTTCAAATTCAAAGTTTGAAGACGCAACAAGAATTCAAAGTCAATGGACATCGTTTGAAGCCATATTACACAACTTTTGAAGAGACGGCCGTGGAGGAAGTAGCTCTCCAACCCGTGGGCCCTATTCAAACTTGATGGGAGGCATCGTCCGGCTGGAAGACGTTAAAGCAAGCGCTTCTTGGGAGGCAACCCATGCAAATAAAGAGGACCTAGGAAGCTCCGGCGTCATAATCAGATTTGCGTTTCTAAACCCTACTCTTTATTACTTTTACTTTGCCATATTTGTCATGTTTGTTAGTTGTGTTATTTGCTTGTTTTTGTGTGAGTCTATGTTTGAAACATTGAGGACAATGTTTGGTTTAAGTGTGGGGGGGTAATCAAAGTGTTTTTATGTCAAAATTCGTAGGATTTTACCACCTAACATTTCAAAGGTTGTTTTTCATTGTTTTTAAGTGTTTTTATGTGGCTTTACCAGAAAATCCGAAAATTCAAGAAAAAAATAGAAAAAGTTTGAAAAAAAAAAATAAAACCAAAAAGAGTTGTTTTAAATTGTTTTTGTGTGTTTGTGTCGTAGAGTACCTTCCAACACAATGATGAGGATTTGGTTTTTAATTGCATGACTGTTAAAGAAAGTTACAAACATGGATGGAAGTTTGATATGCTCTTTTGTTTATGCTTGGTCATCGTTGTTGTTTACGAATTCACATATAATCACAAAGAAAAATAATCAGTTTTTGTAACATGCTTGAAGGAAGTAACTCAAACTAACGCTACAACCTTGTGAGACTTGAGCCTAAACGTTTATTTGGAGAGTTAAAATATGTGAATTTGTTGTTTTCTAAAGTCGTTGCATGATCTCATCATTCTTTGCTTGGTTGCTACTTAGAAGGAGTGTCATCATTATAGATCCAAATATTAGAACTCAGACCCATTTCATTCAAAGCATAAAAATTGATTAGCATAACTAACAAGATGAAGTTGTTTAGTAGTTATCACCAGAGCCAAAAAGCCTTCAACCCATGCATTTGTTTTTGTAGGATCAGCCCCTTTGAGCCTTATTTAGCCTATTTTTGTTGTTAGCCACATTATCCTTACCTAGCCTAGATTAGGACTATCCATACCCTTGTTCTTAAAGGATAATAAAGCATGACTTAGAGGGAATTCCTTTTGATCAATGTTGTGCAGAAAACTAAGTGTGGGGGAAGAGAAAGTTTGTGTGCCAAAAGAAGTAAGGAGGGCACGGGTTAGAAAAAGAAAGAAAAAAAAATAAAAAAATAAAAAATAAAAAAAAAAAGAAAAAAATGTGAAAAGTATGAAAAGGAGTTGAAAGAGCATAAAATGAGCTCTAAGTTGTTGGTTGTTGAAGCAAGGGTCCAAAAAGTTGAATTAGACCCTAAGTGTTACATGAGTCTTCCCCTTGGGTTTAAACATTGATTTTTGCATGCAAAAGTGAATTCTAAGTGTCAAATTCATTACTTTGCTTATTATTCTTTAAAGAATGTTTGTTTATCCTTCCCTTTCTTTGTTAGCCAATACCTTAGCCCCATTACAACCCTTTGCTTCTATCTTGATTGTTATGTGTTTCAATATGTGGAGTTTGGAAGTGGTATGAGCATATGATATCCCTGGTTCTCGCATCTAAGTAGTAGCATTCCATTCATGAGATCATATACATACATTCATAACTCCAGAAAATGCTTTTATTGTCATAACATATGTGAGCATTAGTTTTCATATTTACATCAATCTTCTCACATATAACTAGTGTAGGGTGTGTAGTCAGAAAATCTAAGTGAAAATTGAGTGCATCTCTAGTGAGGAATTGAGGGATTCTCTAAGGCATGTTACTACATTCGAAACATTGTTTTAATTGGGTAAAGCAAATACAACCGCCAAAAGTTCTTTTTCGGTTGTAGAATAATTCAACTGAGCATTCTTGGAGAAGTTCTTTCCAACTTCTCGCATCATCCTCCTACGCAAAAAGATCAGCGGAATCCAGCAAGAAGAAGGTGAGTCTTTTCCTACGTATTATGAACGATTTAAATCACTTGTTGCTTCTTGTCCACAACATCAGATGAAGGAGGAGTTGCTCTTGCAATATTTCTACGAGGGTCTCCTACCTCTAGAATGTCAAATGCTCGATGCTTCGGCGGGAGGAGCATTGGTGGACAAAACACCCGTGGCTGCCAAGGTCTTGATTGCTAATAGAGCGTTGAACGCTCAACAGTACGAGGGTGTAGGCCAAAGAGGACCCCCACGGCACCAAGTACATGAGGTAAGTGCAACTTCCGATCTTCATTCACAATTGGCTAATCTTACTTCTATTGTCTCACAGATGGCCGAGGGAATGAAGATACAAGGACCTGTGGTGTGTGGCGTATGTTCTATCCAAGGACATGTCTCCGAAAAGTGTCCTCAACTCATCGAGAATGGCGGATGGGAGAGTGCGAATGCCATTGGGTTTCAAAGCCAAAATCAGTCAAGGCATGATCCATACTCCAACACGTATAATCCGGGATGGCGAGACCATCCAAACTTCAAATGGAGGGATCCCCAACAACCTCAAAACCAAGGAGGCTTTAGGCAACAACCCCCGGGGTTCTTTCCCAAAACCTACGGCCCACCCCAAAATCAAGCCCAATCCGGCCCAAGTGCCTCAGGTACGTCTCTTGACAATGATGCGCTTCTTAAGATACTAACTAAGTTGTCTAATGGGCAGGAAGATCAAGCAAAGGCTATGCAAAACCAAGATAAGAGGGTGGATCAACTTGAGAAACAAATTGGGCAGATTGCCGAGTTTGTAGGTAAGTTTCGAGATCCCGGACAACTCCCTAGTTCCACCATTCCAAATCCGAAGGGAGGTTTCGAAAGTGCCAAAGCTATCACCCTAAGAAGTGGTAAGGAAGTTGGGGCAGGTTCTACACCAAAAACAGGTCATAATGAGGATGAACTTTTGGAAATGGAAAAGGAGGCATCAAAGCAGCCCACGGCAAAGGTGGTTCCACCTTTGCCGCAAGTCCCTAATGTCCCAAATCTGCCCAATTCGTCCCACAAAGGTAAGAACGTGTCCAATCCAGTTCATACTAATGTTTTCCCTTCAAATGTGCCTTTTCCTAGTAGGTTCCTGCAAACGAAGAAAGAAGAGACAGAAAAGGATATCCTCGAAACCTTTAGGAAAGTTCAAGTTAACATACCCTTGTTAGATGCAATCAAGCAAGTTCCGAGGTATGCTAAGTTCTTGAAGGAGTTGTGTACCACGAGGAAGAGGATGGCGACCAAGGAAGTGGTCAAGGTAGGTGAGAATGTGTCCGCCATCTTGCAACGCAAATTACCTCCCAAATGTAAAGATCCAGGTAGCTTTACCATTCCTTGTGTTATTGGGAATACTAGATTTGAATCTGCCATGCTTGATTTAGGTGCTTCTATAAATGTTATGCCATATTCCATTTATGCATCTATGAACTTGGGAGCATTGAAAAATGATGGGGTAATAATACAATTGGCCGATAGATCTAACGCCTATCCAAAGGGAGTTTTGGAAGATGTTCTTGTGCAGGTTAATCATTTGGTCTTCCCGGCGGATTTCTATGTCCTCGAGATGGATGAATCGGACCATGCTCCTTCGCTGCCCATTCTACTTGGAAGGCCATTCATGAAGACGGCCCGGACGAAGATTGATGTGTATAGTGGAACTTTATCCATGGAATTCGATGGGGAAGTTGTTAATTTTAATCTTTCTGATTCCATTAAATACCCTAGTGAGGACCATTCATGCTTTTCTATTGATATAATTGACTCTTTGGCGCAGGGATATCTCGACGATTTGAATGACGATGCGCTTGAGAAGGTCATTACACAAGGCATGGAAATCAAAACAAAGGGGGCAGATTGCATGCATACCCACGGCATACATGAATCATCCCATGCCGTGCCCCCTAGTGAGGAATTACTTGAAGTTGTGGCTGCCCTTGAGTCCTCACCTAAGCTTGATGGTAAGTATACTAACCGTGAGTCCATTCCCATTTCGACTAACAAATTGCTTCCATCCATAATTCAGGCACCTATCCTTGAACTCAAGCCGTTGCCAAGCCATTTGAAGTACATTTTCTTGGGAGAAAATGAGACACTACCTGCCATCATTTCCTCCTCCCTCACGGCACAAGAGGAGGAGAAATTGCTTCGAGTTTTGAAGGAGTTCAAATCTGCCCTAGGTTGGACATTGGCCGATATTAAAGGTATAAGCCCTACAACTTGTATGCATCACATATTTCTTGAGGAAGGGGCCAAACCAACTAGAGAGGCTCAACGCCGTCTTAACCCTCCGATGATGGAAGTAGTGAAAAAGGAGATCATAAAGCTTTTAGATTGTGGGGTTATCTATCCAATCTCGGATAGTAAGTGGGTTTCGCCCGTACAATGCGTGCCAAAGAAGTCCGGAGTGACGGTGGTAGCTAATGCCGAGAATGAGCTTGTCCCTCAACGTATTCAAACCGGTTGGAGGGTGTGCATTGACTATAGGAAGCTAAACACTACCACGAGGAAGGACCATTTCCCATTGCCGTTCATTGACCAAATGCTTGAGAGGTTAGCGGGTTATGCTTTCTATTGTTTTCTTGATGGTTATTCTGGTTATAATCAAATTGTTATCTCACCCGAGGACCAAGAAAAAACCACTTTTACATGCCCGTTTGGAACATTTGCATATCGTCGCATGCCTTTTGGTTTATGTAATGCACCTGCTACATTTCAAAGATGTATGATGAGCATATTTTCTGATTACGTTGAAAAGATAATTGAAGTGTTTATGGATGATTTTAGTGTATTTGGTGATGCGTTTGATAGTTGCTTGCATAATCTAAGTTTGATCCTAAAACGTTGTGTTGAAACTAACCTTGTACTTAGTTGGGAAAAGTGTCATTTTATGGTTAAACAAGGTATCGTTTTAGGTCATATAATCTCTGAAAAGGGTATTGAGGTTGATAAGTCGAAAATAGATCTTGTACGTCACTTACCCTCTCCGACTTCGGTTAGAGAGGTTCGTTCGTTTCTTGGCCATGCAGGATTCTATCGTAGGTTCATCAAAGATTTCTCGAAGATAGCACAACCTCTTTGCCGACTCCTACAAAAAGAAGTGGCGTTTGAATTCACCAAGGAGTGCACGGAATCATTCAAACAACTCAAGGAGTTGTTGACCACGGCACCCATCATTGTTCCACCCGATTGGAGTCTACCTTTCGAGCTCATGTGTGATGCGTCCGACTATGCTTTAGGAGCTGTTTTAGGACAAAGAAAGGACAAGAGGCCGCATGTCATTTACTATGCCTCCCGGACGTTGAACGATGCACAATTGAACTACTCCACTACGGAAAAAGAACTTCTTGCCGTTGTCTTTGCTTTAGATAAATTTCGATCATATTTAATTGGAACTAAAGTAATTGTTTTCACTGATCATGCAGCTCTGAAGTACTTGCTCACCAAAAAGGAGGCCAAGCCACGGCTTATTCGATGGATATTGCTACTTCAAGAGTTTGACATAGAGATTCGGGACAAGAAAGGAAGTGAAAACGTGGTGGCTGACCACCTAAGCCGAATGGTGCATAATGAGGAGCCTTTGCCGATTTTGGAGACATTCCCCGATGAACAATTGCTGTCCATTAAGGTTAGTGCACCTTGGTATGCCGATATTGTTAATTATTTGGTGTCAAAACGTATTCCAAGTGAGTTCACTAGGCACTAACGTGATAAACTTAGGCATGATGCACGGTTTTATGTGTGGGATGATCCGTACTTATGGAAATTTTGCCCCGATCAGATTATACGTCGTTGTGTGCACGATTCTGAATGCTATTCAATCTTGAATTTTTGTCATACATATGCCTGTGGAGGGCACTTTGGCACACAACGCACTGCCCTTAAGGTGTTACAATGTGGATTTTATTGGCCTAGTATTTTTAAAGATGCTAAAACTTTCTGCTTAACATGTGATAAATGCCAACGAATGGGTGGTATTAGTGCTAGGGACCAAATGCCGCAGTTTTCTATCCTAAATGTTGAAATTTTTGATGTTTGGGGTATTGATTTTATGGGTCCTTTTCCTTCTTCGTATGGTTTTACATATATTTTGCTTGCGGTTGATTATGTGTCAAAGTGGGTGGAAGCCAAGGCCACCCGGACTAATGATTCTAAGGTGGTTGCAAATTTTATTAGAACTAACATTTTTGCAAGGTACGGAATGCCACGAGTGATCATTAGTGACGGAGGGTCACATTTTTGCAATCGGACTATTGAAGCGTTATTGAGGAAATACAGTGTCACCCATAAGGTTTCTACACCTTACCATCCTCAAACTAATGGGCAAGCAGAGGTTTCTAACCGTGAGATCAAGCAAATCCTAGAGAACATGATCCGTGGGAAATCATTTACAAGCATTTACAAGCAAAAGACCAAAGCTTTCCATGACAACATGATCCGTGGGAAATCATTCTCAATTGGGCAGAAAGTGCTTTTGTTCAATTCCCGGTTACGGTTGTTCCCCGGTAAGTTACGTTCTAAGTGGATTGGACCGTTTGTTATTACTAACATATCTTCTTATGGTGCCATCCAGATTCAAAGTCTCAAAACAGGTCATGAATTCCAAGTGAACGGACACCGTTTGAAGCCATATTATGAGAACTTTGTTGAACAAACCGTGGAGGATATTTCTTTGGGTGCCGTGGGCACAAATGGAGAGTGAATGGGCTTTACGTCCGGCTGCAAGACGTAAAAGAAAGCGCTACTTGGGAGGCAACCCATGCAATTCAACAAAGGAAGACCAAGGAATTACTTCAATTCCAGATTTGCGTTCCTAAACTCTTCCCTTTGTTATTTATTTATTTCGAATCTGCCTATTTAGTTGTTTTAGTTGCTGTTTGTGTGTTTCTTTTTGTTTAGTGTGATTTTATGCTTGAAACATTGAGGACAATGTTTGATTTAAATGTGGGGGGGTAACTAAGTGTTTTAGATGCAAATTCGTGGGATTCTATCACCCTAAACTTGAAGACTTGTTCCTTGCTGTTTTTAAGTGTTTTTGAGCAGTTTTGATGTGTTTTAGTGTGTTTTGAAGTAAAAATCCGAAAATTACATAAAAATTTGAAAAATTTGTTTTAAAAACCCAAAAAGAGTTGTTTTTGTGTGTTTGTTTGTGTCTTAGGGTACCTTCCAACACAATGATGAGGATTCGGTTTGTAATTACATGGCTGTTAAAGAGAGTGATTAACATGGATGAAAGTTTGATTTACTCTTTGTGTATGCTTAGTTGTGGTTATAACTTATGAATTCACATGCAATCATAAAAGAAAAAATTAGTTTTTGTAACATGCTTGAAGGAAGGAACTCAAACTAACGCTACAACCTTGTAAGACTTGAGCCTAAACGTTTATTTGGAGAGTTAAAATCTGTGCATTCTTTGTTTTCTAAAGTCGTTGCATGATCTCATTATTCTTTGCTTGGTTGCTACTTAGAAGGCGTTTCATCATTTAGTTCCAAATGCTAGAACTCATGCCCATTTCATTCAAAGCATGTTATTGATTTGCATAACACATATTCAAGATGAAGTTGTGTAGTGACCACCACCTTAGCCAAAAAGCCGTGTGCCCTATGTCATTGTGATTTGTAGGTTTTAACCCCATTGAGCCTTGTTTAGCCTTTTCTTTGTTAACCCACATTACCCTCACCTAGCCTAGATTAGGACTATCCATACCCTTGTTCTTAAAGCATAGTAAAGCATGATTCAAATTGAATTCCTTTTGATCTATGTTTGCAGAAAACAAGTGTGGGGGAAGTGTTTTTCATGAGGAATTGTGTGCCATAGGCACGGAAAAAAAAAGAAAAAAAATATATGAAGAAAAAAAAAAAAAAAAAAAAAAAAGTGTGAAAAGTTTGAAAAAAGAGTTCCAAAGTATTGTTTGTTGAAGTAAGGGTCCAAAACATTGAATTCGGCCCTAAGGAGTTGTTTAAGTCTTCCCCTTG
The DNA here is from genome assembly GCF_042453785.1 of Malus domestica. Classification (NCBI taxonomy): domain Eukaryota; kingdom Viridiplantae; phylum Streptophyta; class Magnoliopsida; order Rosales; family Rosaceae; genus Malus; species Malus domestica. Next base: position 22,888,293 of record NC_091669.1, read on the forward strand.
TGTTTTAAAGTTAATTTCTGCAATCTAAGTGAATTCTAAGTCTCAATTTCATTACTTTGTTTACTATCGCTTGAAGAACGTTTGTTTTCCTTATCCTTTCATTGTTAACCAACACCCCGAGCCCCATTACAACCATTGACTTCTATCTTGAGTGTTATGTGTTTCAATTTGTGGAGTTTGAATTTGGTATGAGCATATGGTGTCACTGGTTCTCGCATCTAAGTAGTAGTATTCCATTCATGAGATCATATCTAAACATGCTTCTTAACTCTAGAAATTGTGTTCTTTGTGATACATATATGTGAGCATTCGTTTTCATTTCTACATCAATCTTCTCACATATGACTAGTGTAGGGTGTGGAGTTAGAAAATCTGAGTGAAAATAGAGTGTATATCTTGTAAGGAATTGAGGGAATTCTCTAAGGCATGTTACTACATTCAAAGCATTGTTTTGATTGATTACTTGTGAACTAGTGAGTGGTGGCGTTAATTAAGTATGTGCATGTGTAAAGATGACTCAAATCTGTGGGGATAACAATCTTTAATACGTCATGTGTATTGGAAATCCCTGAGGCAAATGTTGGAAGGTTTAGGTTTTGTTTTGGTTAGTTTGTTCCGTTTTGTTTTCTTTCTTTTGTTTGTTTTGCTCGAGGACTAGCAAAAGCTAAGTGTGGGGGGGTAATGATAGGAGCATATTTATGCGCCTTAGTTAGCTAGTTCTTATGCATTTTTGATATGTTTTCTTTGTTAAAGTAGTCTTTTAAGCTACTTTCTTGTGTTTTCAGGTTTAGCGGACGTATTACATGAAATGATGCAATTTGGAGCTTTTGGAGCAAAAAGTGAGCTTGAATTGAAAAGGACATGCTTGGAACGCAAGGTTGGGATGGAATTGAAGAGTTGAAGATTTGAGGTTTCCTACTTGAAGTAGGAAAGCTATGCCTAAAAGTTTCCATTTTGGGTCGATCTTTCCTAAATCGGAATTGGCAACCAAAGTTTCTAAAAGTTGGAAGTTTCTATTCTTGGAGGTTTCCATTTTCGAGAGTTTCTATTCTTGGCGTTGGGCTTTTAGATGACCTAAACCCAAATTTCCTTGTGGACCTTCAACCCATGCCGAACCCTAGGGCCTAATCATCTAAAATCTGCCATGTTAAACCCTAGTCCATTCCTCCTAAACCCAAGCCGCACCTTTCCATCCTTGAAGCCTATTTTACAAACCCTAGCCCATGTTCACTTAAGTGCCGCACCTAACCCTAGCCCATCTGATTTCATTAGGGTTTTAGGTGCTTATATATTTGTGTTTTACCACCCTAGCCGAATCTCTTCTTCCCTCTCCATAAAAATCAGAGAACCATCTCCCTTTCCCCACCTTGCCGCAGCCACCATCACCAAAACCATCTCTTGCCGCAGCCTTTGATCCATTCCAGCCACCATCCTCCACCTTTAGACACCATTCCACACCTCCATAACTCTTTCCCACACCTTGCCGCACCACCCTACCATCCTAACTCCCTTTTAAAAAAACCAAAAACACATCCAGCAACTCCATTCACGCCAGAACCTGTCCCTCACCTTTGCCGAAACCAACCTACACCCAAATCCATATTTTCTGACCCCAAACCTTCTTAGCCGTGCCCTACACCTATCCTAGATAGTTTTCCACCATTCTCCCTCATCAAAAGTCATCCAAAACCATCCAAAAACCCCCTAAACCAACTCTGCCGCAACAAGGAGAAGAAGAAAGAGGAGCTTTCTGTGCAGATTTCAAAGTGGACTTCTTTGGCATTTTAGGTGTAATCTTTCTTATGTCTTTGATGTTTCAATTCAATAAACTTTGTGTTGTGAGTATGAGGAACTAAACCCCCTTAGTTGGGGGGTGATTCGAAACCATGTACATGCTTGCAATTTGATTCGATTACATTCAGTTGTTATTTCATGAGTTATGGATTCAATTCGTTCATCTATTTGATTGATAACTTATTTGTGTATGTTGATTGAGAGTGCACGCTTAGTTTTCATGCATGAATATGATGCTAGATTATGAGGGAGTTTCACCTAATAGTTACAATCTTATAATCACAGGTAGTGAAGATCGCTTGAAAACGATCGCGTTGAATGAATTCTTAGCATAAGTTTCATGCAATTCATAGTAACAAATGCTTCGTCAATGCTTATGTTTTTCATAGAACGTAATGATTCTTGCTTGTATCTCTATTATGCAATTCATGTAGGGAACTTGTAGGGAATATTTTGGGTTGTCGTATGCAATCATCCAACTTAATAACTTGTGGAAAAACTGAGGGTTAATTAGTGCAATTCACGGTTAACTTGGGGCGTTGAGTATTCATAGTTTATCGGAAGAACAACTGAGAATCGTTTTGTTTGCAAGTGTGACATGTGTGGAGAAGAACCTCCTAACTAGCCTTTTAACCATCTATTTCACCAAAATCGTTTTTACAATCTGTGTTAATTAAAGTTTCTGTTTTGTTTTCAATTTTAGTCCAAAACAATTCCCCCTTTATTTTGAAGTCTTAGATTAGTTAGAAAGTGTTTTGATTTGTGTTTCTAGGTGTTTTGATTCAAGTTTTCATCAAATTTCGTCCAAATTAGTGTAGGTGCTCAAAACTGCCCAGAAAGTGGTTTTTAGGCAGTTTTGAGCCTTCTAGTTGCTGTTTTAGTTTTTAGGTTTGTTTAAGTATTTTAACTTTTAGTTTTGCATTCTTTGAGTCTAGTTTAGTGTTTTTAACTTTGTTTTTGAGTGTTTAAGTCAGTTTCCAAGTGTTTAGCAATCCCTCCTAATCCCCGGTCTAGAACGATCCCTACTTACATCTTTACTACAATTTGACAAAAAGAGGGTTTAATTTGTGTGCTTATCTATTTCGCATCAGGTAACCAAAGTGTTTTGATGCAAATTCGTAGGGTTTTCTCACTCATAACTTCCAATGTTGTTTCTTGCTGTTTTTAGGTGTCTTTAAGCTGTTTTAGTGTGTTTTGATTCAAAAATCCGAAAATCCCATAAAAATTTGGAAAAATTGTTTTAAAAACCCAAAAAGAGTTGTTTTTGTGTGTTTGTTTGTGTCTTAGGGTACCTTCCAACACAATGATGAGGATTCGGTTTGTAATTGCATGATTGTTAAAGCGAGTTATAAACATGGATAAAAGTTTGATTTACTCTTTGGTTTATGCTTGGTTGTGGTTATAACTTATAAAGTCACATGTAATCATAAAGAAAAAAAAAATTATTAGTTTTTGTAACATGCTTGAAGGAAGGAACTCAAACAAACGCTACAACCTTGTGAGACTTGAGCCTAAATGTTTATTTGGAGAGTTAAAATCTGTGCATTGTTGTTTTCTAAAGTCGTTGCATGATCTCATTATTCTTTGCTTGGTTATTACTTAGAAGGCGTTTCATCATTTAGTTCCAAATGCTAGAACTCATGCCAATTTCATTCAAAACATGTTATTGAATTACATAACACATATTCAAGATGAAGTTAGTAGTTACCACCATAGCCAAAAAGCCTTCATTCCATGCAGTCGTTTTTGTAGGTTTTAACCCCGTTGAGCCTTGTTTAGCCTATGTTTTCTTCATTAACCCACATTATCCTCACCTAGCCTAGATTAGGACCATCCATACCTTCGTTCTTGAAGCATAGTAATGAATGACTCAAAATGAATTCCTTTTGGTCATTGTTGGCAGAAAACAAGTGTGGGGGAAGTGAGTTTTGTTGTGGGTGTGCCAAAGTCTTGAATGAGGCACGAAAAAGAAAAGAAAAAGAAAAAAAAAAAGAGAACGAAAAAGTTGTGAAAAGAATGAAAAGGAGTTGAAAAGATGTGAAAAAGAGTTCTTAAGTGTTGTTTGTTGAAGGAAGGGTCCAAAACAGTGAATTCGGCCCTAATTGTTGTTGAATCTTCCCCTTGTGTTTAAAAGTTAATTTCTGCATGCTAATGGGAATTCTGAGTACGATTTCATTGTTTTGCTTACTATTGCTTAAAGAACGTTTGTTTTCCCTATCCTTTCGTTGTTAGCCAACTCCCCTAGCCCCGTTACAACCCTTGACTTTAATCTTGAGTGTTATGTGTTTCAATTTGTGGAGTTTAAAATTGGTATGAGCATATGGTGTCACTGGTTCTCGCATCTAAGTAGTAGCATTCCATTCATGAGATTATATCTAAACATGCTTATTAACTCCGAAAAGTGCTTTCTTTGTTATACATATATGTGAGCATTCGTTTTCATATTTACATCAATCTTCTCACATATAACTAGTATAGGGTGTGTAGTCAGAAAATCTGAGTGAAAATTGAGTGCATATCTAGTAAGGAATTGAGCACATTCTCTAAGGCATGTTACTACATTCAAAATCATGTTTTAATTGGTTAAATGTGAACTAGTACGTGGTGACTATGATTAAGTATGTGCTTTAAGTGTGAAGATGACTAAAATCTGTGGGAGTGATGATTTTTAACATATCATGTGCATTGGAAATCCCTGAGGCAAATGTTGGAAGGTTTAGATTGTGTTTTTGTTTTGTTTTGTTTCTTTGTTTTGCTCGAGGACTAGCAAAAGCTAAGTGTGGGGGAATTTGATAGGAGCATATTTATGCGACTTAGTTGGCTTGTTCTTAAGCATTTATGTTGTTTTTCTTTAGTTATTTTAGTGTTTAAAGTCATTTCCGTGCAATTTCAGGTTTAGAGACGAAGTATGCAAAGAAGTGCAAAATGGAGCATTTTAGAGCAAAATTGAGCTGGAATGGAGTGTATGCTAATGGAGCACAAGGAATGGACGAGTTTGAAGGTCAAAGGATCTTAAGAAATGAAGAAATGAAAGTGAAGAACAAAGAATTCAGATTTGGAAACCAAAGTTTCTAAAGTTGGAAGTTTCTATTCTTGGAGGTTTCCATTTTCGAGAGTTTCTATTCTTGGCTTTGGGCTTTTAGATGACCTAAACCCTAGCCGCACCTTAGGCCTTATTCCCACTAAAAATCTGATTGTTTTAACCTAATTTCTGGTGGATTTGGGCTTCTAGAAACCCTAATCTGATTACCCTAGGGTTTTGGATGCCTATATATACTCATTATAACCCCTAGATCAGATCATCATCTCCCATTCACCCAGAAAATACCCATTCACGCCAGAAACTGAACACCACCTTCAACAGCCCCATTCCTTCACCATTCACCATATTTTCTGACCCAAAACCACCCTAGCCGCACCACCCATCAACCCTAAACACTTCCATACGTCTTCCATCCATTCTACATCATTCAATAACCCAAGAAACCACCAACATCCAATCTGCCGCAAGCAAGGAAAGGGGACAGATTCACTCAATTGTTTGGCTCTTCATTCTGAGTTGTTGAACAATTTTAGGTGTATTCTATCTTATATTTCAATGTCTAATTCATGTAATCTTTGTTTTGCTTTGAGTATGATTGGCTAAATTCGTTTTGGCTAAGGGTGTATTCAAAACCATGATTATATATGTGAAATAAGTTGATTACTTCCAGTTATCGTTGCATAAGTTGTGAATACAATTTGCTTAACCGTTTGATTTAGAACTTATTCTTGTATGTTGATTGAGAGTGCACGCTTAATTTGCATGCTTGAATTTGGTGCTAGGATATAAGTTTGTTTCACCTAATCGTTATGAATTTATATTTGCAAGTAGTGAAGGTCGCTAGTCACGATCGTGTTAAGTAGATTCCTGGCAAGAGTATCATGCTTTTCATAGTTACAATTGCTTTGTCGATGCTTATGATTTCCAAAGAACGTAATGATTCTAACTTGTATCTTTATCATGCTGTTCATATAGAGAACTTGTTAGGAATAATTTGTTTGCGATGCATATTCATCCAATTCAATGATTCTAGGGAAATCTGAAGGTTAATTTAAGCGGACCTAATTAACTTGGAGTGTCGAGGTTCATAACTTATTGAATTGATAACTGGAAATTGATTTACGTTGCATATATTTCATGTGTGGAGAAGAACCCCTTAGCCATTCTATCATCCATTGATTCATCACAATTTTGTCTACAATCTGTTTTCTTTACAATCTGCCATTTAATTTAAATTCGTCCAAAATCAACCCCACTTTATTTCTTTGAGTCATATTAGTTAGAACTTGTCTTAGATTATGTTTTTAAGTGTTTTAGGTCATTAGAAAACCAAAATTCGTCCAAGTTTGCATTAGAGTCCCAAAACTGCCCAGAAAGTGTTTTAAGGCAGTTTTGAGTGTTTTGGTGCTGTTTTGAGTCTTTTGATTTGTTTTAGTGTTTTAGAGTTTAGTTTTGCATTCTTTGAGTCTAGTCGAGTGTTTTAAACCTTGTTTTACATATTTGAGTCAGTTTAGAGTGTTTTAGCAATCCCTCCTAATCCCCGGTTTAAGAACGATCCCTACTTATCCATACTACAATTGTCAACAAGAGGGTTAATTTGTGTGTCTACATAATTTTCACACCAAAAATATCTGGAACTTAAGGCGATTTAGGTTTAGGAAAGATCAACCCAAAATAGGAAACTTTAGGCTTAACTTTCCTACTTCAAGTAGGAAACCTTGTTTGAGTAGGAATATTCATTCTTCTAGGAATCCCTCGTTGATTAGGAATCCTTCTTCAATTAGGAATCCCTTGTTGATTAGGAATCCTTCTTCAATTAGGACTCCTCCTCGGACTAGGAATCCTTCAAATCTTCAATTTTGTCCAAACCTTGTGTTCCAAGCATGTACTTTCCAATCCATGCTCACTTTTGCTCCGAAAGCTCCAAATTGCATCATTTTGTGTCCTCAAATGCATATGTAGTCCTTAAAGTGGCAGGAACATGAGTACTTTTAGAATTAGGAAAGGTCAAACCAAAATAGGAAACCTTGGCTTAACTTTCCTACTTCAAGTAGGAATCCTTGTTGGAGTAGGAATCCTCATGTTATTAGGAATCCATCTTCAATTAGGAATCCTTCGTTGATTAGGAATCCTTCGTCGATTAGGAATCCTAATTTCTTCAAGTCTTCAATTCATCCATTCCTTTTGCTCCAAAAGGCTCCAAATTACATCATTTTGCACACTTCGGTTTTGGAATCTGAAAACACACAAAAGTGACTTTAAACACTAAAATAACTAAGGAAACACAATGTGAATGCACGAGAACAAGCCAAGTAAGTCGCATAAATATGCTCCTATCAATATCTAGTAAGGAATTGAGGGAATTCTCTAAGGCATGTTACTACATTCAGAAATGTTGTTTTAATTGATTAAATGCGAACAAGTAAATGGTGACTATGATCAAGTATGTGCTCGAGGGTAAGGATGACTAAAATCTGTGTAAGTAATGATTTTTAGCATGTCATATGCATTGGAAATCCCTAAGACAATTGTTGGAAGGTCTAGATTGTGTTTTGTGTTGTTTTGCTCGAGGACTAGCAAAAGCTAAGTGTGGGGGAATTTGATAGGAGCACATTTCTGCGACTTAATTAGCTTGTTTCCTTGCATTTACGTTGCTAGTACTTAGTAATTTTAGTATTTTAAGCTATTTTCGTGCAATTTCAGGTTTTAAGGACAAAGTATGCAAACATGTGCATTTTGGAGCCTTTGGGAGCAGTTTTGGGCATCAAATGGATTGCATATGCTTGGAAGTAAGAAGATGGACGAAATTGAAGATCAAATGAGCATAGGATTGAATGATGATGTGAAGAATTGGATTCAAGACAAATAAAGAACGAAGTGTTCAAAATTGGAAGCCAAAGTTTCTAAAGTTGGAAGTTTCTATTCTTTGAGGTTTCCATTCTTGATAGTTTCTATCTTTGGCTCTAAACTTTACTAATCCTAATTCACCTATGTTCCAGCTGCAAGGAGGCTGCCTAAATATTTTAGGACACTAAATAAATGCTTCTAGAAGCCCTAAACCTTCCCTAAAGTCCATGCCACACCAAATCTGCAAGGATCCTTCCTTGCCGCAATTCCCTTTCCCTTTCTCTTCCAAAATCTGCCACATATTCTCTTTCCCTTTCTCCCTTGCTTTGCCGCACCCCACATTCCTTTTCCCCTCTTGATTTCTGATTTTCCTTAGCCTTTTTCTTATGGATTTGGGCTGAAATTATGTTTCCTTAAATTAATTAGGGTTAGGACTTTCCCATCCCTATAAATAAACCCCTTTATGCCGCAACTCTCTTCTCTTCTAATCAGCCATTCCAGATTCCACCCTTCACCATAACCTACCTACATCCATCCACCACCACAATTCACTACAAATCATCACCAAACACCCTTGTGTCGCAGCAAAGAAGAAAGAAGGAGACCCTTGGACGTGCTTGCCATTCAAGACGTTGGATTGTTTGAGCGTTTCTAGGTGTTTTCATTCTTTGTTTTCAATGTCTAAATTTATGTATCTTTGTTTTGCGTTTATGAGGAACTAAGCCCTTCTTAGTTTGGGGGTAATTCGAAACCATGTTCATGCTTGCAATATGAATTGATTACTTTTGGTTGTGATTTCATAAGTTGTGAATTCAATTCGTTTAATTGCTTGATTGATAACGTATTCGTGTATGTTTGTTAAGAGTGCACGCTTAGTTTTCATGCATGAATATGATGCTAGAATATAAGGGAGTTTCACCTAATAGTTACAAACTTATATTCACAAGTAGTGGAGGTCGCTTATAAACGATCGCGTTAAATGAATTATTGGCATAAGTTTCATGCTCATCATAGTAACGAGTGCCTCGTCAATACTTATAGTTCTCATGTTGCTTAATGATCTTTGATTGTATCTTTATTGTGCTTTTCACATAAAGGACTTTTGAAGAATGTGTTGAGTTGTTGTATGCGCTTCCCCATCCAATTCAATAACTTAAGGAGAACTTGAAGGTTAATTTAAGCGGACCTAATTAACCTGGGGTGTTGAGTTTCATGATTTATTGAACGAACAACTGAAAATTGGTTTGTATGCAAGTGTGTCATGTGTAGAGAAGAACCCTCTAGCTAGCCCATCATCCATAGTTTGATCCAAATTCGTCTAGAATCTGTTTTCAATTTACAATCTGTTTTGCAAGTTTAATTTCGTCCAAAATCAAAACCCCCTTGACATTATTGAGTCATATTAGTTAGAAAGTACTTTAGTTTGTGTTTTTAAGTGTTTTGGTTCAAGTTATAACTCAATTTCGTCCAAATTAGTGTTAGAGTTCAAAACTGCCCAGAAAGTGTTTTTAAAGCAGTTTTGAGTGTTTTTGTGCTGTTTTGAGTCTTTTGGTTTGTTTTAGTGTTTTAAAATTTAGTTTTGCATTCTTTGAGTCTTGTTAAGTGTTTGTAACTTGTTTTTAGTTATTTGAGTCAGTTTAGAAGTGTTTTAGCAATCCCTCCTAATCCCCGGTTTAAGAACGATCCCTACTTATCCATACTACAATTGTCAACAAGAGGGTTTAATTTGTGTGTTTAATTATTTTACGCACCAACAAGCTGCCACGTTTTGCACTTTTGGACCTTCCACCACCTGAGAAAGCAAAGTAGTAAGGTTAGCCATTTGATTTTGAAGTTCGGTTATGGCACTTACCTCATTCACTTGGTGTTGCCGTGGGTAGCTCCTTTGTCCAACACCTTCGTATTGTTGGGCATTCAACGCTCGATTGGAGATTAATGTCTTGGCTGCCGTGGGGGTCTTGTCCACCAAGGCTCCTCCTGCCGAGGCATCTAGCATTTGACATTCGATTGGTAGTAGCCCCTTGTAGAAGTATTGTAGAAGAAGTTCCTCCTTCATCTGATATTGTGGACATGAAGCAACAAGAGATTTAAAACGTTCATAGTAAGTAGGAAAAGATTCACCTTCATCTTGTTGAATTCCACTTATCCTTTTTCGTAGGAGGATGACTCGAGAAGTTGGGAAAAACTTCTCCAAGAAGGCCCGTTTCATGCTCTCCCATGATGTGACGGTTCCAAGAGAGAAAAGGGAAAGGCCTTCATCTTCAAAATACTCCCATTGACATTGACGGGGGTCATGCTTGAACATACCACCTCGAATTCTTTCAAGTGTTTGTTAAGATCTTCCATGGACAACCCATGGTACTTCGGAATGTGGTGTAACAAGCTTGACTTCAATTCAAATTCTTCGGTTTTTCCTTGGGCAGCCGCAGGGTATTGTATACATAAGGGTGCGGCATTGTCCAAACCTGAAGCGGAAAGCTCCTTGATTGTTCGGTTGTCCGCTGCCATGGCTTGTTCTTCTTCACCCACTCTTGCCGTGGGTTCCTCTTCCTCAAATTCAGATTCGGCCTCTGAATTTGCACTTGATTCACTAGGCTCTGGATTCTTCTGCTTTCGTCTCAACTCTCGCTCGAAATCATCGTCAAACTCCAAGATATGTTCACGAACCAGATTAGAACTCCGAGTCATAAACTAGTACCTAAAACAAGAAGCAAAAACAAAGTTAGAATCTGTAATGAAATAAAACAAACGAAAATAAACAATCCAAGAGATTAGCAATGTTGCTAATCCCCGGCAACGGCGCCAAAATTTGATATGATATTAACTAGCACTCAAATTAAACCCTCTTTTTATCAATTGTAGCAAAGTATGTAAGTAGGGATCGTTCTAGACCGGGGATTAGGAGGGATTGCAAAGTATGTAAGTAAGGAGTCATTGTGTCTTGCCTTTAACAAAAGGCAATCATTCCTCTTTTGCTAATTCAACTCCTTTGTAGTTGTCCATGTGCCTTCATTCTTCAATTTCTGATGCATTTGCCTTGTATTCCATCCCTTTTCCACATGTACTAGCTGTTAGACAACTTTCACACACATGTTTTGCATCATTTCATCTTGCAAACATCAACTTTCGGCCACTTTACACCTCTACAGACATTCTATGGATCATTTCAGCTTGCAATTATGTTTGTAGTTGCTGAAAATGTGAATACATCTTGTAAAGCAATCCAACAAATGGCATCTTTCACTTCTTTTCCTTTCAAATTGTTCTTTAAGTGTATGTATCTGCACACTTCCACACTTCAACTTCATTATTCAGATTTTTACATGTGTTGAAACCCTTTTTAAAACACCAAAAACGTCCATCCCACTTGCTCCATATGCATGCAAACCATTTTGGCCCAAAATTGCTCCAAATTGTACCAAAATGCACTTTCTTTTCAACTTTGTTATTAGGACCTACAAACACACGAAAGTAGCTTAAAACACTCTTATAAGCAATAACTAACTAAGTAAATGCAAGAAAACATGTTAACTAAGTCGTATAAATATGCTCCTATCAAATTCCCCCACACTTAGTTTTGCTAGTCCTCGAGCAAAACGAAACAAACAAACAAAACAAAGTAAACAAAACACATTCTAATCCTTCCAACATTTGCCTCAGGGATTTCCAATGCACATGACATGTTAAAAATCATTATTCCCACAGATTTTAGTTATCTTCACACTTGAGCACATACTTAATAACAGTCACCACTTACTAGTTCTCATCTAACCAATTAAAATGATGTTTTGAATGTAGTAACATGCCTTAGAGAATTTGCTCAATTCCTTACAGGATACTCTCTATTTTCACACATTTTCTGACTACACACCCTACACTAGTTATATGTGAGAAGATTGATGTAAACATGAAAACGAACACTTACATATATGTGTTACAAAGAAAGCAATTTCTGGAGTTATTAAGCATGTTTAGATATGATCTCATGAATGGAATGCTACTACTTAGATGCGAGAACCAGTGACACCATATGCTCATACCAAATTCAAACTCCACAAATTGAAACACATAACACTCAAGATAGAAGTCAAGGGTTGTAACGAGGCTTGGGGTAATGGTTAACAAAGGAAAGATAGGGATAACAAACGTTCCTAAGGCAATAGCAAGCAAAGTAATGAAATCGAAACTTAGAATTCACTTTAGAATGTAGAAATCAACTTAGAAATCAATGTTTTGGACCCTTTCTTCAACAAACAACACTTTAGAACTCTTTTTCATACATTTTCACAACTTTTCTTTTTTTTTTTTTTTTTTCAACCCGTGCCTTATTAAGGACTTTGGCACACACACACACGTGAATCACTTCCCCCACACTTGTTTTCTGCAATACATTAATCAAAAGGAATTCAATTTGAGTCATGCTTTACTATGCTTCAAGAACAAGGGTATGGATGGTCCTAATCTAGGCTAGGTGAGGATAGTGTGGATTAACAAAGAACGTAGGCTAAACAAGGCTCAACGGGGTTAAACTTAAACATATAATTGATATGATATTAACTAGCACTCAAATTAAACCCTCTTTTTATCAATTGTAGCAATGTATGTAAGTAGGGATCGTTCTAGACCGGGGATTAGGAGGGATTGCAAAATCACTTGGAATTGACTCAAATACGTAAAAACAAGTGTAAAATACTAAACTAGACTCAAAGAATGCAAAACTAAACTCTAAAACACCAAAACAAACCAAAAGACTCAAAACAGCCCCAAAACACTCAAAACTGCCTTAAAAACACAATCTGGGCAGTTTTGAACACTAGACACAAAATTGGACGAAAATTGGTTTTAACTTGACCTAAAACACTTAAAAACACAAACTAAAACACTTACTAACTAATTTGACACTTTAAAACAAAGGGGGATTGGTTTTGGACGAATTTAAAAACAAAACAAACTTTGTAAATTAGAACAGATTGTAAAAACGAATTTGAGTTAAATGGGTGAATGGAAGGCTAGCTAAGGGGTTCATCTCCACACATGTTACACTTGCATACAAAACAATTTCCAATTGCTTTTCAATAAACCATGAATTCTCAATGCCCCAAGTTAATTAGTTCCGCTTAAATTAACCTTCAGATTTTCCTAACGTTATTGAATTGGATGATTGCATACGACAACCCAAAACATTCCCCACAAGTCCCCTACATGATTGCATAATAGAGATACAAGCAAGAATCATTAAGTTCTATGAAAACCATAAGCATTGACGAAGCACTTGTTACTATGATTGCATGAAACTTATGCCAAGAATTTACTTAACGCGATTGAGATCATCAACCTTTACTACTTGTGAATATAAATCCATAACGATTAGGTGAAATTTCCTTATATCCTAGCATTCAATTTATGCATGATAATTAAGCGTGCACTCTCAACCAACACACACAAATCAATGTAATTCACATAGATAAGTAAATTGAATTCACAACTTATGAAACGCAATTAGAAGTAATCAAATCATATCGCAAGCATAAACATGTATTTCGAATCCCCCCCTAGCCAAGGGGGGGTTTAGTTCCTCATATGCACAAAACAAAGAGAATTGAATTTAAACATTGAAATCAAAGGAAAAGAAACACCTAGAAATTCCAGCGACGCGAACTTGAATTGCATGAACTTCCGAGCTTCCTTCCCCTCCTCCTTGGTGCGGCAAAGGACTTTAGGGACAGGTTGGGACTTTAAGTGTATGGATGCATGGTTATGGATGGATGTAGTAGTGTTTAGGGGATGGGGATGGTGCGGCAAGACTTAGAACTAGGGGGAATGGTGTTTGGTGGGTGCGGCAAGAGTGAGGAGAGGGTTGGACGAATTTCTGGAGTGATTTATGAATTGTGTTGAGTGGTGATCTGATTTAGGGGTTAATAGGAGTATATATAGGCACTTAAAATCCTAGGGTAATCAGATATGGACTTGGATAACCCAAATCCACAAGGAAATAGGTCTAAACAATCAGATTTTGCAAGGGAAAAGGGGTCCTAGGTGCGGCAGGGATAGGATAAGGTGATAAGGTTTCTAGAATGCCTTGCAAGGCAAGGAACTAGGCATCTAGAAGCTAGGGTGCGGCACCAATGTAGGGATTAGGGATAGGGCTTCTAGAAAGCCCCAAAACTGATAGGAAATGTAGAAACTCACGGCAAGGAGGGGAATTCTTCTAGAAACTTCTCATTTGTGTCCTACAACACTTAGGAGTCCTTCTAGCATTAGGAAAACATGTCTCAATCCTCCCTTGACTTGGAATTCTTCTCCTTCTTCATCTTGGATTCCTTTTTCTTCTTGGACTTGGAAAACTTCTTTGTTGCTGAAACTTGATGCCATTTGGATTTAACTTTCCTACTTCGAGTAGGAAACCTTGTTTGAGTAGGAATCTTCATCTTCAAGGAATCCTAATTCAACTAGGAAACCCATTTTGACTAGGAATCCTAATTCAACTAGGATTCCATCTTCACTTAGGCGCTTTCCTACTTCGACTAGGAAACCTTGTTCAAGTAGGAAACATCATCTTCAAATCTTCTATTTCGTCCATCCTCTTGGCTCCAAGCATATGACATCTATTCCAAGCTCAACTTTGCTCCAAAAGGCTCCAAAATGCATCCTTTTTCATATTTTGCCCTTAGAACCTGAAAACACATAAAACTAGCTTAAAAGACTACTTTACTAAGCAAAAACACTATAAATGTACAAGAACAAGCTAAACTAAAGCGCATAAATATGCTCCTATCAATAATGAATGGGATAGGCTTTTTGGCTCTCGGCTCACTAAACAACTTCATCTTGAATATGTGTTATGCAAATAAATAACATGCTTTGAATGAAATAGGCATGAGTTCTAGCATTTGGAACTAAATGATGAAACGCCTTCTAAGTAGCAACCACGCAAAGAATAATGAGATCATGCAACGACTTTAGAAAACAATGATGCACAGTTTACTAACTCTCCAAATAAACGTTTAGGCTCAAGTCTCACAAGGTTGTAGCGTACATTTGAGTTCCTTCTTTCAAGCATGTTACAAAACTGATTTTTCCTTTATGATTTGGGTGCGTAAAATAACTAAACACACAAATTAAACCCTCTTGTTGACAATTGTAGTATGGATAAGTAGGGATCGTTAATCTACTCTAAACAGACTTGAATAGATAAAACTAAGCTTTAAAACACTTAACTAGACTCAAAAGACTCAAAACAAACTCAAAAAAACTCAAAACAAGCTAAAAACACTCAAAACTGCCTAAAAACACAAACTGGGCAGTTTTGAGCTCTAAACACAATTTGGACGAAATTTGGGTTTCTAAAGACTCAAAACACTTAAAAACACAATCTAAGACAAGTTCTAACTAATCTAGGACTTCAAAATAAAGGGGAGATTGGTTTTGACGAAATTGAAAACAAAACAAAAACTTTGTAATTAAAACAGATTGTAAAACGAATTGGGAGTTTAAATGGATGATTGATTAGTTAGAGGCTATTTCTCCACACATGACATATATGCAAACGACTCGATTTCCAATTATTCCTTCATAGAATTATGAACGACATTGCCCCAAATTAACCGTGACATCACTAGCTAACTCTCAGATTTTCCTTGTATTATTGGATTGGATGGCATCATTCGACAACCCAAAGCATTCCTCAAAGGTCCCCTACATGACATCATAATAGAGATACGATCAAAGATCATTACGTTCAATGAAAACCATAAGCAATGACAAAGCACTTGCAACTATGACATCATGTCACTCATGCTAGGAATTGAACTTAATGTGATTGTGACTAGCAACCTTCACTACATATGAATATAAGTTTGTAACGATTATATGAAACATCCTTATACTCTAGCATCATATTATGCATGCCAATTAAGTGTCGACCCCTAATTAACAAACACAAATAAGTTATTAATCAAATAGTTAAGCCAATTGCATTCACGATTCAAGAATTCATAATTGGAATTTATCAAATCAAATTGCACACATAGTCATGGCTTTGAAATCACCCCTAACCAATAAGGGTTTAGCCACTCATGTTCATAGCAAAACGAAAGGAAAAGAAATTACACAATGAAATCATAAAATGAATTACACCTAGAATGCACCAACAATGAAGCTTGAACATCCAAGGGTCCTTCCTTCTTCCTTCTTGCTGCGGCACACAAGTGGGTGAAGTGTTTTTGTGGTGATTTGTGGTGGTGGATGGATATAGGTTGGTTATGGTGAAGGGTGGAGTGCTTAGAATGGTCAGAAAGGGGTTTTATTTATAAGGGAAGGAAGGGCTACGAATTTATTAAATTTGGAATCAGAAATCAATGGATAATAGGCAAGTAAGGTGTAGGAATTAAAGAGAATAGGAAAGGGAAATTCGGCAGAAATTGTAGGACAGATTTAGGAATGTGTTTTGAGGCACAAAATAGGTAAGAATCCTCTCCCCTTGTGCAGCAAGAATTGAAACAAAAGGGAATGTAATTTTGGGTCAGAAATAGGTAAGAAAGAATCAGAAATTAAAGAGAAATCGGTAACAAAGACGAGGCACAATATAGGAAAGGTATTTAAGGTCAGAAATTAAAAGGGAAAGAGGATGTATGGTGCGGCAAGGGACAAGGGAGAAAGGGAAAGGTGTTTTTGGTTCAGAATTTAGGGAAACATGGCAAGGGAAATTGTTGCACAAGAGGAGACAAGGATGAAGCACAAAGGGGACAAGGCGCCACCTTTGTAGGAGGTGCTGAAATTGTGTCTTCTAAGCTTCCAAACTGATTTCTAACATCCTTTAGGCCTTCAATTTCGTCAATCAATATTACTCCAAGCATAAGATATTCAATTCATGCCCAAAACTGCTCCAAAAGGCTCCAAAATGCATCTTTTTGCATACTTTGTCCTTAGAACCTGAAATTGCACGAAAATGACTTTAAACACTAAAATAACTAAGGAAAACAACATAAATGCCAAGAAACGAGCTAACTAAGTCGCATAAATATGCTCCTATCATGATTGCATGTGAATTCATAAATTATAACCACAACCAAGCATACACCAAAGAGTAAATCAAATGTTCATCCATGTTTATAACTCTCTTTAACAGTCATGTAATTAAAAACCAATTCCTCATCATTGTGTTGGAAGGTACCCTAAGACACATACAAAAAAAACTCTTTTTGGTTTTTTTCAAAACAATTTTTCAAATTTTTATGAGATTTTCGGATTTTTATGTCAAAACACACTAAAATACTCCAAAATAGCTTAAAAACACTTAAAACAGCAAGGAACAACACTAGAAGTAATGGGTGATAAACTCTTATGAATTTCATGCAAAACAACTTGGTTACCCCCCTCACATTTAAATCAAACATTGTCCTCAATGTTTTAAGCATAAACTCACACAAAAACAAGCAAACAAACAATTAACGAATAAACATGACAAATATGGCAAAGTAAAAACCAGACAGAGTAGAGTTTAAGAACGTAAATCTGGTTTTGGAGATAGATGATCTTGTTGACTTTCCACAACTTTGATCTCGAACTGGTTTGGAATTCTGAGCGAGAAATATAAGAGTTCGTTGGTTTCAAATCAAAGTCCTTCTGCTGGGATGATTTGATTGTGCAGTCTGCATTCTTCTCTGCTTGTTTCTTCTGCACGGCGGGCAGGCACGAGGTAAAGGTGTTGGTCTGTTTCTTTCTTCAATCTTTCCAAGTGCCCACCTCTTGCTTTCTTTCTCCTTGTCCCTAGCTGAGGATGAATTGGTAAATTGTCTCCACATGCTTCGAGGTATCATTTTCACTTCCCTTATCTGTTCCCCAGGCAGATGTGGTAGACGAAGAGGAATCATAAGATGATGAAGATGAGTACTCAAGAGCAAGGCTAGGTAAGCAATCAGGAAGGGGTTCCAGGTAGTCGGTTCCAGATCGGAATATTGATACCAAGTGCTGGCTGATTACTCACTTTCTCCTTGTCCTAAAACAACGACAAGGAGAAGGACAGGGAGAAAGCATGATATGAGATACTCTTGCTTTCAACCTTCATGATATGAAATACTTTTGCTTTGGATGGGTTGTTTGCAGAGGTACCCCAAGGAATAAGGAACACTGAGTGACTCGAGAAGGTTTGTTGGAAAGGCATTCTCGGAGATGACGGAAGGTTATGTATGTCTGCCTTGCCATGGAGAGTGAAGGTCGACATTTATAGGAAATAATAACCGGTACTGTTCTTTCACTCTTGTCGGCAACCGTTGGATGATTGAACAATAAACTTCACGTGCTTTCTACTTCACCAGAAATCGTCGACAGATTGCTCGTGATTTCTGTAAAGCTGAGTGTGCATGTGACAGGCGCTGACACGTCTGGAAAAGCAAGTGCCTCTTCGATATCTGGAATCGCCGTTTCGACAAACTGCCCTTGATTTTCGCAAAGCTGACTCTGCATGTGATAGATGTTGACACGTCTGGAAAAGCAGATGGTTGGAATCAGCGCTTTGACAAACTGCCCGTGATTTTCGCAAAGCTTACTCTGCATGTGACAGATGCCGACACGTCTGGAAAAGCAGATGCCTCTCGATATCTGGAATTGCCTCTTCGATCTCTGAAATCCCGTCGAGTGTCGAGGTTGCATGTGACAAGTGCGGACAAATCTGGAAAAGAAGATTGGCCGTGGTTTCTGAGCAACCCAGCTTTTGAGAAAGCTAGCGCCTCTTTGATTTTTTTAGTTGGCCTCTTCGATTTCTGAACTCGCCTCTTCAATCTCTGAAATCCCATCACATGCTGATTTTTATAGAGGTACGCAGGACGTTCAAAGCACACTTGAATTTCTGCCTATAGAAAACTCCCTTCTTGCACTTCTACGATCTTGACTTGTCCGACCTCTTCTTTCTTTAACACCTCTGAAAATGTCTGGCCCTTCCGACCGTCGTTTTGACTTGAACCTTGGTGAAGAGGCAGTCCCGCCTTCTCCAGACAACATATGGCGCCCATCCTTCATATCCCCTACTGGTCCTCTTACCGTTGGGGATTCGGTGATGAAGAATGACATGACCGTGATGCGAAATATATAAGCACACAAATTAAACCCTCTTTTTATCAAATGTAGTAAAGTATGTAAGTAGGGATCGTTCTAGGTCGGGGATTAGGAGGGATTGCTAAATCACTTGGAAACTGACTTGAAAATGTAAAAACAAAGTTTAAAACACTAAACTAGACTCAAAGAATGCAAAACTATACTTTAAAATACTAAGATAAACAAAAAGATTCAAAACAGCAACCAAAGACTCAAAACTGCCTTAAAAACACTTTCTGGGCAGTTTTGGGACTCTAACACAAACTTGGACGAATTTTGGTTTTCTAATGAACTAAAACACTTAAAAACATAATCTAAGACAAGTTCTAATTAATATGACTCAAAGAAATAAGATGGGGTTGATTTTGGACGAAAATAATTAAATTAAGACAAGAACAAATTAAACAGATTCTTAGACAAATTTGGGTGAATCAAAACACTTAAAAACACAAACTAAAGTGATTACTAACTAATCTAACACTTTGAAATAAATGGGAGATTGGTTCTTGACGAATTTGAAAACAAAACAAACTTTGTAAAACAAAACAGATTGTAAATGAATTTGAATGAAACTTATGGATGGAAGGCTAGCTAGGAGGTTCTTCTCCACACATGTCACACTTGCATACAAAACGATTTCCAGTTGCTTTTCGATAAACTATGAATACTCAACGCCCCATATTAACCGTGAATTACACTAATTAACCCTCAGTTTTTCCACAAGTTATTGGGTTGGATGATTGCATACGACAACCCAAAACATTCCCTACAAGTTCCCTACATGAATTGCATAATAGAGATACAAGTAAGAATCATTAAGTTCTATGAAAAACATAAGCAACCTTCACTACTTGCGAATATAAGTTCATAACAATTAGGTGAAACCCCTTATATTCATGCATGAAAATTAAGCGTGCACTCTCAACCAACATACACAAATCAGTTTTTATACGAACGGATAAGTAAATTGAATTCATAGTTTATGAAACGCAATTAGAAGTAATCAAATCATATTGCAAGCATAAACATGGTTTCGAATTCCCCCCTAGCTAAGGGGGGTTTAGTTTCTCATACTCACAAAGCAAAGATAAACAAATTTAGACATTGAAAACAAAAGAAAGAAAACACCTAAACGCTCCAATGATCCACTTTGAACAACAAGCACGCCTATGGACTGTCCTCCTTCCTCTTTGCTGCGGCACAAGACTTGGGGACAGGTTTTGGGTGATATTTTTATGGAGGAATGGATGTGAGATGGTATGGTAGTGTTTAGGATAGGTGGAGGGTGCGGCAAAGGTAAGGAATTATGGATGTATGGTGATTTGGGAGTGTAGAATGGTGTGGAATGTGGCTGGACGAATTTCTGAGATGAAAGGGGGTATTTTTCATGTCTATAGTGTTCTTCCCTTCACTCCCTATTTATAGAAGCTCCAAAGCAAAGAATCACTCAAGTAGCTTCAATAAACAATACAAACAAAGACCAAAATGATGCAAAAACAGCTAGTTTACATGCACTTTTATCATTGTGTCTTGCCTTTAACAAAAGGCAATCATTCCTCTCTTGCTAATTCAACTCCTTTGTAGCTGTCCATGTGCCTTCATTCTTCAATTTCTGATGCATTTGCCTTGTATTCCATCCCTTTTCCTCATGTACTAGCTGTTAGACAACTTTCACACACATGTTTTGCATCATTTCATCTTGCAAACATCAACTTTTGGCCACTTTACACCTCTACACACATGCTATGTGATAGGAGCATATTTATGCGCCTTAGTTAGCTAGTTCTTATGCATTTCCATGGTGTTTTCTTAGTTAAAGTAGTCTTTTAAGCTAGTTTTATGTGTTTTCAGGTTTTAAGGCCAAAGGATGCAAGAAGATGCATTTTGGAGCTTTTTGGAGCAAAATTGGGCTTGGAATGATTATCACATAATTGGAGCCAAGGTTTGGACGAATTTGAAGACTTGAAGATGATGATTCCTACTTGAACAAGGTTTCCTAGTTGAAGTAGGAAAGTGCTTACATGAAGGAGGATTCCTAATCGACGAAGGATTCCTAATCAACGAAGGATTCCTAATTGAAGATGGATTCCTAATCACATGAGGATTCCTAGAAGAACAAGGATTCCTCCTCCAACAAGGATTCCTACTTGAAATAGGAAAGTTAAGCCAAGGTTTCCTACTTTGGTTTGATTTTTCCTAATTGTCCCTAAAAGTTCCAGCAATTATGAAGACTTTCTAAGCATTCTAGGACACAAAACAAAAGCCTAGGACCCTTTTGAACCCTTGCCGCACCTCCCTTTGCATTTCCTCTTCCTTATTTCCTGTTTTTATGCTTTAAAACACCTTCCTTTTGTGTTTTAAACCCTAGCCGAATTTCCCTTGCCCTTTCCTTTAATTTTCTGATTTATTTCCTAATTCTAGAATCCTTAGACGTAATTTCTGATTTCCTAATCAACCTAGGGTTTTAATTTCTGTTTTCCTTTAAATAAACCTCCTTGTTGCAGCCACAAAACATTCCACACACATCCATACACATTCATTCACGCTAGATTTCATCTCCCTACCTTTGCCGTGCCCAATCTTCACCCAAATCCATATTTTCTGACCCCAAACCTCCCTAGCCGTGCCATACACCCATCTTAGACACTTTTCTACCATTCTACCTCATCCAAAACCATCCCAAGCCATCTCCATACCTTATGCTGCAGCAAGAAGGAAGAAGGAGTGCCCTTGAATGTGCTTGCTAGTCTATTGCAGATTGCTGGAACTTTTAGGTGTAATCTTTCTTATGTTTTCAATATTTCAATTCAATAAACTTTGTGTTGTGAGTATGAGGAACTAAACCCCCTTAGTTGGGGGGTGATTCGAAACCATGTGCATGCTTGCAATATGATTTGATTACATTCAGTTGCTATTTCATAAGTTGTGGATTCAATTCGTTCATCTACTTGATTGATAACTTATTTGTGTATGTTGATTGAGAGTGCACGCTTAGTTTTCATGCATGAATATGATGCTAGATTATGAGAGAGTTTCACCTAATAGTTACAATCTTATAATCACAAGTAGTGAAGGTCGCTTGAAAACGATCGCGTTGAATGAATTCTTGGCACTAGTTTCATGCTCATCATAGTAACGAATGCCTCGTCAACACTTATAGTTCTCATTGTGCTTCATGATTCTTGATTGTATCTTTATTGTGCTCATCACGTAAGGAACCTTTGAGGAATGCTTTGAATTGTTGTATGCGCTTTCCCATCCGATTCATTAACTTAAGGAGAACTTGAATGTTAATTTAAGCGTATCTAATTAACTTGGGGTGTTGACTTTCATAATTTATTGGAAGAACAACTGAAAATCGTTTTGTTTGCAAGTGTGTCATGTGTGGAGAAGAACCTCCTAACTAGCCTTTTATCCATCCTTTTCATCCAAAAACGTTTTACAATCTGTTTTGTTTTAAAGTTTCTGTTTTGTTTTCAATTTTCGTCCAAAACAAATCCCCCTTTATTTTGAAGTCTTAGATTAGTTAGAAAGTGTTTTGATTTGTGTTTCTAAGTGTTTTGATTCAAGTTTTCATCCAACTTCGTCCAAGTTCTTGTTAGGTTCTCAAAACTGCCCAGAAAGTGGTTTTTAGGCAATTTTGAGTCATTAGGTTGCTGTTTTGAGTTTTATGTTTGTTTAAGTGTTTTAAACTTTAGTTTTGCATTCTTTGAGTCTAGTTTAGTGTTTTAACCTTTGTTTTTATGTTTTTAAGTCAGTTTTCAAGTGTTTAGCAATCCCTCCTAATCCCCGGTCTAGAACGATCCTTACTTACATACTTTACTACATTTGTCAAAAGAGGGTTTAATTTGTGTGTTTAATATATTTCGCATCAAATTTTTTGGCGCCGTTGCCGGGGATTAGCAATTTTGCTAATCCCTTGGATTGTCTTTTGTTTCTGTTTCTTTTATTTCACTTTGTTTCTGATTTTGTTTAAGTTCCTGACCTAATTTTGTTTCTTGTTTCTTAGGTACTAGTTTATGACTAGAAGCTCTCAAACGGTTCGTGCAAACATCTTGGACTTTGACGACGACTTTGAGAGGAATTTGAGAAGAGCGAGAAACCAGTAAGAACACAATTCACCCAATTCTGAATCTGACCTTGAAGGAAACGTACAAGAAGAGGAGGAGGCCACGGCAGGGATATTTGAAGAAGTCCAAGGCATGGCGGTGGACAATCGTACACTCAAGGAGCTTTCCGCCTCAGGATTGGATAATGCCGCACCATTGTGTATCCAGTACCCCACGGCTGCCCAAGGTAAGACGGACGAGTTTGAATTAAAGTCAAGTTTGCTTCATCATATTCCTAAATACCATGGCTTGTCCATGGAAGATCCTAACAAACATTTGAAAGAATTTGAAGTAGTTTGTTCTAGTATGACTCCCGTTAACGTTGACGGAAGTATTTTGAAGATGAAGGCTTTTCCATTCTCTTTGATGGATAAAGCCAAGGATTGGTTATACGAGTTAGCTCCCGGCACTGTCACTTCTTGGGAGAGTATGAAGAGAGCGTTCTTGGAGAAGTTCTTTCCAACTTCTCGCATCATCCTCCTACGCAAAAAGATAAGCGGAATTCAGCAAGAAGAAGGTGAGTCTTTTCCTACATATTATGAACGATTTAAATCACTTGTTGCTTCTTGTCCACAGCATCAGATGAAGGAGGAGTTGCTTTTGCAATACTTCTACGAGGGTCTCCTACCTCTAGAACGTCAAATGCTTGATGCTTCAGCGGGGGGAGCATTGGTGGACAAAACACCCATGGCTGCCAAGATCTTGATCTCTAATCGAGCGTTGAACGCTCAACAATATGAGGGAGTAGGCCAAAGGGGACCCCCACGGCACCAAGTACATGAGGTAAGTTCAACTTCCGATCTTCATTCACAATTGGCTAATCTTACTTCTATTGTGTCTCAGATGGCCGAGGGCATGAAGATGCAAGCACCAATTGTATGTGGCGTAAGTTCCATCCAAGGACATGCCTCTGAAAAGTGTCCACAGTTGATTGAAAATGGTGGATGGGAAAGCGCCCATGCAATTGGGTTTCAAGGTCAAAACCAACCAAGGAATGATCCTTATTCAAATACATACAATCCCGGTTGGAGAGACGACCCAAATTTCAAGTGGAGGGAGCCCCAACAACCTCAAAACCAAGGAGGCTTTAGGCAACAACCCCCGGGGTTCTTTCCCAAAACTTACGGCCCACCCCAAAATCAAGCCCAATCTGGCCCAAGTGCCTCAGGTACGTCTCTTGACAATGATGCACTTCTTAAGATACTAACTAAGTTGTCTAATGGGCAGGAAGATCAAGCTAAAGCTATGCAAAACCAAGACAAAAGGGTGGATCAACTTGAGAAACAAATTGGGCAGATTTCCGAGTTTGTAGGTAAGTTTCGAGATCCCGGACAACTCCCTAGTTCCACCATTCCAAATCCGAGAGGAGGCTTTGAAACCGCAAATGCAATCATGCTAAGGAGTGGAAAAGAAGTTGGGGCAGGTCCTACACCACCAAAATCAGGTCCCAAAGAGGATGAAACGTTGAAATCTGAAGAGGAGACACCAAGTCCACTCACGGCAAAGGTAGCACCACCTTTGCCGCAAGCACCCATGGCCCCTAAGCCATCCAATCCGTCCACCCTAGGTAAGATGAGTCCAAGTTTGGTTAATTCTAACATTATTCCACCCAATGTGCCCTTTCCTAGCAGATTTTTGCAATTCAAGAATGAAGAGGAGGAAAAAGATGTTCTAGAGACATTTAGGAAGGTTCAAGTTAACATACCTCTCTTGGATGCAATCAAGCAAATCCCGAAGTACGCCAAGTGTTTGAAGAAGCTTTGTACAACAAAGAAACGTTTTCGGGAGAAAGAAGTGGTACAGGTAAGTGAGAATGTGTCTGCCATGATACAACGTAAACTACCTCCTAAATGCAAAGATCCGGGTAGTTTCACCATTCCTTGTGTCATTGGTAATACTAGGTTCAAATCTACCATGTTAGACTTAGGTGCATCCATAAATGTTATGCCATATTCAATTTATGCATCTATGAACCTAGGCAAGTTAAAAAATGATGGTGTAATCATACAATTGGCCGATAGATCTAATGCATATCCAAAGGGAGTTGTGGAAGATGTTTTGGTGCAGGTTAATCATTTGATCTTTCCGGCGGATTTCTATGTTCTTGAGATGGATGAATCGGATCATGCTCCTTCATTGCCCATTCTCCTTGGACGGCCTTTCATGAAAACGGCTCAAACCAAGATTGATGTAGCCAAAGGAGAAGTAACTATGGCATTTGGTGGTGATATGATTTGTTTTAAAATTTCTGAATCCATTGAGACTCCTAACGTTGTTCATTCTTGTTGTGTTATTGAAACAATAGAAAAGATAGGGACGGACCATTCAGCCCCTAACACAAAGGTTGCATCAAGAGCCATGCAAGACGAGGGAATTGGAGTAGAGCATAAGGACCCCACGGCCACTGCCCTTAAGATACCCAATGTGGCCGAGAACACCATGAGGAAAAAAGTTCATGTTGCTGCCACTTCATCACAACACCAAGGTAAGGCACCTAGTCCAAATCCAATTCCCATTAAAGTTGATAGTTGGTTCCCTTCTTTGGTGCAGGTACCCAAGCAAATCCCCGATGGTGGGCGCATGAACATGAACCTTAGGCAACACAACGCACCCATCAACAAACATCACTATCCATTTCCGTTCAAGGATGCAATGTACAAGAACTTTGTGGGGCAGGTTGTGGAGGAGATCCCACTCCATGCCGTGGGCTCCAATGGGGCATGTTCATGTTCTTCGTCCGGCTGCAAGACGTAAAAGAAAGCGCTACTTGGGAGGCAACCCATGCAATTCAACAAAGGAAGACCAAGGAATCACTCCAATTCCAGATTTGCGTTCCTAAAACCCTTCACTTTGTTGCTTGTTTCTAATCTGTCCAGTTTTGTTATTTACTTGCTGTTTGTGTGTTTCTTTTTGTTTAGTGTGGTTTTATGCTTGAAACATTGAGGACAATGTTTGATTTAAGTGTGGGGGGGGGTAAATAAGTGTTTTTGATGCAAATTCGTGGGATTTTATCACCCTTTACTTATAGACTTGTTTCTTGCTGTTTTTAAGCCTTTTAAAGCTGTTTTGGTGTGTTTTAATGTGTTTTGAGTCAAAAATCCGAAAATCCCATAAAAATTTGAACAATTTGTTTTAAAAAAACCCACAAAGAGTCGTTTTTGTGTGTTTGTTTGTGTCTTAGGGTACCTTCCAACACAATGATGAAGATTCGGTTTGTAATTGCATGACGGTTAAAGAGAGTTGTAAACATGGATGAAAGTTTGATTTACTCTTTGGGTTATGCTTGGTTGTGGTTATAACTTATGAATTCACATGTAATCATAAAGAAAAAAATTGGGCTTGGAATGATTATCACATAATTGGAGCCAAGGTTTGGACGAATTTGAAGACTTGAAGATGATGATTCCTACTTGAACAAGGTTTCCTAGTTGAAGTAGGAAAGTGCTTACATGAAGAAGGATTCCTAATCAACGAAGGATTCCTAATTGAAGATGGATTCCTAATCACATGAGGATTCCTAGAAGAACAAGGATTCCTCCTCCAACAAGGATTCCTACTTGAAATAGGAAAGTTAAGCCAAGGTTTCCTACTTTGGTTTGATTTTTCCTAATTGTCCCTAAAAGTTCCAGCAATTATGAAGACTTTCTAAGCATTCTAGGACACAAAACAAAAGCCTAGAACCCTTTTGAACCCTTGCCGCACCTCCCTTTGCATTTCCTCTTCCTTATTTCCTGTTTTTATGCTTTAAAACACCTTCCTTTTGTGTTTTAAACCCTAGCCGAATTTCCCTTGCCCTTTCCTTTAATTTTCTGATTTATTTCCTAATTCTAGAATCCTTAGACTTAATTTCTGATTTCCTAATCAACCTAGGGTTTTAATTTCTGTTTTCCTTTAAATAAACCTCCTTGTTGCAGCCACAAAACATTCCACACACATCCATACAACTCCATTCACGCCAGAAACCTTTCCCCTACCTTTGCCGTGCCCAATCTTCACCCAAATCCATATTTTCTGACCCCAAACCTCCCTAGCCGTGCCATACACCCATCTTAGACACTTTTCTACCATTCTACCTCATCCAAAACCATCCCAAACCATCTCCATACCTTATGCCGCAGCAAGAAGGAAGAAGGAGTGCTCTTGAATGTGCTTGCTAGTCTATTGCAGATTGCTGGAACTTTTAGGTGTAATCTTTCTTATGTTTTCAATGTTTCAATTCAATAAACTTTGTGTTGTGAGTATGAGGAACTAAACCCCCTTAGTTGGGGGGTGATTCGAAACCATGTGCATGCTTGCAATATGATTTGATTACATTCAGTTGTTATTTCATAAGTTGTGGATTCAATTCGTTCATCTACTTGATTGATAACTTATTTGTGTATGTTGATTGAGAGTGCACGCTTAGTTTTCATGCATGAATATGATGCTAGATTATGAGAGAGTTTCACCTAATAGTTACAATCTTATAATCACAAGTAGTGAAGGTCGCTTGAAAACGATCGCGTTGAATGAATTCGTGGCACTAGTTTCATGCTCATCATAGTAACGAATGCCTCGTCAACACTTATAGTTCTCATTGTGCTTCATGATTCTTGATTGTATCTTTATTGTGCTCATCACGTAAGGAACCTTTGAGGAATGCTTTGAATTGTTGTATGCGCTTTCCCATCCGATTCATTAACTTAAGGAGAACTTGAAGGTTAATTTAAGCGTATCTAATTAACTTGGGGTGTTGAGTTTCATAATTTATTGGAAGAACAACTGAAAATCGTTTTGTTTGCAAGTGTGTCATGTGTGGAGAATAACCTCCTAACTAGCCTTTTATCCATCCTTTTCATCCAAAAACGTTTTACAATCTGTTTTGTTTTAAAGTTTCTGTTTTGTTTTCAATTTTCGTCCAAAACAAATCCCCCTTTATTTTGAAGTCTTAGATTAGTTAGAAAGTGTTTTGATTTGTGTTTCTAAGTGTTTTGATTCAAGTTTTCATCCAACTTCGTCCAAGTTCTTGTTAGGTTCTCAAAACTGCCCAGAAAGTGGTTTTTAGGCAGTTTTGAGTCATTAGGTTGCTGTTTTGAGTTTTATGTTTGTTTAAGTGTTTTAAAGTTTAGTTTTGCATTCTTTGAGTCTAGTTTAGTGTTTTAACCTTTGTTTTTATGTTTTTAAGTCAGTTTTCAAGTGTTTAGCAATCCCTCCTAATCCCCGGTCTAGAACGATCCCTACTTACATACTTTACTACATTTGTCAAAAGAGGGTTTAATTTGTGTGTTAGTTTATAACGCATCAGTAAGTTACGTTCCAAGTGGGTTGGCCCGTTTGTTGTTACTAATCTTTTTGTGCATGGTGCAGTCCAAATTAAGAGCTTGAGAACCGGGCAAGAATTCAAGGTGAATGGACATCGCTTGAAGCCGTACTACGAGCACTTTGTGGAGCATGTTGTGGAGGAGATCCCACTGCATGCCGTGGGTTCCCATGAAGGTTGATCAATGTGGCATCGTCCGGCTGGAAGACGTTAAAGCAAGCTCTTCAAGGGAGGCAACCCATTTATTTTGCTTGATTGTCAATATTTTTGCTTGTTTAATTATTTTCGGGGTATGACTTTCTATTTTGAAACATTAACAAATATGCAAAGGATTTTAACATTAAACTTCATGGAAATGAACAGGAAACTGGGAAATAAAGAAACATAGCATAAGACAAGAGGGAGTCTTCACAATGGCTGCTTGGGAGAAGTCTCAGTAGTCGGCGGAATCTCAGCAGTCGGTGGAGCCACAGAAGGAGGAGGTACCGGAGGTTGATCATTTGGAGCTTCAATACGCGGTACAGCCTCAGAAGACGACGGCAAATGCTGTTGGAACAAACCTACAAACCTCCGATGATCAAGTAAAATCTGACCATCAGATTCCTGCAGCTGGTCAATTTTCCTCTTCATGTTTGTGGCATAATTGTGTGCAAGCTTGTGCAATTGTTTATTTTCATGCTTGAGTCCTCTAATCTCCTCTTTGAGACTCAGTACTTCAGCCGCCAACGATTCAACGTGACGGGTTCGAGCAAATAAGCGTTGGGCCATGTTGGACACAGAACCCGCACACTGCACGCTAAGAGCCAGAGACTCCTTAACAGCCAATTCATCAGACCGTCTAGAGAGCAGTCTGTTATCTCTGGGGGTGATAAGGTTCCGGGCCACCACCGCAGTGGTCATGTCATTTTTCATCACCGAATCCCCAACGGTAAGAGGACCAGTAGGGGATTTGAAGGACGGGCGCTATATGTTGTCTGGAGAAGGAGGGGCTGCTTCTTCACCAACGTTCAAGTCAAAACGACGGTCGGAAGGGCCAGACATATTTAAGAAGTTTTGGAGAAAGAAGAGATGGGCTAAATTCAGAGGTTAGAAGTGCAAAGGGGAGTTTTACAAGCGGAATTTCAATGCACTTTGAAATGAACTACGCACCTCTATAAAAATCAACATGTGATGGGATTTCAAGAGATTGAAGAGGCGCCAGTGTTCTCAAAAGTTGGGCTTGCTCACAAACCACCAATTCCAGATATCGAAGAGTGTCAGCTTTCTCAGCCTCGTCAGCACCCGTCACGCGTAAACTCAGCTTTGTGAAAATCACGGGCAGTCTGTCGAAGCGCCGATTCCAACCATCTGTCTCTCTCAGCCTCGTCAGCACTTGTCACATGCAATCTCTGCCCTCAACGAAGCTCAGAACTCGAAGCGTAAATTTCGGATATTAAAGAGGCCTCTTCTTTATCGAGACGTGTCAGCATCTGTCAAATTGCACATCTGCGTTGCGTAAATCACGCGCAATCTGTCGAAAATTTCTGGAGAAGCGGAATGCACGTGAAAACTACTATTAATCTATCCCAGGCTTGCCGACACGAGTAATGGAACAATGCCTTCCCAGCCATTAAGAAAATTCTATAAATGTTGAACTTCAAAGTGAAGCAGTCTCACCCAACTTTCAGCCTCACTTAACCTTTCTTTCTCTCTGAAATGGCTTTCCAACAAACCCTCTCGAGTCACTCTGTATTTCTCATCCCCTGGGATACCCCTGCAAACAACCCATCCAGAGCACAAGTATTTCATATCATAAAGGTTGAGAGCACGAGTATCTCATATCATGCTTTTTCCCTGTCCTTTCTCCAGCCAGCACTTGCTCTCGAGTACTCATCATCTTATGCTTCCTCTTTGTCTCTCACGTTTAAGGGAAGTGAAGATGATACCTCGAAGCATGTGAAGACAACGTGCTGATTCATCCTCAACTAGGGACAAGGAGAAAGAAAGCAAGAGGTGGGCACTTGGAAAGATTGAACAAAGAAACAGACCAACACCTCTCCCTCGTGCCTGCCTGCCGTGCAGAAGAAACAAGCAGAGAAGAATGCAGCTTGCACAATCAACCCAGCATAAGGAGTCTGAGTTGAAGAACTAGAGAAGCTGCCACATCTGCTTGGAGAACAAATAAGGAATTGAGCCTGCACAATCAACTCGAGAGCAGAAGGAGTTTGAGTTGAAGAACTCAAGAAGCTTCAACAACATCGCCAAAGAGCAAAGCTTCGCCGTACAATTCCAATCCAGTTCAAGATCAAAGCTGTGGAAAGGCAACAAGATCATCTACCTCCATAACCAGATTTGCGTTCCTAAACTCTACTCTTTCTTGTTTTTACCTTGCTATACTTGTCATGTTTATTCGTTATTTGTTTATTTGCTTGTTTTTGTGTGAGTTTATACTTGAAACATTGAGGACAATGTTTGATTTAAGTGTGGGGGGGGTAACCATTGTTTTGCATAAAATTCGTAGGAGTTTATCACCCATTACTTCTAATGTTGTGCCTTGCTCTTTTAAGTGTTTTCAAGCTGTTTTGGAGTGTTTCAGTGTGTTTTGACATAAAAATCTAAAAATCTCATAAAAATTTGAAAAATTGTTTTGAAATACCGAAAAAGATTTGTTTTTGTTTGTTTATTTTGTGTCTTAGGGTACCTTCCAACACAATGATGAAGATTTGGTTTTTAATTACATGACTGTTAAAGAGAATTTTAAACATGGATGAAAATTTGATATGCTCTTTAGTTTATACTTGGTTGTAGTTATAATTTATGAATTCACATGCAATCATAAAGGAAAAATTAGTTTTTGTAACATGCTTGAAGAAAGGAACTCAAACAAACGCTACAACCTTGTGAGACTTGAGCCTAAACGTTATTTGGAGAGTTGATAATCTGTGCATTATTGTTTTCTAAAGTCGTTGCATGATCTCATTTTTCTTTGCTTGGTTACTACTTAGAAGGCGTTTCATCATTTAGTTCCAAATGCTAGAACTCATGCCCATTTCATTCAAAGCATGATATTGATTTGCATAACACATATTCAAGATGAAGTTGTGTAGTTACCACCACCAAAGCCAAATTGCCGTGTATCCTACTTCATTATTTGTTGAAGTTAACCCCATTGAGACTTGTTAGCCTACGTTCTTTGTTAACCCACGTTATCCTCACCTAGCCTAGATTAGGACCATCCATACCCTTGTTCTTAAAGCATAGTAAAGCATAATTCAAATTGAATTCCTTGTGATTATGTATGGCAGAAAATAAGTGTGGGGGAAGTGTTTCTCATGTAAGTAGTGTGCCATAGGCACGGGTGAAAAAAAAATATAGAAAAAAAAAAAGTTGAATTTGACCCTAAGAGTTGTTTAAATCTTTCCCTTACGTCTAAAAGTTGATTTCTGCAATCTAAGTGAATTCTAAGTTCAAGTTCATTATTTTATTTGCTATTGCTTTAAGAACGTTTGTTTTCCCTTACCTTCATTTGTTAGCCAACACCCCAAGCCCATTACAACCTTTGACTTCATCTTGAGTGTCATGCGTTTAAATATGTGGAGTTTGAAATTGATATGAGCATATGATGTCACTGGTTCTCGCATCTAAGTAGTAGCATTCCATTCATGAGATCATATCTAAACATGCTCCAGAAATCGCTTTCTTTGTAATACATATATGTGAGCGTTCGTTTTCATTTTTACATCAATCTTCTCACATATGACTAGTATAGGGTGTGTAGTTGGAAATCTGAGTGAAAATTGAGTGCATACTTTGTAAGGACTTGAGCGAACTCTCTAAGGCATGTTACTACATTCAAAACATTATTTTAATTGATTAACGTGAACAAGTAAGTAGTGACTATGATTAAGTATGTGCTTAAGTGTAGAGATGACTCAAATCTGTGGGGATGATAATCTTTAACATGTCATGTGCATTGGAAATCCCTTAGGCAAATGTTGGAAGGTTTAGGTTGTGTTGTATTTGTTTCGTTTCGTTTTATTTCTTTGTTTGCTCGAGGACTAGCAAAAGCTAAGTGTGGGGGAATTTGATAGGAGCATATTT